>NC_058133.1:238775112-238786282 GCF_016433145.1 Gracilinanus agilis
TAAAAAAAAACAAATGAACTGGATAATAGATCTGAGAGAGACCTTTTATGAATTATTGTATTACCTGAAATGATAAAAAAAATCCTAGACATCATAATACAAGAAATTACCAAAGAAAACTGCCCAGATATTCTTGAACAAGAGGTTAAAATAAAAATGCAAAGAATCCATAGATCACCTCCAGAAAGAAATCTTCAAATGCCAACTCCTGGCAATATAATAGCTGAATTCAGTAGCCCCCAAGCCAAGTGGAAAAATACTAGAAGCGGCTAGAAAGACAATTTAAATACAATGGAGCTACAATCAGGATCACAGAGGACTTAGCAGCCTCCACATTTAAGGATCAAAATATGATATTCAGGAAGGTAAAAGATCTAAGTTTACACCCCAGACTTGCCTATCCAGCAAAACTGAGTAAATTCTTTCAGGGTATAAAACAGTCACTTGGTAAAATAGAAGATTTCCAAGCATTCCTGAGGAAAAGACAAGATCTAAATAGAAAATTTGAACTCCAAACAGAAGACCCAGGAGAATCCTAAAAAGGTAAATAAAGAGGTATCATCTCCAATGGGGATAAGTTAGAAGCGTACCTAATAAGATCAGGAGTGAAGCAATGATTCCCATTAGCACTACTATTATTTAATATTGTATTAAAAATGCTAGCTTTAGCAATAAGAAAAGAAAAAGACATTGAAGGAATTAAAGTAGTCAGTGAGGAAACTAAATGATCACTCTTTGCAGATGATATGGTAGCATACTTAGAGAATTCTAAAGAATCAACTAAAAAACTAATTGAAATAATAAGTAACTTTAGTAAAGTTGCAGGACACAAAATAACTCTACATAAATCATCATCAACAAAGTTCAATAGCAAGAGTTAGAAAAAGAAATTTTAAATCACTCTAAACAATATATGATATAAAATACCTGGGAATCTATTTGCCAAGACAAGCACAGAAATTATGTACACACAGTTACAAAACACTTTCTACACAAATAAAGTCAGATCTAAACAAGAGGAAAAACATTAATTGCTCCTGGTTAGGCTGAGCTAATATAATAAATATGACAATTTTATCTAAATTAATTTACTGCTTCAATGCCATACTAACCAAAATACCAAAAACTAATTTTTAGAACTAGAAAAAATAATAACAAAATGAATCTGGAAGAACAAAAGGTCAAGAATATTGAGAACTAATGAAAAAAATGTGAAGGAAAGAGGCCTAGCACCACAAAAAAACTACCTTTATGCTACAGAAATCATTGAAACAATCTGGCACTGGCTAAGGAATAAAATGGTATATCAGTGGAGTAGATTAGATACCCCATGTATAAGGGATAAATGATCTTAGCAACCTAATGTTTGATAAACTAAAGATCCCAGATTTTGGAATAAGCATTTCCTCTTTAGCAAAAACTGCTGGGAAAATTGAAAAGAGTATGGCAGAAGATAGGTATTCTCTAGGGTGATGTTTTAAGGTAGAGACATCTTCTCCCATATCAATAATACCCTCCATTGATTCATTGTTTGTTTCTATAGTAATCAATGGCTCATTAGTGGGGTTATTGTGCAATGAAAGTATTTGATTCTCTTCTACTTGTGGCTGTACAGTAATCGTCTCGGAATCTAATGCCTCTCTATTAGGAGATATATGGTACTCCGGAGATGATGTTACTTCCGGTAAAATGGCTGCCCCCATGTACACTTCCTGTTGGGTGTGTGATTCTGCCCCTCCCCCTTGCTGCTGAACTTCTCTGCTTAGAATGGAATCTTCAGAAACTGACAAACATGGCCGCTCTTGAACAACAGTTTGAAACTGATCTTTTTCTTTCCTCACTGTAGGACTTTTTAAGTTTCCTCTCATGATTTCAGGGAAAGAATTAGATATATTTTTCTCCCCTTTCACCAATCCTGGATGTCCTAGCCCTAAGTTTGGGATATTTTGGGTGTTATCTGTGTTCACAGAGAGTATGTCTGTCTCTCTCAGCCCCTGAATGAGGGTTGCAGTATTCCCTTGCTTTAAGAAATTTTTCTTTGGCTGGTCGTTTTAAATCTGGGAGACCTGCTACATAGTTTCTAGGTTTGAAACTTTGAGCTTCAGGGTTTAGACAGGATGTTATCTTACTCATGGATGTTATGGAGGTTTTTGACTTAGACTTTTGAGCTTGAAACTGTGTTTCTCTTTGGTTTCCCATTATACTATCTGGGGTCAAACTTAACAAAGTAACATTTTTCTCTTTGGTAAAACACTGTTTCCTGGGTTTGGTTATGTTATTAATTCTTTCCCCTGCGTTTTTCATTTTGTTCAGCATGGTTCTTAATTCACTACCTGCAACAAAGCTTTTCTGGCTAGTTAGCCTTAAGTCTATATTACTTCTAGCTAATCCTTTGCCATTTTGTCCCACTCCTTCCTTTTCCATAGAAGTCTGCAGCAACCCAGCATTTTCCATAAGAGATTGTCTCTCCCCTTAAATTTCTCTGTGTAATTGCCTCAATTCATTTTCCATTTCTAATTCAGCAGTGGACTTATTCCTATTTTCTAGTGTGGAGTATTGATTTCCATCACTATTTCCTATCATTAAAATATTAGCCTCATTCTGCTTCTTGAACTCTCTGCTCTCTTTACAGTCATTATAATTTTCTGACTTATATGTACTAGAGATTAAACTTCATAAATTTCTCGGCCTGGCTCCCAATTTCAAAAATTTCTCCATTTCTTCCAAAGATGGCTTGTCTGATGCTGATTTGCAATCATGCTGACAACAAGCTTCCGATTTCTGAGGTTTGGCAGCCCATTTGCTGTTCACAAAAGTCTTTTTCTGGTAATTGCTTGCTTTGTCTTTGGAAAAATCTACTTGCTTTCTGAATCTATATTGCTTAATAAAATGTCTGGGTCTGTGGCATAGAAAACATTTTGGGACTTTGTTATAAGATCTCTTTTGGTTGGAATAATTCTCTTTTTGCTTAATTTCATGGTCTCTGGCTGTCTGCAATGCAAAATTTTTAAACTCTTCACATCCCTTTTCTTTTCTGATTTCTTTCAACTGTCTTTTTAACTTCTAGATAGTTCTGTCCTTTTCCGAGTCTAATTCAGTTCTAATCCTTTGTTCCTTGCTTTTGGACTCATGGATAAAGGTTGCATATTTTCTCATATCTTCTAGAGATAATTCTTCCCTTTGTGGACAACTCTGTTTAAAATAGACTTGAATTGGGATGCTAGTTCCTTTTATGAATTGATGTCGGATGTTGGGTAGAGCTTCCTCAGATTGGTCCTTGTTAAACCCTAGGACATTTTATGAATTTTCTCTAAGCCTGTCCAAAAATAAGCGAGGGTGCTCATCCTCAGCCTGACTCATTTTCTCAAATTTGTTCCACCCATTAGGACTTTTTGCATGTATTTTGACTGCCTCAAGTAAGTCTGCTCTACATTTTAAGAGTGCCCTCATGTTTTTGGGCTCTTTAAGGTCAATTCCTTTGTGTGCTCATGGCCATGAAATCAAATCTGGGTTATTTTTCATCTCAACAATAAATTTGGCCTTTTCACTTGGGGTGTAAAATTTGTCCAAAATAAATTCAATGTCCAAGTAAAAAGGATTAAAAAGATTGAAAGTCCTTTTAAACTCCTTAGTCTATTTGTATGAGGACAGGAAATACTTGGGGAACCTCATCTTTAACACCTCTAAATCCTGTGCATTAAAAGCTTTATACATCTTCATGCTGACCGGTTCACTGTTTGGTCTATTATTGGAAATAATGACATAGTGGTAGGGGCAACTGCTCCTCCTTCAGTCTGGGTAGCCACATTAATTTCAAAATCTGTTTGGGTAAAACTGTCCACCATCTTAGACTTGGGATTCTCTTTGGCCTTAGGCTTGTATGCATTCTCTATGCTCTCTAGCTGTAAAATAGTATGTTCATCTAGGGCCTGTCCTTGTTTAATCTTGCTATTGATTTCTACCATCAGCCTAAGTTGTTTTTTCATTACAGTAAACATATCTTTGTTGTTTTGTTTCCCTTTCTCAAAGATCAAGTGAATTGTTTTCTGTAATGCCCAAACCCTTTGAATGGTTGTCACAAAAATTTGCCACAATCACTGGTAAATATGACCGGAAATCTGCCATGGTGAATGCCAAGTACTTATAAGCATCATTTAGTGTTAAGAATTTTATAAAGTACTCCGGAATAATTTCAGACCATAGCCTTATTACACCTTGGGTGAAGGAATAGACAAATAGTGATATGGTGGTGAAAATGAAAGTTTCTCTTGCTAACCCCATCTTGTTTCCTTTCTCTTTCGTTAACCTAGATTCTTTGCCCTCTGGCTTCACCAAAAACTGTTATAAATAAAAGGATCCAAAGAAGATGTATAGATGTACCATGATGTTGTACTCTCCTCAGCAGTAGTTGATGGAGGAACACATACTTCCAATGTCCTTGACTGTTGCTGTAAGTTATCCCTTCTTTCTAACAGCTTGTTATCCTTTCCTTATTATAAATAAGGGTGATAAAGAGTGTTCAACATCAAGTACCTTCCTGAGTGGTCTTTATATCATGACCCTTGGGAAGGGAGTCAGCTGCAGTCAGATCCTAAATGTTATCCAAGGCAAATATTCTGAGTATTTTAATGTGACAAACAAATAAATATATTTAAATAAAAAGGGACATAGAGAAATTACATAAAATAACTGCTGACATTATAAAATACCTTGGAGTCTACCTGCCAAGACAAACCTATGTACTATATAAACACGATCACAAAACACTTTTCACAGAGATCTAACACTTGGAGGAATACTAATTGCTTGTGTGTAGGCAAAGTCAAAATAATAAAAAGACAATTGTACCTAAATTAATTTACTTATTTTATTGAGCTAGAGAACAATAACAAAATTTACCTCAAAGAATAAGATGTCAAAAATATCAAGAGAATTAATGAAAAAATGTGAAGGAAGGTAGCCTAGTATTACCAGATTTCAAAGTATATTTCAAAGTGATAATTATGAAATCAATCTGATACTTGAAAAGAAATAGAATGACCAATTAGTGGAATAGATTGTATAGATATATACAATATACAAATAGTATATAATGATAACAATTTAGTGTTTGATGAATCCAAAAGGTTAAGCTTTGGGGGCAAGAACTAACCATTTGACAAAAATTATCAGGAAAACTGGATAGCAGTTAGGCAGAAATTAAGCATAGACCAAAATCTCACATCATAAGCCAAAATAAAGTAAAAATGGATAATATAGATATAAGAGATAGGGATAAAAGTAAAATGGTTAATTTTGATTACATGGACCCTGGGGGAAAATATAACAGGTGCCTTTAATAAAGGGTTAATTTTTCAAATATATAGAAAACTAAGCCAAATTTGTAAAAATAATGTTCATTACTTGATAAATGGTCAAAGAATATGAACAGGAAGTTTTTAGAAGAGGAATTAAATTATCAATAGTCACAAGACATAAGATAAATTCTGGAGAGAACATGGACAAATACATACATATTCATTATTGAGGCAGCTACAAGGCTCAGAGGATAGAGCATTGGTCCTGGTGTCAGGAAGACCTGAGTTCAGACTCTTAATAGTTGTGTGACCTTGGGCAAGTCATTTAACCTCTATCTTAATCCACTGGAGAAGGAAATGGTAAACCACTCCAGTATCTTTGTCAAGAAAACTCCACTGACAATCAGTAGCTACTGAATGACTGAACAGCCACAGCAACAATTCATTATTGGTGGAGTAATGAATTGTCCAATCATACAGAGAACAATTTGGAATTATAAACAAAAGGCTATAAAACTGAATACCCTTTGACTCAGTAGTACCATTACTAGGTTTATATTCCAAAGAAATCCAATAAAAAGGGGAAAGGAATTATTTAAATGAAAATATTTATATCAGTTTGTTGCAGTATCAAAGAATCATAAATTGAAGGGATACCCATCCATTGGCATATGACTGAAGAATTTATGGTACCATGATTGTAATGGAATGCTGTTATACTTTGAAAAATGAAAAGCAAGATAGTTTGAGAGAAACCTAGGAAGATTTATATGAACTGATACAAAGTGAACTGCACAGAATGAGGACAACACTGTACATAGTAATATCAATATTGTAAGAATGATCAACTGTGAAAGACTTAGCCACTTTGACCAAAACAGTGATCCAAGACAATTCCAAAAGACCTATGATGAAAAATGCTGTGCACCTCCAGAGAGAAAACAGATGAACTCTGAGTGAAGAGTGAAGCACATTCTTTCATTTATTTCACATTCTTTATGTTTCTTTCACTTCATTACTGTTTTTGTTTTTTTCACAACATGGCTTATATGGAATGTTTTGCATAACTTTACATGCATAATGATATTATTATATTGCTTGTCTTATTAGTGGGTAGAGGAGGATTGTGAGGAAGGCTGAACTCAAAATATTTAAGAAAAATGAATGTTGGGACTTCTGGGTTAAGATGGCTGCAGAGTAAAAGCAGGATGCTTAATCTTTCCTAACCTACCTACACATGCCACCTCAAAAGGACACAAAAACAAATCCAAATGAATGAAGAGACCCCACAATAGGGCATAGCATTGAAGGTACATGTGATTTGGGCATTTCCACGCTATAAGGGGGTGAAACAGCTCTCATTAAAACGTGAGCTGATCATCCCCCCCACACACACACACACAGACTACCTACAGTGACAAAGCTAGCATACAAGAGTTAGAGCAAGCGTGGGACATTCATTAAGTTCTTTGCAGCTACCTGGGACCACCAATGGCTGGCTATTGAGAGCAACAAGACTTAAGACTTAAGAGACCAAGAGGCTAAAGAATGCATACTTTGAATGCAGACCTTGAGCATGGACACTGGGCTCTGACCTTGAATGCATACTTTGGGCAGGGGACCTAGCATGGAGGGGTGCATGACTGTGGAAGCAGTGCATTGAGACTCTTAAAGGAGCCTTGGGAAGAGGAGCAAGCAAGGGGATGACCAAGAGGACCACCTGAGAACAGCTAGACTTGAGACCCCAGGAACCTAATGAGCACAGACCTTGGGAATGAGGATAAAGCTGAGAGGGGCAGCACTGCACTGTGACTCAGGCAAAAAATGTTCCACAGCTCAATAGACAGAGAGCCTACCTGCCTCACCCAGACTTCTGACTGAGAAAGAAAAACAGCATAATAATAATGGCAAGCAATGCCCAAGAACTGCCCAAAAGAAAGAACAAAAAGAAAGCTTTAACACTCAATAACTTTTACACAGAAAAAATCCAGACAACAGAGTAGACAGCAGAGAAGGACAAAGAAGTAATCACACCCAAACCTTCTCAAAAAAAATGAAAATTGCTCACAAGCTCTTGAAGAGTTCAAATCTGAGATCATGAGGAAGATGGAAGAGATTTGGCAAGAAAAGTGGGAAATAGCTCAAAAGGAAATTAACAGTTTAAAAGACAGAAACTCCCAATTGGAGAAAGAAGCCCCCAAATCAAAAGAATTGATAAGAAAATTGGAGATCAAAATAAAACAGCTTAGAAAAAAGGATAGACCAAACTGAAAAGGAAAATCAAAAGATTTTAGCAGAAAACCAGTCTCTAAAGACAAGAATTGGACAAGAAGAAGCCAATGATCTCTGAAGACAGCAAGAACGAATAAAGCAAAGTCAAAAGACTGACAAAATAGAAGGAAACATGAAATACCTCACTGAAAGGATGACAGATCAAGAAAACAGGTCTAGAAGAGACAATTTGAGGATCATTGGTCTTCCTGAAAAAGCAGAAATTAATAGAAATTTGGACACCATACTAAAAGAAATTATCCAAGAAAACTGCACTAGTGTTCTTCAACAAGAGGGCAAAATAAACATTGAAAATAAACATCCTTAGATCACCCTCTACACTAAACCTTGAAAAGACAACCCCCAGGAGTATAATTGCCAAATTCAAGAGCTTCCAAGTAAAAGAAAAAAATAGTACAAGAAGCCAGAAAGAGACAATTCAGATATCAAGGAGCACTAATCAGGATCACACAGGATCTGGTAGCCTCCACACTACAAGACCTCAAGGCTTGGAATATGATATTCAGAAAGGCAAGAGAACTGGATCTACAACCAAGGATCACCTACCCATCAAAACTGACTATATATTTCCAGGGGAAAATATGGGCATTCAACAAGATAGAAGACTTTCAAGTATTTGCACAGAAAGGACTAAATGGAAACTTTGATATCCAGCCACACACAAAAAAACAACAACAAAACAAGAGAAACATGAAAAGGTAATTAAGAAAGAGAGGGGAAAGAAAGAAAACTCTTATTTTTAAATTTGTTTCTTTAAGGGCTTCAATAAGATCAAACTATTTGTATTCTTATATGGAGAAATGTTATGTGTAATTTTCAAAAACTGTATTCACTCTTATAGTAATTAGAAGAATTATTCATAGGGAGAGGTTGGAGTACTAAATGGTTTAAGATGATACGGGGGAAAAATAGAGTTGTGGGGGAACAGTAGATAGCACCAAAAGAAACTTGAATGAATAAGAAAAATAGGATATTCTATGCCACACAAAGAGGGCATGGGAAAGGGAGGGTATGAATATTATTATAAGAAGGAGAGGAAGAGAGCATTAAGAGGTAATATTTAAACCTTACTCTCAGTGGAATTAATTCGGAGAGGGAAGAGTAGCTATATCCATTGGGATATAGAATTCTATCTAACCCTACAGAGAAAGTCAGAAGGGATAAACCAAGGGGAACAGGGGGTGGGGAGGTAAAAAAAGTAGGGGAGGAGCAGGGAGAGGGAGTTAATTAGGCCTTAAAAATAAAAAGAGAAGAACAAAAAGGGAGGGGGTGGAAAGGGAAGTAAACTAAGGGAGGACATAAGGGGGACTGATTTTTAAAACAAATCACTGGTTTAAAAGGGAAGAGCATAAGAAGAAGGGGCAGAACCAGGAGAGGATATCAAAATGTTGGGAAACACACAACTGATAATTATAACCCTGAATGTGAATGGGATGAACTTGCCCATAAAACAGAAGCAAATAGAAGAGTGGATTAGAAACCAAAATCCTACCATATGTTGTCTACAAGAAACATACATGAGGAAGGTGGACTTACATAAGTTTAAGGTCAAAGACTGGAAGAAAATCTATTGGGTTGCAACTGAGCAAAAGAAGGGAGGAGTAGCCATTATGATTTCTGACAAAGCTAAAGTAAATATAGATCTGATTAAAAGAGATAGGTAAGGTAACTACATCCTGATAAAAGGCAGTATATATGGGAGGAAATAACAGTACTCATCATGTATTCACCAAATGGTATAGCATCCAGATTTCTAAAGGAGAAGCTAGTGGAGCTCAAGGACAAAATAGATAGCAAAACTACACTAGTTTTAGAACTTAGAAAAATTAGAGTTAATACATGTGTGGAGGAAAATAAATAGGGATAAAAAGGAATACACCTTCTTTTCAGCTGCACATGGTACATTCACAAAGATTGACCATGCACTAGGGCAGAGAAACATGGCAAACAAATGCTAAAGAGCAGAAATAATAAATGTAACCTTTTAAGATCAAAATGCAAAAAATAATAATTAACAAGGGCACATGGACAGGCAAACCAAAAATTAATTAGAAATTAAATAATATGATTCTCCAAAATCAGTGAGTTAAAGAACAAATCAGAGAAACAATTAATAAACATTAAATCATGTTGAGATTAAAGGAAATTATTGCTGCAAGCAGTTCCTCAAATATGATTAGAGTGCCTTATGGATTAAATCCAGAGATATAACTAGAAATTTCTGGGGAAAAAGCAGCTGAGTTTGGGAGTACATCACACCAATGCAGAATGTTGAAAACTCAAAAAAGCGACAGAAAAGTCAATTTGGAATCAGAGACCATGTGCTAATTTTGCTATGTGACAAATAAAAATATTTTTCTTTCTGACCTTTCCAGTCTTCTTTGGCTTTAGCCCTGACCTACAATATACTGTATGATCCAATGACAGCTGGCTTTCTTACTGCTCCTCACAAATAATACTCTGTCTTCTAACTGTGTTTTCATTGACTTTCCACTAAGTCTGGAATTTTCTCCTTATTCATCTCCATCTCATGATTTCTCTGTCTTTCTTGAAGTAACAGATAAAATTTCACCTTGTATAATTGTATATTTCCTAATTCCTGTTAATGTTGGTGCCAGCTACTGTTGATTCTCTCTCTCTCTCTCTCTCTCTCTCTCTCTCTCTCTCTCTCTCTCTCTCTCTGTCTTTGTCTGTCTCTCTGTTTCTGTCTCTCACAACAGTGTTTACCTCCTCCTTCAATCTTAGGATAAATTTTTCCTGGAAGGAGACAAACTCATTTTGGGACCTGTCTGACCCTTGCTTTCTTGAGGTGGTCACTAAAGACAATAAAGAATTCCATCCAGGGTGAGTTCTGGTAAGATGGCGGCATAGACGGAGCAAATCTTAAAACTTCCATGCCCTTACACACTGAGATAGAAAACAATGTGCTTTGAGAAGAAAGAGGACCAAATCTAATAATGGGACAGAGCAGGGGGAACCCTACTGCAGCACAACTAAAGCGGTAAGCCAAGAAAAAGGCTTCAATACTTGAACTATTGGGACTGAGGGCATAGAAGGGGAATCCCAGGATCCCAGGACTCCTCCCCCAAGTGCTGTACGGAGTCTCCAGTAGCCGGGAAACCGCAGGGCTGGTAGGTGCACTAGTCAGGAGAGAGGGTCTTGCTGGCATAGGACTCAGGGAGTCAAACACAGGCACTGGAGAGGTGACTGGAGGAGAAAACCAGAGAAACACAGCAAAAATGCCCAGAAGATGGTGGCTTAGAGAGAGCCAAACCCCAGAGCGCAGACAGCTTGGCTTCCTCATACTGAGATAGAGAACTCAGGGCTTCAAGAGGAAAGAAAACCAGATCAAACACAGTGGATAGCACAGGAGGAACCCACTGCTGGAGAGCTCAGTTCAGATAAAAGAAAGCTATTTCTTGTCACCCCACTTTTTTTGTTTGTTTGTTTTCCCCTCCCCTCTAGGTTTTGAGGTTTTAGCCTCAGGGCAGATTAATCCAATCAATACAGAACTAATCCCAACAATTGGACAGACTGAGAAGTCTTCCAAGGGCAGAGAAAGTAACTACAAACCTTTGCCC
>NC_058133.1:238795289-238849827 GCF_016433145.1 Gracilinanus agilis
AAATATTCGTCCATATCTCCTAAATTGTTATATTTATTGCCATATAATTGGGCAAAATAGTTTTTAATGATTGCCTTAATTTCCCCTTCATTAGAGGTGAGGTCTCCCTTTTCATTTTTAATACTGTCAATTTGGTTTTCTTCTTTCCTTTTTCTTATTAGATTGACTAGTACTTTCTCTATTTTTTCTGTTTTTTCAAAAAACCAGCTTCTAGTCTTATTTATTAATTCAATAGTTCTTTTACTTTCTATTTTATTAATTTCTCCCTTATTTTTTAGTATTTCTAATTTAGTTTTTATCTGGGCGTTTTTAATTTGCTCACTTTCTAATTTTTTAAGTTGCATGCCCAATTCATTAATCTCTGCCCTCCCTAATTTGTTAATATATGCACTCAAGGATATAAATTTCCCCCTGAGTACTGCCTTGGTTACATCTCACAGAGTTTGGTAGGATGTCTCATCATTGTCTTTCTTTTCAATGAAATTTTTGATTGTTTCTATGATTTCTTCTTTGACTAGCTGGTTTTGGAGAATCATATTATTTAATTTCCAATTAGTTTTTGATTTGCCTGTCCAGGTGCTCTTACTAATTATTATTTTTATTGCATTATGATCTCAGAAAGTTACATTTATTATTTCTGCTCTTTTGCATTTGTTTGCAATGTTTCTATGCCCTATTACATGGTCAATCTTTGTGAATTTACCATGTGCAGCTGAAAAGAAGGTGTATTCCTTTTTGTCCCTATTTATTTTTCTCCACATATCAATTAAATCTAATTTTCTAGGGCTTCATTCACCTCTCTTACCTCTTTCTTATTTATTTTTTGGCTTCATTTATCTAGATCTGAAAGAGGAATATTTAGATCTCCCACTGGTATGGTTTTACTATCTATTTCCTTCTTGACCTCTGCCAGTTTCTCCTTTATGAATTTGGATGCTATGCCATTTGGTGCATACATATTGAGCACTGTTATTTCCTCATTGTCTATACTTCCTTTTATCAGGATGTAATAACCTTCCCTGACTTCTTTAATCATATCTATTTTTACTTTGGCTTTGTCAGAAATCATGATCGCCACTCCTGCCTTCTTTTTCTCATTCAAGGCCCAAAATATTTTGCTGAAGCCCTTTATTTTAAACTTGTGTATGTCCACCGACTTCATATGTGTTTCTTGTAGACAACATATGTTAGGATTTTGGTTTTTAATCCACTCTGCTATTTGCTTCTGTTTAATGGGTGAGTTCATCCTATTCACATTCAGAGTTATAATCATCCATTGGGTATTTGCTGACATTTTTGTATCCTCCCCTAATTCTATCCCTTCTTCTTACACTATTTCCTTTAAAACCAGTGGTTTGCTTTAAGCCAGTAACCCTTGTCCCCTCCCTTGATTTACTTCCCTTTTTACCCCCTCCCTTACTATTCCCCTCTTTTTATTTTTAAGGTCTAATGAATTCCCTCCCCCTTCTTCTCCCCTCCCTTTTTTGACCTCCCCACTCCCCTGCTCCCCTTGGTTTATCCCTTCTGACTTTCTCACTTGGGTTAGATAGAGTTTTATATACCAATGGATATAACTACTCTTCCCTCTCAGGGTTAATTACACTAAGAGTAAGGTTTAAATATTACCTCTTAATGCTCTCTTCCTCTACTTCTTATAATAGTATTCATCCCTTCCCCTTCCCATGCCCTCTTTGTGTGTGATAGAATATCCTGTTTTTCTTATTCCTTCAAGGTTCTCTTGGTGTCCTCTACTATTCACCCCCCTCTTTCCCTCCCACCCATATCATCTTAGACCATTTAGTATTCCAACCTCTCCCTATGAATAATTCTTCTAATTATTATAATAGTGAATGCTATAATGGTGAACAGAGTTCACTACAAAGAATTATACATAACATTTCCCCACATAGGAGTACCAATAATCAGATCTTATTGAAGCCCTTAAAGAGGCAAATTTAAAAAATATGTGTTTTCTTATTTTCCCTTCTGTTTCTTATTTACCTTTTCATGTTTCTCTTGATTTTTGTGGTTGGATATCGAACTTTCCATTTAGTCCTGGTCTTTTCTCTGCAAATGCTTGGAAATTTTCTATCTTCTTGAATGCTCAAACTTTCCCCTGGAAGAATATAGTCAGTTTTGATGGGTATGTGATCCTTGGTTGTAAACCCAGTTCTCTTGCCTTTCTGAATATCATATTCCAAGCCTTGACATCTTTTAGTGTGGAGGCTGCCAGATCCTGTGTGATCCTGATTGGTACTCCTTGATATCTGAATTGTCTCTTTTTGGCTTCTTGTAAAAAAAAAAAAAAAAAAAATTTTTTTTTACTTGGAAGCTCTCGAATTTGGCTATTATATTCTTGGGGGTTGTCATTTCAGTGTCTAGTGTAGAGGGTGATGTATGGATCCTTTCAATGTCTATATTGCCCTCTTGTTGTAGAACTTCAGGGCAATTTACTATGGATTCCAAATTTCTATTAATTTCTGCTTTTTCAGGAAGACCGATGATTTTCAGATTGTCTCTCCTAGACCTGTTTTCTTGATCTGTCAGTTTCTCATTGAGATATTTTATGTTTCTTTCTACTTTATCAGTCTTTTGACTTTGTTTTATTTGTTCTTGCTGTCTTGAGAGATCATTGGCTTCTACTTGCCCAATTCTTGTGTTTAGTGACTGGTTTTCTGCTATAAGCTTTTGATTTTCCTTTTCTGTTTAGTCTTACCTGTTTTCCAGCTGTTTGATTTTGGTCTCCCATTTGCTTATTAATTCTTTTGATTTGGGGGCATCTTTTTCTAATTGCCCAATTCTAGCCTTTAGAGACTGGTTTTCCTTTTCAATCTGGTCATTTCTGGTCTTTGATTTACTTGCCTCACTTTCCAGTTGTAAAATTCTTCTTTTTTAAACTGTTATTTTCTTGCCAGATCTCTTCCATCTTTCTCATGATCTCAGATATGAACTCTTCAAGACCTTATGGCCCATTTTCATTGTTTTGGGAAGGTTTGGATATGGTTACTTGTTTATTCTCCTCTGCTGTTTCCTCTGTTGTCTGGATTTTTTCTGTGTAAAAGTTGTCGTGTTAAAGGTTTTTTCTTCTTCATCTTTCTCTTCTGGTTTTCCTGATGATTCTGGCTTGCCATTGTAAGCTGAGTGCCCTCTCAGCTTTATGCTCATGCCCAGGATCTGTCTGTGCCCTTTAATCTCCTGAGATCTCAAGTCTAGTTTTTTTGAGACAAGCTTTCTGGTGGTCTCCTTGCTCTTTCTTCTGCCTGAAGATCCTTTAACAGTCTCAGGGAGCTGCTTCGGTAGTCAAGCACCTCTCCGCTCTTGCACTCAGAATCAGCCCCTTCATCCATGCACCAGTCTGCGCTTTAATCCGTGCCTCAGCCTGCACTTGTGTCAGCCCCCTCGCCTGTGTCTGGGCTCAGGGTCTCAGCTCAGAATCCGTGAATTCCTCAGCCTCCTGGGGGGGGGTGTGGAGGGGGAGGGTCCCAAGTCTTGCTGCTCCCAAGAACAAGCCCTGGTGAGCTGCCAATGACCCAATGGGTGCCCCAAACCTGCTCCGGCTCCCGTGCACTGGCTTTGGCGCTGTAGTTGGTGTGGGCTCCACTAATGTTTTCATGAGAGCTGTTTCACCCCTTTATAGCATGGAAATGCCCCAATTCCATGGACCTCCAATGCTGCACCCTGTTGTGGGGTCCCTTCTTTCCTCTGGATTTGTTTTTATGTCTTTTTGAGGAGTCCCATATGCAGGTTAGGAGAAGTTAAGCAGCTGCTTTTTACTCTGCTGCCATCTTAACCCGGCAACAGAAAGATAGTTTTTAATAATTTATGCTCTATGGCTCCAACAGCATACAAACCCCTGAGAATTGGCTATACCCCAGATTCATGGAAAATATTTATTTCACTCTTTGAATGGAAAGATTCACTCTTATAAATAGAGTAACTGTTGGAAGAGGAAAACAGTACCGAAGGAAGGACAGCCCAACAGGGAGAACACAATGACAGGCATTTATTATATTTTTTTACTTTACCTGCTGGCTTTGAATACAGAACATGCCAGGTCTGACACCAAATTAAAGAAGGGGCCTACAGATATTAGAGGCTGGAGATGGAAGTTCATTCAGCCAACAGTTGTTGAGTACTAAATGGATTTAATTGGATTTAATCTTGCTCTAATATTTATGTAAGAGGACACAGTGGAAGAAAGGAGAGAATATTGATTAATGAGCACATAGTCATTACAGCACACATGGATGTCTTTTTTGAATTTAACTACACAGAGCCTTTGAGAACATGTTTTCCCTTCATGAGTGATTCAGGGTTTGGTTTTGTATGATGAAAAAATCTGTAAATGAGTTGCAACTAAGTGTGAATGCAAAAAATGCAAAAGTTTTATTTCCTCCATTTCTCTCTCTTTCCTTCTTGGAGATGAGCAAGGTAGAGTTGTTTTGAGCTGGTAAGTTCAGGAGGACAGCTGGCCATGTTCTACCATCTGTCTACTACTATTTGTCTGTAAGAACATGACACCTGTCTTTGTCTTCTTTTCTCATCTTAAATAAATAAGAATTATGAAAATTAAGTGTCCAGGAGGCAATATGCATTCAGGAAATCCTGAAATCCTAAAAGAGGTCCTACCAGTGATGAGAGTCTTCTGAAGCTGGTGGCAGTAGTCACAAGAATAGTAGCAGTTGCCTCAGAGATTGAGAAACAACTTTGAAATAGACATGTCCAAAGAAGGAACCTTGTGAATAGTGCACAATCTGATGTGATTGCAAAGATGACAGCATCTTATCTTTGTCTGTTACCTGAAGAAAAGAGGGGAAGATTTCAACTGAAGAGAAGTAGCAATGACCCTCTGAGGATTTCAGCCTAAAAATGAAGTGTAGATTGGAGGAATTAGCTCTACACTAATCACTGTAATAATATCACCTGACTTTTACATTGTACTCTAAGGCTTAAAAATACTTTCCCTGTCTTATCTCATCAGATACAGTAACTAGGTAGGATAGTTTTACATATTTATCAATAGATATATGATTATTCTCATTTTGCACAGGATGATTCTGAGTCTTGACTTTCTTCTGTAGCACAGGTAATGAAGTATCAGAAGCATACTTCGAATCTGGGTCTAAGATTTATAGATTTAGATACAAAAAGGAAGAATAAAACAATGTAAACCATAAATTGTTTGTTGGGGCAGAATTATTTCACTTCTATATTTGTAATCTCTACTATTTATGACAGAATGTGTCAAACAGTAGGCATTTTCTCTTTGATTGTTTGAATCTGACTTCCTCTCAAGGCTTACAATTTGGGATTGCAAAAAAGTTTTGGTGTAAGGTGTAACATGAAGCAGTGCATGGTAGACCTTTGTTCACACCTTCTATAAAATACTGGTTACACTAAAGACCTTGACAATTAGTGAGTCTCAAGTAGAATATGAAAAAAAAATTGAAAAAGTTTAACATATTAGATTGTACCAAAAAATGCACAATTCTTTAGTTGTGAGAGGAGATCTTAACTTGAACCAGCACAGAGGTCCCTATCTCTCTCAAGAGCTACCTCTCTCTATGGTTTCTAGGGAGGCAAGCTGCACATCAGGGACTACATTAAGAAGTTGGCTTTCCCTACTTATTTGCAGCTTTTCTTTCCTTGTGTGTTTTTCCCAGAAGAACCATGTATCTCTCCCAATAATATCTCTGGAACTAACAGTGTTAACAGGGCTTTGGTATAACCACCTAAGATTAAAGCACACACCTGGGGACTTGCTACAGGAAGAAGTATGTTTGACTTCCATGTGGGAGGTAATAACCCCTTTCCATTGCCTATCTATATGGAACTGCTTTCACCTTTAAATCCACCTGATTGAGGCAGTTACTCTCTTTCAGTAGCATTCAGGGAAAAAGGGGTAATTCACTTACATTAGTAGTAAAGGAGTAGGGGTCAGGGTGGCTAACAGTATCTTCTCCTACCCTTAGGCCAGGATAAACAGGCTTGGGATTTTGGTCTTTTTTGATTTATCCTTTTCAGTTCTACATACAGGGAATATAATTCCAACATCAAAGAATTTGAGTTAAGGTTAACTTGGAACCTCAAATTTCAGGGTATATGTTGTAACAAGCTCTGAAGAAAGCCCAAGAACCCACTCTTCTTAGATACAAACTAAGGGAGACTATGGGTTTGGAACTTGATGGAACTTGATAGGAACTGACTTTCTTGAATTACTCTTTAAAATCGTTTTTAAAAATTAAAGAAAAATTAAAATATTTTCCCATGGTTACAAGATACATTTTCTTTCCCTCCCTTCTTTCTTCCCCCCTTCCAGAACTGACAAGCAATTCCACTGGGTTGTACCTATTTCCATTCATTTTTGTAATAGAGTAATATTTTAAAATCAAAACCCCAAATCATATACCCATATAAACAAGTGATAAATCAAATGATTTTTCTTCTGTATTTCTATCCCCACAGTTCTTTCTCTCAATCATTCTCCTAAGTCACTCAAGATTATCCTGGATTACTGCATTGCAACAAGTAGCTAAGTTGATTACATTTGATTATTCTACAAAGTTTTCATTTCTGGGTATAATGTTTCCTTGGCTGTACTCATTTCACTTTGCATCAGTTCATGAAGATCTCTTCAGTTCATATAGAAATTAAGGAGTTCATCAGTTCTTATAGCACAATAGAATTCTATCACCATCATATACTGCAATTTGTTCAGCCATTCCCCAATCAAGGGACACCCCTCCCCCTATTTTCCAATTTTTTGCCACGACAAGGTGCACAACTATGAATATTTTTGTACAACCTTTTTTTATTATCTCTTTGGGGTGCAAACATAGTAGTATTACTAGATCAAAGGGAATGCATTCTTTTAAAGCCTTTTTGGCATATTTCTAAATTGCCTTCTAGAATGGTTGGATCAATTCACAACTCTACCAGCAATGTATTAGTTTCCCAATTTTGCCACATTCACCCAACAAATATCACTTTCCTTTCTTTCCATATTGGCTAGTCTGCTAGGTGTGAGATGGTACCTCAGAGTTATACTGATTTACATTTTTCTAATCAGGAAGCATTTAGAACACTTTTACATTTGCTTATTGATGGTTCTGATTTCATCATGCAAAAACTGCCTATTCATATCCCTTGACCATTTGACAGTTGGGGCATGGCTTGATTTTTTTTTTAAATTTGACTTAGTTCCTTATAAATTTTGGACATTTGTCAGGGAGTTTTGTTATAAAAAATTTTTCCCAGTTTGTTTTTTCTCTTATCATTTTGGTTGCACTGGTTTTGTTTGTAGAAAAACTTTTTCATTTTATATAATCAAAATTATTCAATTTAACATTTTGTAATGTTGTCTGTCTCTTGCTTGGTCTTAGATTCCTTCCTTTCCCATAGATCTGGCAGGCATACTATTTTATATTCACGTAAATTACTTATAGTTTCCTTCTTTATATTTAAGTCATTTACCCATTCTGAATTTATTTTGGTATAGGGTGTGGGATATTGATCTAAACCTAATTTTCCCATAATGTTTTCCAATTTTACCAGCAGTTTTTGTCAAATAGTGGGTTCTTGTCCCAAAATCTGGCATCTTTGGGTATATTAAATACTAACTTGCTAAAGTCATTTAACCCTAGTCTATTCCACTGATCCACCTCTCTAGAGTGATTTTAAATGGAGTTTCTTTTTCTGACTCTTGTTGCTAAGTTATAAAACTTATATATGGAAATATATAGAAATATATAGAAATGTTGATGGTGTATATGGTGTATATGGGTTTATTTTGTACCCTGCAACTTTGCTAAAGTTATTAATTATTTCCACCAGCTTTTTAGTTGATTTTCTTGGATTTTCTCAGTATACCATCAAATCATCTGCAAAGAGTGATAGCTTAGTCTCCTCATTGCCTACTTTGATCCCTTCAATTTCTTTTTCTTCTCTAATAGTTACTCTTAGAATTTCTAGTACAATATTAAATAGTAGTGGTGATAATGGTCATCCTTGCTTCACTCCTGATGTCATTGGAAAGGCTTCTAACTTATCTCTATTGAGGATGATATTTGCTGATGGATTTAAATAAATACCATTTATTATTCTGAGGAAAGGTTCTTTTATTCCTATATTTTAAAGTGTTTTCAATATGAATGGGTATTAAATTTTGTCAAAGGCACTTTCTGTGTCTATTGAGATAATCATGTGATTTCTGTTAGTTAAGTTGTTGATATTGTCAATTATGTGGATGGTTTTCCTAATATTGAAACAGCCTTGCGTTCCTGGTATAAATCTCACCTGATCATAGTGAATAATCCTTGTGATAATTTGCTGTAATCCTATTGCTAATATTTTATTTAAAATTTTTGCATCTACATTCAATTATGAGATTGGTCTATAGTTTTCTTTCTCTTGTTTTGGTTTTCCTGGCTTGGAAATCAGTACAATATTTGTGTCATAAAAAAGAATTTGGTAGGACTCCTTCTTTGCTTATGTCAAATAGTTTGTAGAGTATTGGGATTGTTTAAATATTTCATAGAATTCACTTGTCAACACTTCTGGCCCTTTGGCTTTTGTCTTTGGGAATTCCTTGGTAACTTATTCAATTCCTTTTTCTGATAGGGGATTATATAAGTATTCTATTTCTTCTTTTTTTTTAATCTATGCAATTTATATTTTTGTAAATATTCACTCATTTCACCTAGATTGTCATATTTATTGTCATAAATTGAGCAAAATAGCTCTTAATAAATGCATCAATTTCCTCTTTATTGGAGGTGAGATTTCCCTTTTCATTCATGATACTTAAATTTATTTCTCTTCTTTCTTTTTAAAATTAGATTAACCTATATTTTATCTATTTTATTTATTTTTTTCAAAATACCAACTTATATTCTTATTTATTAGTTCAGTAGTTCTTATTCTTTTTCTTTTACTTTTCTCCTTTTTATTTATTTATAATAAAATATATTAATTTCTCCTTTTATTTTTAGGATTTACAGTTTAATCTTCATCTGGAGATTTCTCATTTGTTCTTTTTCTAGTTTTGTTCATTTACTTATTTTTTTGGTGCATGTCCAGTTCACTGACCTCCTCTTTTTTGTTGTTGTTGTTGTTGATATAGGCAGTCAGGGTTATAAATTTTTCCCTGAGTACTGCTTTGGCTATATCCCACAAATTTTGATATGTTGTCTCCTAATTGTCATTCTCTTTAACGAATCAATAATTGTTTCTATAATTTGTTCTTTAACCCACCAGTTTGGGAGCATTAGATTATTTAATTTCAATTAATTTTTAATTTGACTCTCCATCAACCCTTACTAATTATAATTTTTATCACATTATGATCTGAAAAGGTTGCATTTATTATTTCTGCTTTTCTGCATTTGTTTGCTATGTTTTTATGCCCTAGTACATGATCAGTCTTTGTTTATATACCATGTGCTGCTGAAAAGAAGGTATATTATTTTATCTCTATTAATTTTACACCAAATATCTATAAACTTTATTTTTTCTAAAATTTCATTCACTTCTCTTATTTCTTTCTTATTTTTTTGATTTGATTTATCTAGATCTGATAGGGGAAGGTTGAGGTCCCCTACTAGTATAGTTTTACTATCTATTTCCTCCTTAAGCTCCAATAGTTTCTCTTATAAAATCTGGATGTGATACCATTTGATGCACATATGTTGAGTGCTGCAATTTCTTCATTTTCTATATTTTCTTTTATCAGGTTGTAATTGCCTTCCTTATCTCTTTTAATCAGATCTATTTTTACTTTAACTTTGTCAGAGATCATGATTGCTACTCCTGTCTTCTTTTTCTTAGTTGATGCTCAATTAATTCTGCTCCAGCCTCTTATCTTTACCCTGTGCGTGTCTATCTGCCTCATGTGTCTTTTCTTGATCGAATGTCGCAGGTGTTCTATGAATCCTTTCAATGTCTATATTGCCCTCTTGTTGTAGGACTTCAGGGCAATTTTGCTGAATTATTTCTGTTAGTATGGAGTCCAGGTTTCTATTAATTTCTGGTTTTTCTGGAAGACCAATTATTCTCAAATTGTCTCTTCTAGACCGGTTTTCTTGGTCTGTCACTCTCTCATTGAGATATTTCATGTTTCCTTCTATTTTTTCAGTCTTTTGACTTTGTTTTATTTGTTCTTGTTGTCTTGAGAGATCATTAGCTTCTAGCTGCTCAATTCTAGCCTTTAGGGACTGGTTTTCAGCTATAATCTTTCGGTTTTCCGCTATGAGCTTTTGGTTTTCGGCTATGATCTTTTGGTTTTCGGCCATAATCTTCTGGTTTTTTGCCATAATCTTCTGGTTTTCGGCTATAAGCTTCTGGTATTCCTTTTCAATCTGGTCATTTCTGGTGTTCAATTTGCTTATCAGTTCATTTGGTTTCTGAGCCTCACTTTCCAGTTGCAGGATTCTACCTTTTAAACTGTTATTTTCTTGCCAGATCTCTTCCATTTTCCTCAAAATCTCAGTTTTGAACTCTTCCATAGCTTGTGAGGAGTTTTCCTTATTTGAAGAGGGTCCGGATGCTTGTTTGTTCTCCTCCTCTGTTTGCTTGGTTGTCTGGATTTTCTCTGTGTAAAATTTGTCGAGTGTTAAAGACTTCTTTTTCTTGTTGTTAATCTTTCTCTTCTGAACTTCCTGAGACTGGGTAGCCATTGTTAGCCCAGCAGCTTCTCAGGTTTATCCTTGCGCTCAGGGTCTGTCCACGGTCAAGCCCCCTGGTGGATCCTCTTGCTTGATCCTCTGCTGGAGGTTTTTTTTACAAGTCTCAGGGCGCTGCTTCCACAGTCGTACACCCGTCCTCGCTGGTTCCCCACTCAGGATTTCAGAGCTTTAGCTTGTGGCTGTGTCTGCCTCCACCCACGCCTCCTCGGAGTCTGAGCTCTGAGCCTGCCTGAGCTCTGCTCCCATGCTCTGCGCCCTAAGCCCGTGCTCAGATTTCGGCTGCGTTCTTTGGCTTTTTGTGGTACCAAATCTTGCTGCTCTCAGGAACAGGCCCTGGAGCTTTGATATACTCTTTTAATCCTGTCCTTTCTCCTTTCACTCTTTCCCTCCATACCAGTGTTTTGCTTTAATCCGTTCCCCTTTCCCCCTCCTTTATTTTAGTTCTCTTCCCATCACTTCCTTTCTTATCCCCCTCCTACTTCTCTTTAATGTCTTTTAATCACTCCCCCTCCCCTCTCTCCCTTATATTACTCCACTCTCTCCCACCCTCTCCCTTTCTACTTCTCTATAGGCTTCTATACCCCAATGAATCTGGGTGTCCTTTCTTCTTTAAACTTATTCAATTGAGAGTAAGTTTCAAGTGACCTGTCACCACCCTCAACTTCCCTTTCTTGTAATAATATTGTCCCCCACCCTGCCATGCACCTCTTTATGTGGTATAATGTACCTCATTTTACCTCTTCCTTTGCATTACTCAGAGTACAATCCTTTTTTTCCCCTAATTTTTTACATATCATCCTAAACAGCTTAATACCAAACCCTCTGCCTATGAATATTTCTTCTATCTACTATGATAATGAAAACAAATTTTAAAAGTTACAGATATCATTTTTCCGATTAGGAAAATAATCAACTTGACTTTATTGAAGTCCTTAAATTTTTTCGCTTTCTTATTTACATTTTTATAGTTCTCTTCAATTTTGTATTTGGGCATCAAAATTTCTCTTTAATTCTGGTCTTCTTTTTCAGGAATGGTTGGAAATATTCTATTTTATTAAATGCCCATATTTTCCTCTGAAACTATATAGCCAGTTTTTAAAAACATTTATTAATATTTATTTTTTAGAAAAGTTAACATGGTTACATAATTGATGCTCTTACTTTCCCCTTCGCCCCCTAGTTCTCCCCCCACCTATGGCTGATGCGTATTTTCACTGGTTTTAACATGTGTTATTGATCAAGACCTATTTCCAAATTGTTGATACTTGCATTGGTGTGGTAGATTCAAGTCTACATCCCCAATCATGTCAGTCTCAAGGCATGTGTTAAAGCAGTTTTCTTCTGTTTCCACTCCAGTAGTTCTTCCTCTGAATGTGGGTAGCGTTCTTTTCCATAAGTCCCTCAGAATTATCCTGGGTCATTGCATTGCTGCTAGTACAGAAGACCATTATATTCTATTTTACCACAGTGTATTGGTCTCTGTACCAATACACTGTGTCCTTCTGGCTCTGCTCCTTTCACTCTGCATCAATTCCTGGAGGTCTTTCCAGTTGACATGGAATTCCTCCAGTTTATTATTCCTTTGAGCACAATAGTATTCCATCACCAGCATATACCACAATTTGTTCAGCCATTCCTCAATTGAAGGACATAACCTCATTTTCCAGTTTTTTTGCCACCACAAAAAGCCCAGCTATAAATATTTTCATACTGTTTATCTATGATCTCTTTGGGGTACAAACCCAGCACTTTGAGCATAGTTCGAAATTGCCAGCCAGAATGGTTGGATCAGTTCACAACTCCACCAGCAATGCATCAATGTTCCAGTTTTGCCACATGCCCTCCAGCATTCATTACTCTCCCCTTCTTTCATTTTAGCCAATCTGCTAGGTGTGAAGTGATACCTCAGAGTTGTTTTGATTTGCATTTCTCTAATTATTACAGATTTAGAACACTTTCTCATGTGCTTATTGATACTTTTGATTTCTTTATCTGAAAATTGCCTAATCAAGTCTCTTACCCATTTATCAATTGGGGAATGGCTTGATTTTTTATGCAATTGGTTTAACTCCTTGTATAGTTGAGTAATTAGACCCCGTCAGAGTTTTTTGTTATAAAGATTTTTTCCCAATTTGTTGTTTCCCTTCTGATTTTGGCTACATTGTTTTTGTTTGTACAAAATCTTTTTAGTTTGATATAATAAAAATCATTTATTTTACATTTTGTAATTTTCTCTAACTCTTGCTTGGTTTTAATATCTTTCCTTTCCCAGAGATCTGACAAGTGAACTATTCTATGTTCACTTAACTTATTTATAGTTTCCCTCTTTATATTCAAGTCATTCACCCATTCTGAATTTATCTTTGTGTAGGGTGTGAGATGTTGATCTAAACCGAATCTCTCCCATATTGTTTTCCAAATTCCCAACAGTTTTTGTCAAATAGTGGATTTTTCCCCCAAAGTTGGGCTCTTTATATTTATCATACACTGTCTTGCTGATATTACTTACCCCAAGTCTATTCCACTATCCTCTCTTCTATCTTTTAGCCAGGCCCATATAGTTTTGATGACCATTGCTTTAAAGAATGATTTAATATCTGGCACTGCTAGGCCCTCTTCCTTCACATTTTTTTTCATTATTTCCCTTTATATTCTTGACCTTTTGTTATTCCAGATGAAATTTGTTATACTTTTTCCTAATTCAGTAAAAAATTTTTTTGGTAGTGATAGGTATGGTACTAAATAGGTAAATTAATTTGGGTAGAATGGTCATTTTCTTTATGTTAGCTCATCCTACCCATGAGCAATCAATGTTTTTCCAATTGTTTAGATCTAGTTTTAATTGTTTGTGAAGTGTTTTGTAGTTGTTTTCATATAATTCCTGTGTTTCTCTTGGTAGATAGATCCCTAAGTATTTTATATTGTCTAGGGTGATTTTAAATGGTGTTTCTCTTTCTACCTCTTGCTGCTTTGATTTGTTGGAAATATATAGAAATGCTGATGATTTATGTGCATTTATTTTGTATCCTGCAACTTTGCTAAAGTTGTTGATCATTTCTACTACCTTTTTAGTTGTTTCTCTAGGATTTTTTAAGTAGACCATCGTATCATTTGCAAAGAGTGATAGCTTATTCTCCTCATTGCCTATTTTAATACCTTCAATTTCTTTTTCTTCTATAATTGCTATTTCTAGTATTTCTAGTACAATGTTAAATAATAGAGGTGATAATGGGCATCCTTGTTTCACTCCTGATCTTACTGGGAAGGCTTCTAATTTATCCCCACCACATATTATGCTTGTTAATTGTTTTAGATATATACTGTTTATTATTTTTAGGAAAGGTCCTTCTATTTATATACTTTCTAGTGTTTTCAATGGGAATGGGTGTTGTATTTTGTCAAATGCTTTTTCAGCATCTATTGAGATAATTATGTGATTTTTGTTTGTTAGCTTGTTGATATGGTCAATGGTTTTCCTAATGTTGAACCATCCTTGCATTCTTGGTATAAATCCCATCTGATCATGGTGGATAATCCTCTTGATCACTTGCTGGAGTCTTTTTACTAGTATTTTTTAATATTTTTGCATCTATGTTCATTAGGAGATTGGTTTGTAGTTTTCTTTCTCTGTTTTTGATCTACCTGGTTTTGGAATCAATACCATATTTGTGTCATAAAAGGAATTTGGTAGGGCTCCTTCTTTGCTTGTTATATCAAATAATTTTTGTAATATTGGGATTAGTTGTTCTTTGAATGTTTGATTGAATTCACTTGTGAATCCATCAGACCCTGGTGATTTTTTCTTAGGGAGTTCTTTGATGGCTTGTTCAATATCTTTTTCTGATATGTAATTGTTTAGGTATTCCATTTCTTCTGCTGTTAATCTAGGCAATTTGTATTTTTGTAAATATTCATCCATATCTCCTAGATTGCTAAATTTATTGCCATATAATTGGGCAAAATAGTTTTTAATGATTGCCTTAATTTCCCCTTCATTAGAGGTGAAGTCTCCATTTTCATCTTTGATACTTTTAATTTGGTTTTCTTCTTTCCTTTTTTTATTAGATTGACCAGTACTTTGTCTATTTTATCTGTTTTTCCAAAATACCAGCTTCTAGTCTTTAATTTATTAGATCAATAGTTCTTTTACTTTTGATTTTACTAATTTCTCCCTTGATTTTTAGTATTTCTAATTTAGTTTTCATCTGCGGATTTTTTATTTGCTTGCTTTCTAGTTTTTTAAGTTGCATGCCCAATTCATTAATCTCTGCCCTCCCTAATTTGCTAATATGTCCACTCAACGATATAAATTTCCCCTCAGTGCTGCCTTAGCTGCATCCCACAGAGTTTGGTAGGATGTCTCATTGTTGTCTTTCTCTTCAATGAAATTGTTAATTGTTTCTATGATTTCTTCTTTGACTAGCTGCTTTTGGAGAATCATATTATTTAATTTCCAATTAGTTTTTGATTTGCCTGTCCAGGTGCCCTTACTAATTATTATTTTTATTGCATTATGATCTGAGAAAGTTATATTCATTATTTCTGCTCTTTTGCATTTGTTTGCAATGTTTCTATGCCCTATTACATGGTCAATCTTTGTGAATGTACCATGTGTAGCTGAAAAGGACGTGTATTCCTTTTTGTTCCTATTTATTTTTCTGCACATATCTATTAAATCTAATTTTTCTAGGACTTTATTCACCTCTTTTATATTTTTCTTATTTATTTTTGGTTTGATTTATCTAGATCTGAATGAAGAATATTTACATCTCCCACTGGTATGGTTTTACTATCTATTTCCTTCTTGAGCTCTGCCAGTTTCTCCTTTATAAATTTGGATGCTATGCCATTTAGTGCATACATATTGAGCACTGTTATTTCCTCATTTTCTGTACTGCCTTTTATCAGGATGTAATTTCCGTACCTGTCTTTTTTAATCATATCTATTTTTACTTTGGCTTTGTCAGAAATCATGATCACCACTCCTGCCTTTTTTTTTTCTCTTTTGAAGCCGAACCGATTTTGCCGAAGTCCTTTATTTTAAACTTGTATATGTCTACCCACCTCATATGTGTTTCTTGTAGACCACATATGGTAGGATTTTGGTTTCTAATCCACTCTGGTATTTGCTTCCATTTTATGGACAAGTTCATCCCATTCACATTCAGAGTTATAATTATGAGTTGTGTATTCCCCAACATTTTGGTATCCTCTCCTAGTTCTAACCCTTCTTTGCAGGCTATTTCCTTTTAAACCAGTGATTTGTTTTAAACCAGTAACCCTTGTCCCCTCCCTTAGTTTATTACCCTTTCTAACCCCTCCCTTATTATTCCTCTCTTTTTATTTTTAAGGCCTACTGAATTCCCTTCCCCTTCACCTCCCTTCCCTTTTTTGACCTCCCCACTCCCCTGGTCCCCTTGGTTTATCCCTTCTGACTTTCTCAGTAGGGTTAGATAGAGTTCTATATCCCAAGGCATATAACTACTCTTCCCTCTCCAGATTAATTACACTGAGAGTAATATTACCTCTTAATGCTCTCTTCCTCTCCTTCTTATAATAGTATTCATCCCCTCACCTTCCCATGACCTTTTTGTGTTTAATAGATTATCATATTTTTCTTATTCATTCAAGTTTCTCTTGGTGCCATCTACTATTCACCCCCCTCTTTCCCACCCACCCCCATATCATCTTATACTGTTTAGTACTCCAACCTCTCCCTGTGAATAATTCTTCTAATTACTATAATAGTGGATAATATAATAGTGAATAGAGTTCAGTACAGTGAATTATACATAACATTTCTCCAAATAGGAATACAAATAATTAGATATTATTGAAGCCCTTAAAGAAGCAAATTTAAAAATAAGAGTTTTTTTTCCCTCTTCTTCTTATTTACCTTATCATGTGTCTCTTGATTTTTGTGGTTGGATATCAAACTTTCCATTTAGTCCTGGTCTTTTCTGTGCAAATACTTGGAAATCTTCTATCTTGTTGAATGTCCATACTTTCCCCTGGAAGTATATAGTCAGTTTTGATGGGTAGGTGATCCTTGGTTGTAGATCCTGTTCTCTTGCCTTTCTGAATATCATATTCCAAGCATTGAGGTCTTTTAGTGTGGAGGCTTCCAGATCCTGTTTGATCCTGATTAGTGCTCCTTGATATCTGAATTGGCTCTTTCTGTCTCCTTGTAATTTTTTTCTTTTACTTGGAAGCTCTTGAATTTTGCTATTATATTCCTGGGGGTTGTCTTTTCAGGGTTTCATGTAGAGGGTGATGTATGGATCCTTTCAATGTCTCTATTGCCCTCTTGTTGTAGACCTTCAAGGCAGTTTTGCTGAATCATTTCTTTTACTATGGAGTCTAAATTTCTATTAATTTCTGCTTTTTCTGGAAGACCAAGGATTCTCACATTGCCTCTTTTAGACTTGTTTTCTTGATTTGTCAATTTCTCAGTGAGGTATTTCATGTTTCCTTCTATTTTATCAGTCTTTTGACTTTGCTTTATTTGTTTTTGCTGTCTTGAGAGATCATTGACTTCTTCTTGCCCAATTCTTGTCTTTAGAGACTGGTTTTCTGCTAAAATCTTTTGATTTTCCTTTTCAGTTTGGTCTATCCTTTTTTCCAGCTATTTGATTTTTGTCTCCAATTTGCTTATCAATTGTTTTGATTTGGGGGCATCTTTTTCGAATTGACCAATTCTTTGGAGACTGGTTTTGGGTATAATCTTTTGTTTTTCTTTTTGAATCTGGTCTGTTTGGTTCTTCAAGGCTTCTAGATGGTCATGTCTGGTCTTCAATTTGCTTATCAATTAATTTGATTTCTGAACCTCACTTTCCAATTGCAAAATTCTGACTCTTAAACTGTTATTTTCCTGCCAGATCCCTTCCATCTTTCTCATAATCTCAGATTTGAAGTCTTCAAGAGCTTGTGACCAGTTTTCTTTTTTGGGGGGAAGGTTTGAATATGATTACTTTTTTGTTCTCCTCTGCTGTTTGCTCTATTGTCTGGATTTTTTTTGTGTGTGTAAAAGTTATTGAGTGTTAAAGATTTCTTCTTGATCTTTCTCTTCTGGGGTTCTTGCATCTGGCTTGCCATTTTTAGCCCAGTGCCCCCTCAGCTTTATCCTCACGCCCAGGGTCTGTCTATGCTCTTTAGGCTCATGAGGTCTCAGGTCTAGTTGTTCTCAGGGTCAAGCCTCCTGGTGGTCCCCTTGTTTGTTCCTCTGCTCGAAGCTCCTTTAACAGTCTCAGGGTGCTGCTTCCACAGTCATGCACCCCTCTGCACTGGGTTCCTATCCAAGGTCCTCGCCTGAGCTCAGGGTCTGCATCTGCACCTGGTCCCTCGCCTGAGCTCAAGGTCTGTGTTCGTAGTCCACACGTTCTTTAGCCTCTTGGTGTCTTAAGTCTTGCTGCTCTCAGGAGCAGCTCCTGGTGATCCCAGGTAGCTGCCAAGGACTTAATGGATGCCCCAAACTTGCTCTAACTCTTGTGAGCTTGCTTTGGCCCTGTAGGTGGTGTGGGGGTTAGGGGGTTGCTCAGCTCATGTTTTAATGAGAGCTATTTTGTCCCCTTATACCATGGAAATGCCCCGAACCCATGTACCTTTAATGCTTTGCCCTGTTGTGGGGTCTCTTCGTTCATCTGGATTTGTTTTTAGGTCCTCTTGAGGAGTCCTAAATATGTGGGTTAGGAGAGGTTAAGCAGCTGCTTTTTACTCTGCTGCCATCTTAACCTGGAACCTCTGGTTGCAGATTTTAATAGACCAACATCTGTAGAATGAGAAGAGCATACCTGTTCTGGTATATCATTAAGAATAGGATAAACTCTCCCTCTTTCTCTTTCTTCCTCAACTGCATCTAAGAATAACATTGGGAAAAGATCCATAGCTCTTTCAGGAAGTTCTAAATTTATATCCCCTGTTGGTATACATTGAATAGTTGCTCTTAATTTATATAAAAGTTCTCTTGAAAGAGAGTTCTACAGATAAATGACCCAATGATACCATTTTGGGTTGCAACTCCTTTACCCTTTGTGGTCTCCCAGTTACTCCTACCACCTCCATAGTTCGCATAGCCTTACAATCTTCTGGGGATGTTTGCAGAACAGATTTAGAAGCCTCTGTGTCCACAAGGCCATCATAAATCTGTTTCCTCACTTTCAAAATAACATGAGGTTTTTTGCTGCTTGGTGGAAAATGTGTTTGAATAATAGTGGCTAGCACATGAGGATCAAGAAACTGCATCCCTAGTTCCTGAACATCACCTTCTACCTCCTCATTTACTTCTGCATCCTTGTTTTCCTCTGGTCCTCCAGGTGTAATAATTAGATTAAGTCTGCACTGCCCATTTTTCGATTTAATCACCAAAGGTGAGAGCTCCTCTAATTCTGGGAGGTCCTTAACCCACTAGAATGCCCCCTAGGCAGTACTATGAGAATCATCTATTGTGATTGGACATGCAAATTAGGAGGGAGGCACAGGAAGTGATGCATAGGTGACCCCTTTACAAGGAAAAGGTCCTCAGTCAGCTGGGGTCTTTGGTTGAAGAGGGCATCTGGTGACAGACCTCTTCTGATTCATGGAGGAGTGTTGGCATGCTCTGACCCTGTTGAGACTGTTTTAAATATCTACTTTGAATTCCATGTGATGAGTTTAAAGACTGACTGAATCTTTCTGAACTTCTCTTAAGAAATTTCTATTAGTAGACTCTGTGAATGAAGTTTTGCTCCATTCACCTCCAGGCCTCTGGCCCTCTCACTCTTGGCTGAGGATTAAGATCTACCTGGATTAATTAGAGGATTGTAATAAGTTGCCTACTGGGTTAGATTCTTATTTCCTTATTTCCTCTCTCCTAAATTGTAAATAAACTTCCATAAAAGTCAATTTTGACTTGAGATTGTTCTTAATTGAGGACCGATAATAGTTCAATCCTCTGGTGACCATCTTTTAATATATTGAACCCATAAAACTCCCTTTTCCCCCTTACACAGGACTATCATTTTGACAGGATTTTTGTGACTCAAAAAATTATTTTATCGTTTACCTGAATTATTTCATCATTTTTATATTTTTTAATTCATTACCAATAACAATTTCTTTCCCTCAATCATTATGTAAACTTAATTTAATCATACCATCCTTTTCAAACCTTCATGCTGAGCAGGCTCCCTTTTGTAAATCACCTTTCAGGGTATTCTCTCCAGCCACCTGGAAATACTTAGTTCTTTCTCCTGTCCTAATAAAATCCTGCATGCTTTGTATATCTGGATCTTGCTGGGAACCATTACAACAGCCATGATTACAACAATTATCATTACCATTATATAAAATATTATTAAATCCATTACTAAGCCTATTATTTACACCATTATAAGTTTGTCTATATCCATTATAACCATTATTATATACATTGCCTTACTTTCCCCTATTCTGAGCTGCAAATTGACCTCTGTATCTCTCTGACCATGTGCCCAACTCAATTAAACAAATAGCACCTAAGAGGATTTTGCCTTGTCTCTCTATGATTGTATTCCTGCCTTGGAGGTCAGGGCTGCAATAGTCTTAACTTGCTGTATCTCACATTCCTGGATCTTTTTGTTAGCTTCCTTTAATTTAAATTCATTTTCATTTTTTCTACTACCTCAGTTTTATCATCAGCTTGTCTATCTAACTCATCCTGGTAAATGTAAGTTACAGTTCTTTTTAAATCATCCAGTCCCATGGTGAACCAATTCGGACAGTTACTTCTGAAATAAGTCTTCAACACAGGTCAGGCATTCTTCACAAACTAGCTCCTTATATGACTTACATTTTCTTCAGAGAGAAAATCCAGACCAAGCCAACATTCCCCACAGTCAATAATTCTGTCCAGGAAGCTAGCTGGAGTATCCACTTTATACTCTTTAAACCACTCAAACTTTGACCATGTCCCTGGGCATTTTGAGTTAGCTCTCATGTTATCTAAGAGACTCCTTTGCCATTCGTTGTTGCCTTTGGTCTCCACCGAATTAATTTCAAGATCATTGTCTTCCAACAACCATGGATTGAGATCAGTGTTAGCATTAGTTTGCTCTACAATCTACTGTTTCTTCCTTTTGGTTAAGGTTTCATTGAGATCCCTCTTCTTATATTTGCCTCAGTATAAGGAAGCAATATTTCAAATCTCAACCAATCATAAAACAAATCAGATATTATTTCTAAAAAAGCATAAGGAATTAGGGAGAAATGATATCCCCAAGACATATTTAATTTTGTTGTAATAAGTATTTGAAATACCAGCAGTATAAATATTAAAAATGATAAAGGCTGATATAATAATATAAATTAGTATTTTAATTAAAGCCATGCTGATAGATAAGTTATTAGACCACGCACTTGTAAGCATTCAAAACTGCTGCCTCCATTACTGTCTCCGAGTCTGCTAGCCAAGAGCCTACTGGCAAAAAGAGGCCACTCCCTCCTAACCCAGGAGATTTAAACTCTTCTCTGCGTCAACGTAGGCCTCCCCATGCCCAAAGACCCGGAAACGGAACCCAGTTGGACCATGTTGGATCACGGGAAATGTAGTTTTGATACATTTCCCATGTCCATAGAAATATATACACTTTTAGATGGCATTTTCCAAATTTCACTTTTACAATTCCCCGTGAGGTCCGGCAAAAAAAAAGGTTAGTCCTTTTTTCTTCACTGGACCTGTAAAAATAAACAACTTCTAAATTTTTCAGGAATTTGGGGATAAAAGAAATAGATGAACAAATGGTTAAAATTAGCCACATTGACAAAACCAATTTGGGGCTGTCCCCCACTGGCACAACAGTGTACAATTAAAACAATACATACAACTCAATTTCAACTCCCCATAGTTCAATCAACTGCACCCAAAGTTCAAAATTTGGTCTTCATGGTACAGTGAAGGCTTTTCAGACATCTTCATGTGTCCTCACCAAACAAGTTCGTCGTCTGGATTCTGGGGAGATGGCAAGATCCTTATTCTGAATTTATTCTCAAAAGAATTTAAACTTTACATTATAGATTATAAAACATACATTTTCTTCTAAGATTTATACAATTCCCTGTGAAATTACTCCTAAAAGAGTTAAATATACATATATTTTTACATTATCGAATTTTAAAAAACTTAACAGATATCCCCGTGAGGTAAATAAACACACCTTTTTTCTAAAAAAAAAAAAGGTACCTCAGGTCAGCTAAGGATGAGTGGCTGAGTCCTGGGGGTTATATGAAGTCAATTGGCAAAATAAAAAGAATAAAATTCAAGAAAAAAAAAGAAGAAAAAATTAACTTGTGAAATGTAAAATGTGCAAAAATCTAGGGAAAATAAACTTAGACCTTTGAATGAAGGCCTAATTAAAGTGAATTCAGCAGTGTGCAATTACCCATCCAGGGCCAGGACTTAAGGAAAATGTCTCTCTCTGATCTGACTTATCATCAGCTTTTTAGGGAACTGAGCCAAATAAATAACCAATCTTAGGTGCTTTCTAGGAATCTAAGTCGAGGGGACCCACGTCCTCTAAAGTTTTAGAAAAGACTGGGACTCCAGGACTCAAACCCCAATTTCCATGCCCTAAAGTATTGGCATAGAACTGCTGCAATCCAAGCAGATTTTAGTCAGTCAAGTCTCTGACCATGTGCTTTCTTTAGCACTATTAACGGCTTTCATATTCCCTTCTGGAATCAGAGAGGCATTTAATCACAGTCCTATAGGCTCAGGTATTTGCTGTAGAATCAGAAAAAGGATAAATAATGATTATATATGTACTTCCAGTACAAGATGATAAAAAGGGGAAAATCAATTTCTCTCATTAAAAAATGTTTTAAAAAGTCAAAAAAATATATATTTAGCTTAGAATTAGAAGGGTTATGTTACCCAAAAATGAGACTTTCTGTGAGAGAAAGTGGGTTTTACAAAATAGCAGATTCACAATGCACATTCAAATGGAGTACCATTATTTCCAATAGCACATTTTAAAACAATAAATAATGATGTTTAAAATTATATACTTGTTACAACTTTTAACCCTTGGCAAATGCTATTATTGCTTCCATAGCAAAGAACATACAGGAGCTCCTTGACTCTCTGTATTTAAAAAAATCCTGGGTAGGAAATGCTTCTACCCATTTAAGGCAATAATTTCTCTTATAATAAAATATATAAAAGCTTTATCCTTTAAGATGACAATTCTTAAGGATTTAAAGTAAAAGTTAAAAAGATCTCTTGTAAAATTACAAGGTAATATTCAAAGCATGGAGACTTTCAAGGTTCTTAGCAATTACCAAGACAGAATAAATTTTTAAAGACATGTGCTCTATAAGATGTTCATAGGTGGTACATATAACCACATTGTTTTTGATACAGTAAGCTTTAAGTAAATTAGGAAATATAATAACATCATAAGCAGTAACTTCATTAGCGTAAAATGATTCAGTGCAACAGGAAAATCAACGAAATAAGCAAGATTAATTTACAAAAGTAATTAGCAAAATACAGTAAGATACAGTCTCTTTAAAAAAAAAAAGAAATAAAGCTCATTCAGTTCCGAGGTTTTAAAAGTTCACCCCTGGTTTCAATTTAAGGTTCTTTTGATTGAGTTCTGCTGAGTTTAAGGGTTTTTTTTTTCTAAAAGTTCAAAGTTCTGAGCAGTTATGGGGGTGAATATTTCTTCCCCTGAGTTCAGTTTTTAATCACAAGCAAGTCTGAATAGGCCATTCGGCCGATTAAGGGTAAATGCCAGGTCCACGTGGGGTCAGGTTGTTGGGCTCGGGGCTAGAGAAAAAAGTTTTGTAGAAAATACCCACGTGGAGAGCTTGTGTGGGGTGCCTAAATTAGGTCTTTAGAGAAACACGTGGAAGGCTAGAATGTCTCCTATAAGAAAGTAGAGAGAAAGGGGAATATACCCAAATCGTTAGCAGCAGGAACTGAAGCAGTCTCTGGAGGTCGAGATCTCGGCAAGTCAGGACTGGGTTAACTGTTGAGGCTCGGGATTCTGGACTCCAGCAGCACCAGTGAGTCAGGATTTGAGATCACAGGCACTGGAATGCCGGCTGGCAGGCTTGCGGTCAGGAAGCGGTAGGAGTGGAGATCAAGTCAGGAGTCAGGAGATCGGCTGCGAGACGAAACTGGCTGGGCACCGGCAGTCCATCAGTGCCAGCAAGGGCCACCAGGCCCGGGGCATTGAGCAAAATAATTCGCAGCCCAGCAGCAATTAAAACCATTGTCTCTCTTCCCCGTAAAACAGCCTCTAGGCTGGGGAAAATCGGGAGAGGACTGGGCAAGGAAAAAAATCGCTTCTGAGACTCGGGGTCCCAAAGCCGCATGGCTTCTTCTTAGGCTATCTAGAAAATTGAGAATTCTATTTCCAAACTTCTGGTTGCCATACTTATAAATATGAAAAATGATAAATGTTTGTATAATAATATATATTAGTAATTTAATTAAAGCCATGTTGATAAAGTTGTCAGACCACGCGCTTGTAAGCATTCAAAACTGTCGCCTCCATTACTGTCTCAAGTCTGCTGGCCAAGAGCCTACTGGCAAAGAGACTACTCCCTCCTAACCCCGGAGATTATAAACCCCTCTCTGCGTCGACATAGGCCTCCCCATGCCCAAAGACCTGGAAACGGAACCCAGTTGGACCATGTTGGATCACGGGAAATGTAGTTTTGATACATTTCCCATGTCCATAGAAATATATACACTTTTAGATGGCATTTTCCAAATTTCACTTTTACAGCAGTTGTTCTACTGTAGAGCAGTTAACAGTTAAACTACTGTTTACTCCCACTGTATAATGTCCTTAAATCAGGTAGCAGCTGTTAGAATGAAACTGAGAGAAAAAACTGGCAAATGGTATCTTCCAGTACTCCCCTCAGCCCAACATTGATAAGTTCCAGTAGAATGTTCCCTTAGTGCCTGGACCACAGAATTCTATTCAAGATGGCTACCTGCCAGCTGCAGCAAGATTCTACTTCTCTGCCAGAAGCAGTTCTCAGGATTCTAAGGGACTGTAGATGGCAGTTTTACCCCCAAATTCAAAAAATCTCTGGCTCTAGTCTATCTGGCTCAGCAACTGAAAGAGATAACCTTCCTAGAGGGGTGTGAGATAATATAACCCAACTAGGAACCTCCCTAGGGCCAGTGAAATACAAACCTTAAAATAGTAAAATCAAGTTTATTAATGTTAGACAAAATAATACAGTCATAAATCTATCTCCTCCCTCCAAGCTGTGAGATCCTCACAGATCTGTCTTCTGGTCTTCTTTATCCCTTTTTATATCTACCTGCTCTTATCTAACCCCCCAAAAAGCTGTTTGACTTTAAACTACTTTAATTACTATGTATTAACAAAAAGAGGAAAAAGGAAATGACTCACAGGTGAATTTGAGCCCTTACCCAAAGCCTGAGGTTGGCTGCACTATATAACCCAAAGTCCCAGATGGCAATCTTTGGATTACCTAGGTCCAAGAGGATTTCGTACCTCAGGGAAAACAATTTTCTCCGAAGCAGATTCTCAACCACGGAGTCAATAATCTCTTCACAAAATTATGATTACCTAGGGAAAATCTCTCAGAGCAAAACCTCCTTCCTCCAGATCAGTGGAAAACAGGCAGAGAGCAATTGCAGTTAGCTGTTCAAAAAACGCCCACAATCCTTCTCTCCTCAGAATCCTTTCCTGGGCTTGTATCCAAATTCCCTTCTTTTCCTCTTAAAGCTAATCCCTGAAATAAACTCTGCCCTTTACCTTACTTCCTACTATGTCTAGGCTTTTTTTTTAACTTGGCTTTTACTACTTTTATTAATAAATCATTATAATGTAATATGTACTCCACAAGAAAAAAATCGATCATTACACTCTAAAGGCAGTATTAGGCTGGAATTATATCCTCCCCCTCTTACATCACAGTCTAGTCTAGGGATAAGAATGAATTTAGTAGCAAAGCAGTCCCTTTGGTCATTCTTATATGAGAGGGTAAGCTTTAGCTTACATTTACCAGCTTAGCTCTTTCCCACACACAAATAACCATCACAAGTAGCAAACAGTATATTAAATCTATTTACTCTCATAAACAGTGAATCAGAATTGGAAAAGAAACCTAGATTTGACTATACCAAAAAAATATAAAAAGTAAATGAGCTTTTTAGCCATGTGAGAGACTAGCTCTCAGCTCAAATCAAGAAACTGGGAATGATATCACCCAAGTTGGTCCATTTTATAATGTGTAGTGAGACAAAGTGAAAACTAGGGATATTTTGAGGAGTTGACTTCTCTTTCATATCCAGAGTTTCTCTCTGTAATAATCTTTTCTAAATTTTTTCTAAAGACTCTTTATAACTGTATGTCTGCCTCCCAAGAAATCCCAGCACCAAGTAATATTGTGCTAAACAATTTTTTTCTCTATTTGAGTCAAATTTCTCTCCACTTAAGTGACAACATACACAATATCTCAAATTTGTTTGGAAAATGGAGATACAATAACATATTGATTCTTTATGTGAAAAAGACAACTCTGAGTTTCCAGCAGTTTGGAACCCCATGAGATATTGGATTATAAAATAAACAATCCCATTAAGAGATGCAGTCCCGAGACAAGGCCTTTCTCTTTGGATATGTACTAATTCTCAGAGGAATGAAATTTCTTTCTTTTGAAACCCAATTTTAATGTATCTAAGAAAAGAAACAAAAGTCCAGAAAGGGTAAAGAATAAGGAAGCATTTTTAATGTGCTTGGGAGCATATGGATTATTTTTGATGACTCTTTTAGAGTTTCCTCTGCTTCAAATATCTCTACGTGTTAAGTCCCTGATAACTCAGAATCAGGATTTAGTGGTGTGTGTGTGTGTGTGTGTGTGTGTGTGTGTGTGTGTGTGTGTGTGTATGTGAGTATATGTATTCCTGTGCACAAATTTAGGGAAAGGAAGGGGAAGAGATGTTACTTCCCTGGCAATTTCTAGGGTTGATTAAAGAGAAAAACTGTACAATAGCCATACACAGTTGCTTAACCAGATTTCAAAGCATATATTTGGTTTTTATTAAAACAAGAATCAGATAGAATAACAATAATAACACTCTAATGGGAAATATGCCATTTTATCTTCCTCATTTGATCTTATAGCACTTTGAACTCATTTTAATGAATTTATCAATTATAATTCATACTGCAATATAAAAAAGGTCTTTAAATTACTTGAGATGCCATGGTGAGCAGAGAATAACATCATAAAAGTGAAATTGACTTAACAGAAATGAAAAATGGTTTATTGATGTGGGATTTATATCAAAATTAGCTACCTGTGAATAGTTCCATACATACAGGAGAACAGAAAGAGGTTATATATAAATATATTATGTGTCTATCATGTTCAACTAATTTTTCTTTTTCAAATATATAATCACTTCACTTAATTACTTTCAAAGTTGCTTTATTTGTTTGCAAATTCTTCTGTTCTTCATGATATTCTTTTTTATCAATTTAAAGATGATTTTATTACATACTTCATAAGTACCCTCTGCTCTCCTGATCCATGTTTCTCTTTTCTTTCTTTTCTTTTTTTTTGACATCTTTATGCATGGCTCTCTCCTCTATCTATCTCCAATTCTTTCTTTCATACTGAGGAAAATATGAAAAAAGTATTTATTTTATTCTATTGTATTATTTTGGGGTTTTTTTACTTATTTTTTAAAATTTTATATTTTAGAAACATTTTTCCATGGTTACCTGACTTATTCTCTTATTCTCTCCCCCCCTCCAACCCCCCTGCCCCCCCCCCCGTAGCCACACATTTCCACTAGTTTCTTCATGTGTCATTGATCAAGTCCTATTTCCATATTATTGATAGTTGTACTAGGGTGGTCATGTAGAGTTTACTTCCCAAATCATGTCCACATCAACCTATGTGTTCAAGCAGTTGTTTTTCTTCTGTGTTTCCACTCCTGTAGTTCTTCCTCTGAATGTGGGTAGCCTTCTTTTCCATAAATTCCTCAGAATTGTCCTGGGTCATTGCATTGCTGCTAGTACAGAAGTCCATTACATTCTATTTTGCCACAGTGTATCTGTCTTTTTATTTCAGTGTACAATGTTCTTTTGGCTCTTCTCCTTTCACTCTGCATCAATTCCTGGAAGTCTTTCTAGTTCACATGGAATTCCTCCAGTTTATTATTCCTTTGAGCACAGCAGTATTCCATCACCAGCATATACCATAAATTTTTCCGCCATTCCCAAATTGATGGGCATACCCTCGATTAAAGTATTTATTTTTAAATATGCACAGTCAAGCAAAACAAATTCCCACATCGGCCATATAAAAAAAGTATATATTATTCTGTAACTTGAATTATTTCCTTTTCTGATAAGAGGTGGGTTACATTGTTAATCATCAATATCCTTATAATTAGCCATTGCATCATTAGGAGTTCTTAATTTGGAGGAAGAGGCAAAATGGCAGAGTAAAGGCAGGGACTTGCATGAGTTCTCCTAAATTTTCCTCCAAATAAGCTTAAAATAATGTCTAAAAATGATTTCTGGGATGGCAGAACCAACAACAAATGAGGCAAAAAATAATTTCTATCCCCAAACAACTTATGAGGTTGATAGGAAAGATCTTCCTCACTTAAATGAGAAAAGAGCTCTATCAAGTGCAGACAGCACTGTGACAAGTCAGCAGAGCCCTTAAGGGGAGACTGAATCAGTAGTTGAGACTTCTGGTGCTCCCAAGCCACAGTCCCAGGGTGAGGAGGAACACTACCCAATTAGAGATTGTGGTTAAAGGTAATATAGGACCCTGGTCACCATTCCAGGACAAAAAAGTGTGCTTGTGTTTGCTCATAAACCTGAGTACAGTCCAGGAGAGGAGACCAGAAGAGCACCTCTCCTTAGATCATACCAAATCAGAAGAACTGAAAACTGACAGGTCTCCAGAATTATTTCTGATAACAGCAGCAGAAAAAGCCTGAAGCTTGAAATAGTATCCCCCTCCACTCTAGAAGCAGAGTCCAATTTTTACATAAAGTTAAAAGTGAAGAGAAGATTGGAAAATTTAATGAAATACAAAAAAGAGAACCTAAACAAATTATGATGACAGGGTAGATCAAAATGCAAACTAAGAAAAACACAATAATATCTGAATGGCTACATGCAAAGCCCAAAAGAAAAAAGGTGAATTGATGTCAGATCCAAAGAGAATTCCTAGAAGACCTCAAAAAGGATTTTGAAACCCAAATAAGAGTTAGAAGAACAATTAGGAAAAGAAATGAGAGTAATGTGGGGAGAGGGAAAGTTAATTGCTTGATAAATGAAGCACAAAAATTCACTTAAGAAAAAAACTTGAAAAACTAGAATTGGTCAAATGGGAAAGGAGGTACAAAAGCTTGATGAAGAAAAAACATTCTTAAAAATTAAAATTAGACAAATTGAAACTAATGATTCCATGAGACATTTAAAAAATGATAAAACAAAAAGAAAATAATGAAAAAATAGAAGAAAATGGGATATAATTCATTGGAAAAATAATTGGACTGGAAATATATCAAGGGGAGAAAATTTAAGAATTATTGGACCATCTGAAGGCCTAGGGTCCTAGCATTGTATTTCAGGAAATTATTGAAGAAAACTCCCCCAGTACCCTAGTATCAGAGAGTAAAACAGAAACAGAAAGAATCCACCAATCAGTTCCTGAAAGAGATCCTGAAATAAAAACTTCCAGGAATATTATATCCAAATTCCAAAGTTCCAGGTCAAGGAGAAAATACTGCAATCATGCAAAAAGAAAAAAAAATTAAACATCATGAAGCTATAATCAGAATTACACATTATTTAATGAAATAGAGTAAAAAGATCTGTATATACAACTATATTTATAACAACTTTGTGTAGTAGCAAAGAATTGGATGTTGAAAGGATTGGGGAATGGCTGAACAAATTATGGCTTATAATTTTATTTCTTTTCCATTTTTTTCAAATCTATATAGCCTTTTATAATTATGTTCATCTTTTCTGGATATGTTATTCTTGGTGGTAAGCCCAGTTCCTTTGCTTTGTGAAATGTTGTGTTCCATTTCCTGTGTTCTTTTAATGTTGAAGCTGCTTCATCTTGTGTTTTTGCTGACTTTAGCTCCATGGTATTTAAATTGTGTTTTTTTTGTGGTATTTTCTCTTTAACCAGTGAGATTAGCAATGATGTTCCTATGCATTTTTATCTTTGGGTCTTTTTGAGGTGGGGATCCTGAAATCTTTCAATTTCTCTTTTACCCTCTGATTTAAGAATTTCTGAGCAGTTTTCCTTGATGATTTCTTGGAATATGATGTGTACACTTTTTTTGATCAAAGCTTTCTGGGAGTGTAACTATTCTTATGTTGTTTTTCCTTGGGTCTATTTTTCAGGTCAATTCTTTTTGTGATAAGATGTTTCATATTCTCTTCTGTTATTTCATATTCTTTTGATTTTGCATTATGATTTCTTGGTTCCTTAGGAATTTAACTTTTCCTTGTCTAATTCTAGTTCTTAATACCTTATTTTCTTCAATGAGTTTCTGAATCTCTCCATTTGTATGATTTCATAATTTTATTGATTTTCTTTTATTGCTTTTATTTTTTCAAATTTTTCTTCAACATCTCTCATTTGGTTTTTGACATTGTAGCAGCTGCTGTTACAAGACATTCTTGCATGGGTTGAGCACTTGAAAGGGAAGCCAGGGACTGAGGAAATATGGGTAGAATGGTTAAAGATTAAGGGAGAAAGGACATGGGTAGAAAGAACAGACACAAAGACATAGGATTCTTCAGCATCATGCCTAGTCTGTCAACTCCTTTTTAGATGGTCAGAGAGCAAGTCAGACAGTTGAACTGAATTTTATTGAGGTTTCAAGGAATGGGGAATGTGTGGGATTGTCAATCAAACAGGTGGTGTGATAGAAACATTAACATCATATTGGCAATCAACAATAATGTGGGAAGCCAATAAGAGAAACAGTCTCAATTAGATAAAAATCTGAGACTCCTCTTTTGACTTCTTTTCTGATCCACATCTTTTCTTATTGAACAGCTTTAAGTTCCTAGCAAATCAGCAGTTAAGAGGTTAACAATTTCTCTCCAAGACTAAAGACAGAAATTAATCAAAAGGCTGCCTAGATTCTAAATCTAAATCTAGTTTCTAGACACATCAAGGTCAATAATGATCAAAATTTAGAAAAAACCTCCTCCAGTATGGGCTATTTGTCCCTGAGAAAGTATTCCCAGACGTAGCTTTTGATAATGTACCAGCCAAAATTCAGCCTTGGCCTTATTCTATTCTGAAGTCAAATGAGATATTTTGTGTTTTGATATGACATAATTTGTAACTTCTGTGCATCTGTGCAGTTTCCAGGGGGTTCTTTTGTGTGAAATGAGTCTTGAAATATATATAATAAACTCCATCCTCCTGGAGACAGAGCTGGAAGCATGAGCTAAAAGATCTTCCATGTCCTTACTTCTTATTAACTAAGCTGTCCTTATCAGAGGTGATAAATAGATCTTGAGACAATAACACAAAAGAAGGGATACTGTGATATTGGAAAATTTGGGGTTCCTTGAGCTGATATTGAGATCCATGATATAAACTTCCTGTGGACGTTTAGGGGACTTGAAAACTACATTTCCCATGATTCAACAGGCTTCCTATCTTACGTGGTGATATGAGCCAATGTAAACAGAAGCTTAAATAGAAAGAACTTGATTGGTACTTCCTCTTTGCTAGGAAGCAGCCAAAGGGAAGGTATGTAGGCATTTTGAGTTAGATCTTAGCAGGCATGTGGTTTTCTTAATTATCAATATGGATTATATTAAATCCTTAATATTTTTAAGTATACCCTATTATATCAATATTATTTGCAACAGTTTTGGTGACCAGAAGTTTGGAAATGTAATTCTCAATTTTTCTGACAGCATAATAAGCCATGAAAATTTTGCCATGATTTTTTACACAGACGGAACACTGAGACACTATTGTACTATTTTTTGTACTATTTTTTGTCACTCTGCTCAGTTCTTTTGAGCAATCTTCTAATAGGAGAAAAATTTTGGTTTTGTTTTTTCTCTTCTCCCTGTTCTCCCCAGCCATGTGGCTGCTTTTCAGGGAAAGGGGAAAGTGGCTTTGAATGCCATGTTTTTGCTGATAGCTGATGATTATCCCAATTACCTCTGAAGCTGCTTTAGCCAGTTTGGGCCTTGCCTGCCTGATTCTTCCCTTGAGGAGAAGCCTCTTCTTGCTTCTGACTTTCCACCCCAGTGCCAGTCCTGGTTGATTCCCAGTGCTGATCCCAGCTCCTACTAAGCCATTCTAATCCCCTGGGATACCTGATGCTCTGCCAGAATGCCAGTGCCCTGCCTGCTACTGCTGATGCCTCTGCTGCCAACTCCTGAGACTCCCAGCTGCCACTGCTTAAGATTTGGGAAGTATACAAAGAACCGCCACCCCCCTTCTCATTGCATGCACCTGGGACTTTCCCAGGGGTGTTTCCTGGTAGACATTAATGGCTTTTAACCTGAAGAAAGCTTCTCTAGCTACCTTCCTCCCCACACGAGCCCTCCAAGTTGTTCTTCTAAAACCTGACGTAGGCACCTCCCCCCCCACCACTTGCTCCACGTGGGATTCCCAACCTGTGGGTTTTCTAGTCCTTACCCCAAATTGGCTGCTTTGGGAGAGGGGTCTGACTTAGCACATGGACCATTTGAGCCTGATCAAGACTTTGAACTATATACCCTTATGGAGTCATCCACACTGTGCTCAGTGCAGAGCTCAGTTAGAAGGAACTTGAATTGGACCAGAGGTGGATTTTAAGACCTCAGACTGCATGGGTTTTTTAAAAGTCTTTTTAAAGTCTTTTTAAAAGTATTTTTCTGGTTGTTGTTTGGTGATTTAATTTTGTTGTTTTACGTTGATTTTTCTGTTACACTGGATCATTTAAGTTAATGAAGTTTTGGCTGCTAGATTAATTCTGTTTATGATTTTATTGTAACTGCCAAATAGTGAACAAGTCTATTAGAATTGGTAAAAAGGGTTTTTTTTTACTGCATTGCTTATAATCTGTTCCTTATATTGTATTTACTGATTTCTTTGAGGTTTAATTTTTTTAAGTTTACCTGTATTAATCTAATTGTTATCTGTACCATTTATGAACATCTTAAACATTTCTTTAAGTTGTAAAAAAGCCCATAAGCCTTATGTATACTGGATTTGTCATTTCAACTATAGGATCATATGCCTTAAGTTTTTATTTGATCTTGATAATTGTATACAACCTTGGAGATTTTAATGCCTTGAGAATTTAAATTATAATTCTGAATGAATGATAAAGTTGTATATATTTATTATAAAGGATGTTGTCTTAAAGGGGTAGAGGAAACAAATGGAGGTTTCCTGCCCAAGCTTTTGTATATTACACAGGAAGCCAGGAGAGCTCCTGTATGCTTGATGTTTTGTCTCTTTGTTTTGACTGGCTTTCCCATAAGAAGGATCTAGAATTCCTGAGAATAACTTAGACCCAGAAGGTTTTTTTAAATTAGATTTTTAAGGCTCTGCCCCACAATTGCCATGGAGGCAGTGATAGAGTTTATTAAAAAATATCTTAGCCAAGGCTGAATGATTTATTATTCCTGTTGAATTTGTGACAAGTATACATTTTTTTAAACATCATAGCAAGTGGTTATAATAATGGGTTTGTTTGCTATTGTCTTTAAATGTGTTATTGGAAATTATGGTCTTTATTTGAATGTGCATTAAAAGTCTGCTATTTTGTAAAAACCATTTACACTCACAGTTCATGCAAAAGCTTAACAGGAAATGGATTTCATTTTTGGGTGAAAACCCTTTCATTAATTCTAAGATATATACATATTTTTTAAACATTCTTTTATTATTTTTCCCCTCCTATGTGTAATACAGTTTTTGATGTTTTTCTCTCTCATTTTATACTTGACATTGTATTTTTCCCTGAATTTTAAAATTTTCTTATTGCTTTTCCTTTTAATTTTTTAATAGACTAATTGACTGTTTTCTTTTTTCTCATTTTTGTATTTAAAGTACATATAATCAGTGTTAATCCTTTTTTGATTTTACAGTAATGTAAGTTTAATATCTATCTATCTATCTATCTATCTATCTATCTATATTTGCTATAATATTAATTCATGTCCAAAAAGCCTTAGACTACGGTAACCTGCCAATTATTGGTAAATATTTTGGGACTGTGATTAATGTCTCTCTGTCTGATTCCAGGAGAAGGGAGCAAAAAGAGTCACAAGTTCCTGGAGACTGACTAAGAGTCTGCAAAGTGCCAGGGAGCAAAAGGTCATGCAGACCATGGATTGAGGAAGTTCTATGCCAATACTAAAGTCTTGAAACTAGTATTTGAGGTTTGGGGTTGCAGCTTTCTGACATATGTTAAAAGTCAGACTTACCCTAAGCTTCATTTCCTAGTTGAGCACCTAAGATTGGATATCATTATGTCTCATCCCTGAGAAGGTGCAGGTAAATTAGACCAGGAAAAGACACTTCCCTTGCACACATATTTGGTCCTGCTATTTCCCTTATATATAGAGGGGCAACTTTCTGTAGTCTTGGCTCCTGAATGGGTAATTGCAAACTGCTTAAATCACTTTAATTGGGCCTTGATTCAAGGACCTGTTGTAAGTTTATTTTTCCTTACATTTTTTACACATAAGACTTTGACATTTTACATTTCATTCACAAGTTAATTTTTTTCTCTTTTATTTGGATTTTTAAAAAATTTCTTTTGGTTCCGGGTTAAGATAGCGGCAGAGTAAAAAGCAGTGCTTAATCTCTCCTGCCCGAAACACACAGGACTCCTCAAGGGGGCATAAAAACAAATCCAGACGAACAGAGGGACCCCACAACACGGTGCAGCGTGGAAGGTACATGAAATTGGGGCATTTCCATGCTATAAAAGGGGTGAAACAGCTCTCACTAAATTGCGGTCTGAGCAACCACCCCACACACACACACACTCCACCTGCAACACAGAAGCCAGCTCAAAAGAAATAGAGCAAGTTTGGGGCACCCATCGAGTCATTGGCAGCTCCAGGGCCTGTTCCTGAGAGAGAAAGATTTAGGACCCCAAAAAGATGAGGAACGCACACGGACTCTGAGCGCGGACGTGGAACAGAGGTGTGGGTGGAGAGGTGGGCAGAGGCGGACACAGGCAGGAGCGAAGGCTCTGAAACCTGAGTGGGGAACCAGTGAAGACAGGTATACGACTGTGGAATCAGGGCCCTGAGACTTGTAAAGGAGCCTCCTGCAGAGGATCAAGCAAGAGGGTCCACCAGGGGGCTTGACCTTGGAAAAAACCAGACCTCAGACCTCAGGAGCCAAAAAGACCACAGACAGCCCCTGAGCGAGAGGATAAAACTGAGAAGCTGCTGGGCTAACAATGGCTACCCAGATTCAGGAAGTCCAGAAGAAAGAGAGAAAGATTAACAAGAAAAAGAAATATTTAACACTCAACAACTTTTACACAGAGAAAATCCAGACTACTGAGCAATCAGAAGAGGAGAAAAAACAAGCAATCACATCTGAACCATCCTAAGATAATCAAAACTGGTCACAAGCTCTTGAAATGTTCAAAACTGAGATGATGAGAAAGATTGAAAAGATTTGGTCAGAGAAATGGGAAGTAGCTCGAAAGGAAACCAGGCAAGAAAATAACAGTTTAAAAGGCAGAATTTCACAATTGGAAAGTGAGGCAAGTCAACTGAAGACCAAAAATGACCAGATTGAAAAGGAAAACCAGTCCTTAAAGGCTAGAATTGAACAATTAGAAGCTAATGATCTCTCAAGACAACAAGAACAAATAAAAAAAGCCAAAAGACTGAAAAAATAGACGGAAACATGAAATATCTCAATGAGAAAGTGACAGACCAAGAAAACTGGTCCAGAAGAGACAATTTGAGAATCATTGGTCTCCCTGAAAAGGGAGAAATTAATAGATATTTGGACTCCATACTAAAAGAAATTATTCAGCAAAATTGTCCTGAAGTTCTACAACAAGAGGGCAATATAGACATTGAAAGGATCCATAGATCACCCTCTACACTAGACCCAGAAAGGGAAACGCCAAGGAATATAATAGCCAAATTCAAGAGCTTTCAAATAAAAGAAAAAATCTTACAAGAAGCCAGAAAGAGACAATTCAAATACCAAGGAGCACCAATCAGGATCACAATGGATCTGGCAGCCTTCACGCTAAAAGACCGCAAAGCTTGGAATATGATATTCAGAAAGGCAAGAGAGCTGGGCCTGCAACCCCGGATCAACTACCCATCAAAATTGACTATATACTTCCAGGGGAAAGTATGGACATTCAACAAAATTGAAGATTTCCAAGTATTTGCAGAGAAAAGACCAGGGCTAAATGGAAAGTTTGATATCCAACCACAGAAATCGAGAGAAGCATGAAAAGGTAAATAAGAAACAGAGGGGAAAGAAAGAAATCTCATAATGTTTAAATTTGCCTTTTTAAGGGCCTCAGTAAGATCTAATTATCTGTATTCCTATGTGGAGAAATGCTATGTATAATTCTCTGTAGTGAACTCTATTCACTATTAAGTATTCACTATTATACTGGTCGGAAGAATGATTTATGGGGAGAGGGTGGAGTGCTGAACAGTCTAAGATGATATGGGGGTGGGAAAGAGGAGAGTGAATGGAGGGGGACACCAGGAGAAACTTGAGAGAATAAGAAAAATAGAATAATCTATTACACAAAAAGAGGGCATGGGATGGGGAGGGGACAAATACTATTATAAGAAGGAAAGGACAAGAGCATCAAAAGGTAATTTTTAAACCTTACTTTCAGCGTAATCAACCTGGAGAGTGAAGAGTAGCTATACTATCCATTGGCATATAAAACTCTATCTAACCCTACTGAGAAAGTCAGAAGGGATAAACCAAGGGGAGCAGGGGAGTGGGGAGGTCAAAAAAGGGAGGGGAGAAGAACGGGGAGGGAATTTATTAGGCCTTCAAAACAAAAATAGGGGAATAACAAGGGAGGGGGTAGAAAGGGAAGTCAATCAAAAGAGGGGATAAGGGATACTGGCTTAATAGCAAACCACTGGTTTAAAAGGAAATAGGTTAAGAAGAAGGGGTAGGAATAGGGGAGAATACAAAAATGTCAATTATAACTCTGAATGTGAATGGGATGAACTCTCACATAAAACGGAAGCAAATAGCAGAGTGGATTAGAAACCAAAATCCCACCACATGTTGTCTACAAGAAACACATATGAGGCGGGTGGACATACACAAGTTTAAGGTTCAGGGCTTGAATGAAATCTTTTGGGCATCAAATGAGAAAAAGAAGGCAGGAGTGGCTATTGTGATTTCTGGCAAAGCCAAAGTAAAAATAGATATGATTAAAAAAATACAGGGAAGGTTATTACATCCTGATTAAAGGCAGTATAAACAATGAGGAAATAACACTGCTCAATATGTATGCACCAAGTGGCATAGCATCCAAATTCATAAAGGAAAAACTGGAAGAGCTCAAGAAGGAAATAGATAGTAAAACCATAATAGTGGGAGATCTAAATATTCCTCTTTCAGATCTAGATAAATCAAACCAAAAAATAAATAAGAAAGAGGTAAGAGAGGTGAATGAAGTCCTAGAAAAATTAGATTTAATCGATGTGGAAAAAAATAAATAGGGACAAAAAGGAATACACCTTCTTTTCAGCTGTACATGGTACATTCACAAAGACTGACCATGTAATAGGGCATAGAATCATTGCAAACAAATGCAAAAGAGCAGAAATAATAAATGTAACCTTCTCAGATCATAATGCAATAAAAATAATAATTAGTAAGGGCACCTGGACAGGCAAATCAAAAACCAATTGGAAATTAAATAATATGATTCTCCAAAACCAATTTGTCAAAGAAGAAATCATATAAACTATCAACAATTTCATTGAAGAAAATGACAATGATGAGACATCCTACCAAACTCTGTGGGATGCAGCCAAGGCAGTACTCAGGGGGAAATTTATATCCTTGAGTGCATATATTAACAAATTAAGGAGGACAGAGATTAATGAATTGGGAATGCAACTCAAAAAATAAGAAAGTGAGCAAATTAAAAATCCCCAGATGAAAATTAAATTAGAAATACTAAAAATCAAGGGAGAAAACAATAAAATCAAAATTAAAAGAACTATTGAATTAATAAATAAGACTAGAAGCTGGTATTTTGAAAAAACAGATAAAATAGACAAAGTACTGGTCAATCTAATAAAAAAAAAAGGAAAGAAGAAAACCAAATTGACAGTATCAAAGATGAAAAGGGACACCTCACCTCTATTGAAGGGGAAATTAAGGCAATCATTAAAAACTATTTTGCCCAATTATATGGCCATAAATATAGCAATCTAGGGGAAAGGAAAGACTTTAAAACCTAGAAGAGTTAGAGAAAATTACAAAATGTAAATTTAATGGTTTTAATTATATCAAGCTAAAAAGCTTTTGGACAAACAAAAACAATGTAGTCAAAATCAGAAGGGAAACAACAAATTGGGAAAAAATCTTTATAACAAAAAACTCTGACAGGGGACTAATTACTCAAATATACAAGGAGTTAAAGCAATTGTATAAGAAATCAAGCCATTCCCCAATTGATAAATGGGCAAGAGACATGAATAGGCAATTTTCAGGTAAAGAAATGAAGAGTATCAATAAGCACATGAGAAAGTGCTCTAAATCTCTAATAATTAGAGAAATGCAAATCAAAACAACTCTGAGGTATCACCTCACACCTAGCAGACTGGCTAAAATGAAAGAAGGGGAGAGTAATGAATGCTGGAGGGCATGTGGCAAAATTGGGACAGTAATGCATTGCTGGTGGAGTTGTGAACTGATCCAACAATTCTGGCTGGCAATTTGGAACTATGCTCAAAGGGCTATAAAAGACTGCCTGCCCTTTGATCCAGTTATACCATTGTTGGGTTTGTACCCCAAAGAGATCATAGATAAACAGACTTGTAAGAAAATATTTATAGCTGCGCTTTTTGTAGTGGCAACAAATAGGAAAAGGAGGGTATGTCCTTCAATTGGGGAATGGCTGAACAAATTGTGGTATATGCTGGTGATGGAATATTATTGTGCTAAAAGGAATAATAAACTGGAGGAGTTCCAGGTGAACTGGAAAGATCTCCAGGAACTGATGCAGAGCGAAAGGAGCAGAGCCAGAAGAACATTGTACACTGATATACTATGGTAAAATTGAATGTAATAGACATTTGTACCAGCAGCAATACAGTGACCCAGGACAATTCTGAGGGATTTATGATAAAGAACACTACCCACATTCAGAGGAAGGACTACAGGAGAGGAAACATATAAGAAAAACAACTGCTTGAACGCATGGGTCGGGGTTGACATGATTGAGGGTGTGGACTCGAAACTACCACACCAATGCAACTAACAGCAATTTGGAAATAGGTCTTGATCAAGGACACATGATAAAACCCGTGGAAATGTGTGTCGGCCATGGGTGGGGGAAATGCGGGGGGTGAAGGGGAAAGTAGGAGCATGAATCATGTAACCATGTTAAAAATGAATATTAATAAATGTTTAAAATTTAAAAAAAATTCTTTTGCCAATTATTTTCATACAACCCCATGACTCAGCCATGGCTGACCTGGGAGAATGTGTTATTAATTCTCCTCAGGGGTGTGTGTAAGTTTTATAATCATAATGTCTGTATTATAATCTATAATGTAAAATTTTAACTCTTTTGAGAGTAATTTCAGGGGTGAATGTAAAATTCTCCTCAGAAGGGAATGTGTGTTTTATTATCTATATGGTAAAGTTTAAATTCTTTGAGAGTAATTTTAGGATAAGAAATTTGCCATCTCCTCAGAATCCAGACAACGAACCTGTTTGGAGAAGGCACCATGAAGATGCCTGAAGGACCTTCACTGGATCATGAAGATTCAAATGAACTTTGGGGTGCAGTTGATTGAACTATGGGCAGTTGAATGCATTTGCTTTGAATGTACACTCTTATGCCAAAGGAGACTGCCCCTAATTGCCTTTTTGTCAATGTAGCTAGCAATCATTGGTTCGTTGTTTTTGTCCTCTTTTCTTTTATCCCCAAATTTCTGTAATTTAAAAGTTATGTTTAAAGAGCTTTTGAGGAGACCAGTCTCTCCATGCTCTCGGGGGAATAGGGGGGGAGATGTGATATTGGAAAATTTGGGGTTCCTTGAGCTGATATTGAGATCTGTGATATAAACTTCCTGTGGACATTTAGGGGATTTGAAAACTACATTTCCCATGATTCAACAGGCTTCCTATCTTACGTGGTGATATGAGCCAATGTAAACAGAAGCTTAAATAGAAAGAACTTGATTGGTGCTTCCTCTTTGCTAGGAAGCAGCCAAAGGGAAGGTATGGCGGTACTTTGAGTTAGATCTTAGCAGGCATGTGGTTTTATTAATTATCAATATGGATTATATTAAACCCTTAATATTTTTAAGTATACCCTATTATATCAATATTATTTGTAACAATACCAACACAAAGGCATGGTCAATGCCCAGATCAGAAGTTCATTTGGAAGTCCTACTTCCTCAGTAGCCCTGACACCATCTCCTTCAAGTGCTGAGTGTATGTCTTTGGCAATACAGAGACGCTATAGAAATTGCATGGCAGCCTTCCAGACTGCAGACAAGGGGAGAGGTTTGAATTCCATAAAATTTGAGCCCCAATTCAATTCAAGGTGTTATGCCCAGTTTTGGTCCCAATTGCAAGGATGAGTTCACACGAACAATGTAAGGACAAAAGGGACTTTATTGCTAACTCAGAGTTAGGGTCCAGGACACTAAAACTCGCCTGGACCCCATTGTGAGGGAAGGCTTTTAAGCTAGATGCAGAGTGTATACAAATGTCCCAGAACATAGTTACACTGTGCTATAAGAATGTCCTGTGTGGTGCAGAGAGGGTGCGTAACAGTTTTGCAGGTTTTGCTGCAGAGTTCTTCTGTCAGTTGATAAGGGGTTTAGAATCTTGGGAAAGTCAGTTGGCCCTGGGAAACTCAAGGAGAGAATTAGGGTCAATCTGAGCTCCTTCTTTGGATTGAAACCTGGCCTATATTTTGCAACTTTTCCTTTAAAAATTGTTAATTTAGCTAATTCCTTTGAATCTCCCTAGCCTACCTTATTCCCACCTTCATTTTCCCTACCTGAATGTCTGAGAAGTTTTGAAAGGAGAGTAGATGTGAGTGTTAGTTTCAAATCTTGATAGTTTAGTCAAATAGGGCTTACTCTTGTTACAAACTTATCTATTGAATCATTGTATCCAACTGTCCTACCCCTTTTGCTACAAACCCTCTCAGCGCTGAGTAGGCTGGTCCCTACTCAGTCTCACATTCCTGTCTCCCTTCCCCACCTGAAGTTTTCTCTAGGTGGCTGTTAGGGTTACCTAATATCCTCTATCCTTCCAATCAACCCTAAAAAAACAATAAACCCCATTTGTGTTTAATCAAAACCCTTTGGCTACTTCATTAGTTGATAAATAAGACAGGGAGGAGGAGAGAGAGGAATAACATTCTCTCTAGAGTTTGAGGGAAGCTGAAGGTATCCATTTTGGAGGAAGTGTAATTTCAAATCTTCCTCTAGTCTCTTTCTTAGTTAACCTGTGAAACTGACTAGAAGTCTCCAGTCAGTTTCAAGCTGTTCTTGGCTGGTTCTAACCTTGCTGTGTAAAAGTGTCCCTTTTATTTGAAGGGCTCAGTCTGTTTCCCTTCAGTGTTTTGTCTCTAACCTGAGTATCCAGTCTGTGTTTCCCTGCTGCTATTGCCTGCCTTGGATTAACTCATCCTCTCCCTTGCAACTCTTTATACCTTTGTGTTTATATTCCCTGAACTCAGACATTCCCTTACTTCTCCTATCACCTCAACTACCAGCCTTCACTATTGTACCTTCCTTATCCATTTTATTGCCTTAGGGATTCACAAAACCCTATCCACAGTGCCTATCCTCAATTCCAACTATACCTCTGCCTTAATTTCCCTATTGCCTCCATGCAATATTCCCTTGATTACCTCCTGACTTTGGTCCCTTGCCTTGCCTTATTCCCTATTCCAACCAGCTACTACCCTTAGCCTAACCCCTTATTACATCCTAATATTCCCTTATTACACCTGTTATTAGTAACCATGTGTTCTTGGACAAGTCCTGACTGGAAAGTCCCTAGCTTGTGGTTGCTTGGTTCCTGTGTCATAATTTTGGGGTCCTACATTCCCCACTTTTTCTCTTGGACCCTTGGGAAATCATTCCCAATGACCGGTTTCACTGTATTCTAAGGGGTAAATTGATATTGTTGCTGCAGGACCATAAGTTGGATAGTATTGAAATGATCCTTCACAAAAGCAACCAGTTGGCTAATCACGCAGTGACCTATAGTCATGAGGAGGAATAGGAGGAAAAGGGGGCCTAGAATTGTGGAAATAAGCATAGTCAGCCATGGAGAATGATGGAAGAAGCTTCCTATGCTCAACCCTACCAAAACTGGGATGAGAATGGGCACTCAGGGTGGATTGTGAGCACAGGGCAAAGGGGAGAGGCTCAGAGGTGGAGACAAGCTTTATCAGGTACATTACAGGGAGTCAGCCCTGCCTATAGACAAGCATATAAATGAACTTCAACATTAATTTTCAATTTGCACTGCTGTCCAGCCCCCATATGAGCCTGCAGGATCCCTCCAGCCTATTCCCAGGAGACTTCATTGTCCCACCTCAATTCCCCCTCTACTAGTAACTGAGTCAAGCTTTTGACTCAGTCTTAGGTAAGCGTATATGGTAGGAGCAAAGGAATTTTCCTCCCTATAATTTGCTTGAAAAATGTCTACACTAGGGTGTTACAATGTCCTATGCTGTCTCCACCCTCCTCCAAATATCTAAGGGAATGGGGCAATGGTTTCAGCCTTCTGTAGCTTCTTCATAGCTGATAAGGGGTGTAGAATCCCTGGTGGGGGGGAGGAGGAGCTGTGGGCACAGGGTCTTCAGGGGAATGTCTTCAGTGAATGCCAGGGTCCTGAAAGCTTGGAGATTTGAAGGATGTGTATCCAGAGACTATTTCCCTGGACTGGCATACAGGTCACAAGGGGGAGTGTCAGTCCCCAAGGCAGAAGTATAGAACCCAGGACTGGGGCAAAAACTAGAACACTGGACATAAGGAGAGAAATTTAGTACAATAGAAACTGATATTAAACCTTAACATTTGGGTATCTTAGTCAATAGACTTGATCTCCAGAAATCATCCTCTGATAGGAATTGATCCTTTTAGGAAGTTTGATTCCTAAGTTGTTTGCAGAGATGGCATGTGATGTTTCTGTTACAGAATACCCTTTTGCAAAGCTCACATTAATAGGGTATCTATAAATACTTAAATAACAATATCTTATAGATGAATTTCTTTATCCCAGATTCTGGAGGAAATCCAGAAAGCTTTGGGTTATTTCCAAGCTCAAGATGCAAACTTCAATTGTGGTCATTTACAAGTCATTTATTACTAAACTTCACCTACTTTTCAAAGTATGTTCCCTAACAATTGGATAATTTTCAATTATTAACCTAATAGGTTGTGTGGGGAAATGGAAACTTTAATTTTACAATTTGCCTCATGTGCTGATTATGGGACTTGTAACAAAAGAAAAGACAGACAGTGAAAACATTTCCTCACATCCCAAGGGACATGTAGTGAGGAGGCTTCAGGTATAGGCCAAAGCTGTCACTGGCTCATGCCATCGATGTGCCACTTGAGAATTAGTAGTTTAGATTGTCAGAAGAGATTCAGTCCAGGTTGAGCCCTAGAATTGCCTCTCTAACCATCACAGAACATTCTTTGTGAATGTTCCATGTGCTGCCGAAAAGAAGGTGTATTCCTTTTTGTCCCTATTTATGTTTCTCCATATACCTATTAATGTAATTTTTCTAGGATTTCATTCACCTCTCTTATCTCTTATTCATTTTTTGGTTTGATTTATCTAGATCTGATAGGGGAAGATTGAGGTCACCCACTAGTGTAGTTTCGCTATCTATTTTGTCCTTTAGCTCCACTAGATTCTCCTTTAGAAATTTGGATATTATACTATTTGGTGCATACATGTTAAGTACTGATATTTCTTCATTATTTATACTGTCTTTTATTAGGATGTAATTATTTTCCCTATCTCTTTTAACCAGATCTGTTTTTACTTTGGCTCTGTCAGAGATCATGATGGCAACTCCTGCCTTCTTTTTCTCATTTGAAGCCCAATAGGTTTTTCTCTATCCTTTCATTTTTACTCTATGTATGTCTACCTGTCTCATGTGTTTTTCTTGTAGACAACATATGGTAAGATTTTGGTTTGTAATACACTCTGCTATTTTCTTCCATTTTATGGGTGAGTTTGTCCCATTCACATTCAGAGTTATAATTATCAACTGTGTATTCCCAGATATTTTGATTCTTTCTCCTTGTCCTGTCCTTTCTTCTTTCAATTTCCTTCTATACCAGTGTTTTGTTTTTAATTAGTTCCCCTAATCCCCTCCCTTGTTGTACTTCCTTTTCTCCCCCCTCCCTTCTTATTCCTCTCTTATTGTTCTTTAAAGCTACTCTGAGCTCCCCTCCAAGTCCTCTCTTTCCCTAGTATTGCTTCCCTCCCCACCAGTCCATTAGTTGCCCTTCTACTTTTCTATAGGGCAGAAATCAAATCTCTGCCCCAGTGGATCTGATTGTTCTTCCCTCTTAAAGTTAGTTTTAATACAGATACGAATTAAGTATTTCCTTTCTCCAACCTCTTTATCCTTCCATTGTATTGGTCTTCTACCCTGTTTTCCCCATGCACTTCTTTATGAAATATAAATTTACTCCATTTTGTCTGTTTTCCCCTTTCTCTTAATATTATCTCCTTTTTTAAACCTCTAGTTATGCATATATATAAATATATATACATATGTACATACATACATATATATTGACATTTCATCCTCTATACTTTGTCCCTGTTCCCTCTAATTATACTTCTTCTATCTACCTTCTTGGTAATAACAATTTTTAAGAGTTACCAATATCTTCTTTTCTTATAGGGATATAAGTCAATCGAGCTTATTGGGTCCCTTAAAGAAAAGATTTTTTGTTTTTTGTTTTGTTTTGTTTCTCTCCCCTCCTGTTAATCACCTCATGGTTATTCTCTTGAGTTCTGTGTTTGAGCAGCAAACTCTCTGCTTAAGTCCAGTTTTTTTCTTTATGAATCCTTGGAAGTCTTTGATATGTTGAATGACCATACTTTCTCCTGGAAGAATATAGTCAATTTTGCTGGATAGTCAATCCTTGGTTGTAGACCTAGCTCTCTGGCTTTCTGGAATATTGTATCCCATGCCTTCCTGTCCTTCAATGTAGATGCAGCAAGATCCTGTGTTATCCTAACTGTGTTTCAGATCCATTTGCTCTTTGTTCAATTTCTGAATAAAAGCTGTTGATTGTGGTTTATTTTTTCTTTTTCTGTTGTTTACTCATGTTTTTCCCTTCTGTCTCCCCTGTAATTGGCTGTAATCTTGATCCTCTGATCATATTTTTGGGTTTGGGATATTCAGCCCTGGAAGGGCTTCTTCTCTGTTTTGTTAATTAATTATGTTAGTGGGACCTGAGGCCATATTTTCCCCAGCTGGTGGTAAAAGCTAAAGAAGTGAATTTAGCTACTTTCCTTGTAGCCTATGGTTGTTGGAGCTTCCCTGCCCTCTGAAGACTTCTTGTCTGTTGTATTGATAGGAATAAGCCTGGGTATGGTTGATCTACACTGCTCCCAGTACCCAGTACAGAAGGTCAAAGCTTCAAGAGAAAGGGTGGGGGTAGCACAAGATGGAGGATATATTTACCCTCTCTGGGTTTCTCCCCCAGCAGCTTCCCTGCTGTCTGTGATCAAAGCCTTGAGTTTGTCACAGCTGTGCCAGTGAGGCGCTCTCTCAGACTAGTGGCCCAGCTCACCCAGGGATTCCAGTATCCACTGGAGACTCAGCACGTTAGGTGGAGGAGGAGATTTGGGATCTTCCTCCTTTCTTTCCCCTCCCACCCAAGAGTTCCAAGAATTCAGGCTTTTTTTTACTCTTTTTTTCCATGTACTTTTAAGATGGGTTCAGCTGGAGGAGCCCCCAGCCCTGTTGTGCTGTCAGATTTGGTTTTTTGTTCCCTCAGAGCCCTTTGTCCTTAATTTGTGGTGAAGGGCTTTATGGAGGTTTGGAGCCTTGCTGCTTTTACACCACCATCTTCCACAACTCAGAATCTTTGCTTTCTGTCTGAATAAGTTTTTCTCAGATTGCAATTTAGAATCCATTGTAATTTTCATTAGATATATATCTCAATATTTAACTTGTTGATTGAATTTGGTGATGGGATCAAATTTGTCCCTTTTTTGCCTTTTGATTTCTATGTTCCTTTTATCATGACTAGTGAGAAATGGAAAGAGAAATGTTTGGCAGATTAATCAGAAACTAGGATGTTATTTTCTGAATTTTTCACACTTCAACAACAGTGTTGAGCCTCCTTGTCCCACCACAACCTGCAAGAAGAAGGGTAACAGAAGACACTGGCCACTTAGAGGAATGAGATAAGCAAAGAAACAAATATGCTTGTGGGGGAGACAAAGAGGACAAACAGAAATGGATCATACGGCCACTTATCCACACAGGCTCACTCAAAAATATCTTGGATTCTGCTCAAAGGGCAGTCACTGACTTACAGGTAGATCACTTCTGCCTGCTCATTCTGGGTCCACTGACAGACAGGAAACTCCAACCCCCAAAGTTGTCTGCTGAGATCCATAAAAAAAGAATGCCCAACCACAGGACTCTAACCCCCAAAATGGACCAGGGAACTCTAACCCCAAAAAACGGACCAGTGGATTCTAACCCCCTCCCACAAATGGCCCAGGAAACTCTAATCCCTCAGTTAGGGACCTCTAACCCCTCAAAATGGCTGAGATTCCCACTAAAGGAATGGTCAGCCTGCCAGCTTAAGGGTCCAGGAAAATCTACCCTGTAAGTACCGACAGCACACCCAACCCCAGGATCAGGCCCCAGAAGGTATGGGGTCTGGCATTGAATAATTCACAGACGTTTCCCTTTAGGTATGCCAATTCCTGTAGCAGGTGTTATAAATATAGGGGAGGGTAAACTGGATACTACCACTCTTTTTTTTTAAACCCTTGTACTTCGGTGTATTGTCTCATAGGTGGAAGAGTGGTAAGGGTGGGCAATGGGGGGTCAAGTGACTTGCCCAGGGTCACACAGCTGGGATGTGTCTGAGGCCAGGTTTGAATCTAGGACCTCATGTCTCTAGGCCTGACTCTCACTCCACTGAGCTACCCAGCTGCCCCTACTACCACTCTTAATTGGATGACAGTAGTGGTAGTTCAGATATGTGACTAGTGCAAGATCACCTGAGTCCAGCCACCTAGTTAGATGTTGTAACACCTCCCTCCTTTATAACAGTGCCCAGGCAGGATCCTTCAGGTCAGTGGAAGGATATCCCTTTCAGGTCCCACCTGGGGTTGATTAATCATAGATATTGGGCTTTATTAGCTTTGGACACGTTTATCTGACTGTGTTTGCTCCCTTCCCAGAGAAGTGATGACACAACCACTCCAGGAAGGTACTTGAAGAGTTTATATAATTTTGGCAAGGAAGGAGTATTTAGGAAATGGGAAGAGGAATAGGAAACCCTAAACTACTCTTTGATAATATTAATCCCTCAGGACTGTAGGCAGGTGAGTGATTCTGGCTTGTTCTAGCTCCTCTGGCTCAGCCTGGCCACAGCAAAACCAGAGCAAGCAAGCTGTTGTTTGATGTCTCTCAGCTTCTTCTTCTTGCCAGATGTTATGCCTTTCACAGCCTTTAGGAACCACCCTTTCTACCCTCTTCTTCTTCTCCTGCCCACTTCCCAGATCCCTCCCGGGCCTGAGATACCTAGATACCTAAAGATGGTTTGAATACCTACATATCTAGGGACAGAAGAATAGGAGGATTCACGGTCTGGATACAGGTTAGCAAATGTCAATGAGGTTCAGACAGGAGTTCTTGCAAGATTGAGCCAAGCAAGCCTTAGATCCCCATAGACCAGGGTCTACAGATCCCAGGTCCAAAGGAAAGGGAAAAGACCCCCTGTCAGGGACTGCCAGGGTATTTATACCCCCCTGGCCAACTGCTTTCTCCCCTGTCCTCAAGGCCTCTGGGAACATTCTGAGGTCCAACGGTCTTCACTTGTCAATCAAGGTTGGGACTCTCAGCTCCCAGAATTTCAATATTACACAGGTTACCACGCTACTTGAGATATGGATTCTTCCTGGGGGAATTTCTAATCTGAGTTCCTATGTTGGGTGATTCTCAATCCAATCTTTAGGGACACAGACAAGCCCCCATATGTTATGCCCAGTTTTGGTCCCAATTGAAAGGAGGAGTTTACACCAACAATGTAAGGGCAAAAGGAACTTTATTGCTAACTCAGAGTTAGGGTCCAGGACACTAAAACTAATCTGGACCCTGTTGTGAGGGAAGCATGGGCTTTTAAGCTACATCAGTGGTTCCCAGACATTTTGGCCCTTTCCAGAAAAAATATTACTTAGCCCCCTGGAAATTAATTTTTTTAAATTTTAATAGCAATTAATAGGAAAGATAAATGCACCTGTGGCCATCACCACCCCCCTGGATCGCTGCAGCACTCAGGGGGTGGTGGCACCCACTTTGGGAATCACTGAGCTAGATGCAGAGTGTATACAAATGTCCCGGGAACCTAGTTACACTGTACTACAAGAATGTCCTATTGTTAGTAACCATGGGTTCTCAGACAAGTCCTGACTGGAAAGTCCTTAGCTTGTGGTTGCTTGGTTCCCGTGTCATAACTTTGGGGTCCTACAATATATTAGTTCAGGTTTCAGGATTTTTGTTGTGTGGAGATGCAAAGCATGGAATCCCTGCAAAGGTACAGGGATAGCCTCACCCAGAATTCCAGGGGACCCCCCTGAAGAACTTTGGGTGAGGGGCAGTTGAGAAGGGTGGGAGACAGTTATTTTGTGGAGGGGGATGTGAGCAGACACTCTGCTTGCTACTCCTGACTTGGGGTTTCTCCTGAGGTGGCCATTGTAGCATAAGCCAGTGGTTTCTACTCATAGGGTTAGCCTATTTGTTATTACTATTCTTCATTAATATAATTATATAATTACTTAGTGATTAGAGAGTAAGATATTTATCAATAGCAAGAGAGCCAGTTTCAGTTAAATGCTTCATCCCCTCTTGTGGGGAGGGGGAAGGGTAGCATCTACTTAGCAGTTCAGGGTTTCCTCTCATTATCTTAAAACCCTAATTTACCCTTTCTAGTTTTCGTTGTTATTACTTAATATAAACTTTATCTTCAAATCTGGGCCTGATAATTATTTGGGAAAGATACTCACAACTCAGTCTGAACATCTAGTTTGAATCCTGTTGGCTGTCAGTTTAAGAAGATCTTCTCTGTCTTCAACTGTTAGATAACTAGCTTCAGTATCTTCTCTAACTGACCTGAGCGGAATATAAATTAAAGAAAAGGAACATTATTGGGGTTTCAGCCATAACAGAAACTTACCAGAAGAATCTTATTCCTGTCTTCATTATCAACTGAAGCAGAAGCAGTTAGAAGGGGAGGGGTTTGAAAGCCAGGAGTGTTTAGCCCCCTCCTTTCCTCGCTGAAGCCTGTCAATCTCTGGCTCTTGACTTAAAGCTCTATTTGGCCCTGACACATTTATCTGTTTCTCCAAACTATCTGTTATTATCATCATAACAGTGTGTGTTTGTTTTTTCCTAGATACTCTTCAGTTATTCCAGTTTTTATAGCCTAGGATCTGATGTGTTTCTGTACATAATTGACCTCAGATGCTCCAAACAGAACTTGCAGGAAGTTCTGTAACTGCAAGCAAATAGTCCACCTATTCCTGTGGCAGCAGTCAGGAATTCTATTCTCCTAGGAGTGATCACATCTGATGGGATACCAGTCCCTTAGCAACCATGCTCATCATTATGTGAATCTCCTTGCTCCTCCTCTCCTACCACTACAGCCTATATTACAGTAGGCATTTAGTTCACTTGCTTGGACCTCCAAAGTCTCTCATTTGGTAGCAGCAAGGTTTTATTTCCTTCCCTTAGGGCCGGGTGCCTGTTCACTCCTTCAATCCCCATCTATGGTACAGTGGGGATCTCTGGAGCCAGGGTCAAACTAGACACAGTGGCTTGTGCATTACAGTGGTATCCTTGGGAATGCAAATGCAGTAGCTCAGCAAAGAAGGTTGCCAATCCTGTCCCAGAGCTTACCTTGTTAATTTCACTCTGCTCTGTTCTTGCTAGCAGGGACTAAGGTTGTGTGACTGAGGCTAGTGAAGTCAGAAACCTTCCTCCCAGGGACAGCTTGGTAGCTCAGTGGATTGAGAGCCAGACCTAGAGACAGGAGGTCCTAGTTTCAAATATGGCCTCAGACACATCTCATCTGTGTGACCCTGGGCAAGTCACTTGATCCCCATTGCCTAGCCCTTACCACTCTTCTGCCTTGGAACCAATACACAATATTGATTCCAAGATGGAAGGTAAGTGTTTAAAGAAAATAAGAAAAAGAAACCTTCCTCCCTTGTTATCACTGGCTATTAAGCTTCATTTTGGGCTCCTGTTTTTGCCACTTGATTCTATGGAGCTATTTTTGATTGTGAGATATGTTAGGAGGATGAGGAAACTTCTCTCCATAAACTTCCCACAATGCATCTGGGAATGTCTTTATTTTTTAAAGAGTGCTTTATAGCTGTAATCTGAAGGTTCCTATGTGTGCCTTGTGGTAAACAGACTCAAATAATTTATACATTCTGTCATGATTTTATCTGGAACTTTTCTATCTTTTTCTGAAAGTTCTTATTTTTAAGGTACAGAAATGTTTAAGGTGTGTGAACTTCTTTTATATCATACAAACTGATTGTTTCAATTAGTTTTGTAATTAACTCTAAATTTCCCTCCATATGCCACTATCATAGCCTTTAGAAAAATTGATAATTTTTTCCCTTTTTGATTGTTTTACATTTCTCAATTTATTTAGTTTGTCTTATTGTGAGCTGGATTCTATCAAATAAGAATGATGATGGAGGACATCTTTACTTTACTCTTGATCTTATTGGAAAGATCTTTATTTCATCTCTATTATGTAAAATGTTGACTATTGATTTGAAATAGATATTATCATATAAATGAAAAGTCCATTTATTCTTTTGTTGTATATATATACATATATATACACTATACTTTCAAGATGGCATTTCAACGTACTTTATTTTAATGCTATTTGAAAAATTTAAACAAAGCAAAGACAGACCCCCCCTTTCCCTCCATCAATAACTAATTATGAATCCTAGGAATAAACATGTTTATCCTTCCTGAATTTATTTTTACTTTCCTTTTATTTCAATTTTATTTATTGTTATTGATTTTACTTAGTTTCAGTAACTCCAATGGATTTTCTCTTCAAAATCATTATGTCTTTTTACTTCACTAAAGTATATTATTTTCACTTTTAAAAACATGATAAAATTGATAAAATGCATGTATTTGAAATGAATTTGAATTTAATTGTGGAAAATTTTAAACACTTACCTTCAGTTATTATAGTTTCTTGAGTTCTTATGAGTTTCAGTTTTTTTACTTCTTTTTTTTCTATTTTTATTTATTTTTTTAACATTTATTAATATTTGTTTTTAACATAGTTACATGATTCATGCTCCTACTTTCCCCTTCACCCCCCGAACTTCCCCCCCCCCATAGCTGACGCACATTTCCACTGGTTTTCTCATGTGTCATTGATCAAAATCTATTTCCAAATTGTTGTTAGTTGCATTGGTGTGGTGGTTTTGAGCCTACATCCCCAATCATGTCCACCCCAACCCATGCATGCAAGCAGTTGTTTTTCTTATATGTTTCCTCTCCTGCAGTCCTTCCTCTGAATGTGGGTAGCATGTTTACCATAAATCCCTCAAAATTGTCCTGGGTCATTCTATTGCTGCTGGTAAAGAAGTCCATCACATTCAATTTTACCACAGTATATCAGTGTACAATGTTCTTCTGGCTCTGCTCCTTTCGCTCTGCATCAGTTCCTGGAGATCTTTCCAGTTTTCCTGGAACTCCTCCAGTTTATTATTCCTTTTAGCACAATAGTATTCCATCACCCGCATATACCACAGTTTGTTCAGCCATTCCCCAATTGAAGGACATACCCTCCTTTTCCAGGTTTTTGCCACCACAAAAAGCGCAGCTATAAATATTTTCGTACAAGTCTGTTTATCTATGATCTCTTTGGGGTACAAACCCAACAAGGGTATAGCTGGATCAAAGGGCAGGCAGTCTTTTATAGTCCTTTGAACATAGTTCCAAATTGCCAGCCAGAATGGTTGGATCAGTTCACAGCTCCACCAGCAATGCATTAATGTCCCAATTTTGCCACATCCCCTCCAACATTCATTACTCTCCCCTTCTTTCATTTTAGCCAATCTACTAGGTGTGAGGTGCTACCTCAGAGTTGTTTTAATTTGCATTTCTCTAATTATTACAGATTTAGAACACTTTCTCATGTGCTTATTGATAGTTTTGGTTTCTTTACCTGAAAATTGCCTATTCATGTCTCTTGCCCATTTATCAATTGGGGAATGGTGTGATTTTTTTATACAATTGCTTTAACTCCTTGTATATTTGAGTAATTAGACCCCTGTCAGAGTTTTTTGTTATAAAGATTTTTTTTCCCAATTTGTTGTTTCCCTTCTGATTTTGACTACATTGTTTTTGTTTGTACAAAAGCTTTTTAGTTTAATATAATCAAAACCATTTAATTTACATTTTGTAATTTTCTCTAACTCTTGCTTGGTTTTAAAATCTTTCCTTTCCCAGAGATCTGACAAGTATACTATTCTGTGTTCACTTAACTTATTTATAGTTTTCCTCTTTATATTCAAGTCATTCACCCATTCTGAATTTCTCTTGGTGTAGGGTGTGAGGTGTTGATCTAAACCTAATCTCTCCCATATTGTTTTCCAAATTTCCCAGCAGTTTTTGTGAAATAGTGGATTCATGTCCCAAAAGTTGGGCTCTTTGGGTTTCTCATACACTGTCTTGCTGATGTCATTAACCCCAAGTCTATTCCACTGATCCTCCCTTCTGTCTCTTAGCCAGTACCATATTGTTTTGATGACTGCTGCTTTATAGTATAGTTTAATATCTGGTAGTGCTAGGCCCCCTTCCTTCACATTTTTTTCATTATTTCCCTTGATATTCTTGATCTTTTGTTATTCCAAATGAAATTTGTTATAGTTTTTTCTAATTCAGTAAAGAAGTTTTTTGGTAGTTTGATAGGTATGGCACTAAATAGGTAAATTAATTTGGGTAGAATGGTCATTTTTATTATGTTACCTCATCCTACCCATGAGCAGGCAATGGTTTTCCAATTGTTTAGATCCAGTTTTATTTGTTTGGAAAGTGTTTTGTAGTTGTTTTCATGTAATTGCAGTGTTTATTTTGGTAGATAGATTCCTAAGTATTTTATATTGTCTAGGGTGATTTAAAATGGTGTTTCTTTTTCTACTTCTTGCTGCTCTAATGTGTTGGAGATGTATAGAAATGCTGATGATTTATGTGCATTTATTTTGTATCCTGCAACTTTGCTAAAGTTGTTGATTATTTCTACAAGCTTCTTCTTTGATTCTCTGATTTTTTAAGTATACCATCATATCAGCTGCAAAGAGTGATAACTTAGTTTCCTCATTGCCTATTTTGATACCTTCGATTTCTTTTTCTTCTCTAATTGCAACTGCTAGTGTTTCTAGTACAATGTTAAATAATAGAGGAGATAATGGGCATCCTTGTTTCACACCTGATCTTATTGGAAAGGCTTCTAATTTATCCCCATTGCATATGATGCTTATTAATAGTTTTAGGTATATACTGTTTATTATTTTTAGGAAAGGTCCTTCTATTCCTATACTTTCCAGTGTTTTCAATAGGAATGGATGCTGTATTTTGTCAAAGGGTTTTTCAGCATCTATTGAGATAATCATGTGATTTTTGTTTGTTAGATTGTTGATATGATCAATTATGTGGATGGTTTTCCTAATGTTGAACCATCCTTGCATTCCTGGTTTAAATTCCACCTGATCATGGTGAATGATCTTCTTAATTACTTTCTGGAGTCTCTTTGCTAATATTCTTTTTAAGTTTTTTGCATCTATATTCATTAGGGAGATTGGTCTGTAATTTTCTTTCTCTGTTTTTGATCTCCCTGGCTTTGGAATCAGTACTATATTTGTGTCATAAAAGGAATTTGGTAGGACTCCTTCTTTGCTTATCTTATCAAATAATTTGTATAGTATTGGGATTAGTTGCTCTTTGAATGTCTGATAGAATTCACTTGTGAATCCATCAGGTCCTGGTGACTTTTTCTTTGATGGCTTGTTCAATTTCTTTTTCTGATATGGGATTATTTAGGTATTCTATTTCTTCTGCTGTTAAAATAGGCAATTTATATTTTTGTAAATATCCATCCATATCTCCTAAATTGTTATATTTGTTGCCATATAATTGGGCGAAATAGTTTTTAATGATTGCCTTAATTTCCCCTTCTTAGAGGTGAGGTCTCCCTTTTCATTTTTAATACTGTCAATTTGGTTTTCTTCTTTCCTTTTTCTTATTAGATTGACCAGTACTTTGTCTATTTTATCTGTTTTTTCAAAATACCAGCTTCTAGTCTTATTTATTAATTCAATAGTTCTTTTACTTT
>NC_058133.1:238850181-238860338 GCF_016433145.1 Gracilinanus agilis
ATTTTTATTGCATTATGATCTGAGAAGGTTACATTTATTATTTCTGCTCTTTTGCATTTGTTTGCAATATTTCTATGCCCTATTACATGGTCAATCTTTGTGAATGTACCATGTGCAACTGAAAAGAAGGTGTATTCCTTTTTGCCCCTATTTATTTTTTCTCCACATATCAATTAAATCTAATTTTTCTAGGACTTCATTCACCTCTTTTACCTCTTTCTTATTTATTTTTTGGTTTGATTTATCTAGATCTGAAAGAGGAATATTTAGATCTCCCACTAGTATGGTTTTACTATCTATTTCTTTTTTGAGCTCTGCCAGTTTCTCCTTTATGAATTTGGATGCTATACCACTTGGTGCATACAAATTGAGCAGTGTTATTTCCTCATTGTTTATACTGCCTTTAATCAGGATGTAATGACCTTCCCTGTCTTTTTTAATCATATCTATTTTTACTTTGGCTTTGTCAGAAATCACAATAGCCACTCCTGCCTTCTTTTTCTCATTTGATGTCAAAAAGATTTTGCTTAAGCACTTAACCTTAAACTTGTGTACGTCCTCATATATGTTTTTTTTGTAGACAACATATGGTAAGGTTTTGGTTTCTAATCCACTCTGCTATATGCTTCCTTTTTATGAGAGAGTTCATCCCATTCACATTCAGAGTTACAATTATCAGTTGTGCATTTGCTGACATTTTTTAAATCTTCCTCTAGTTCTACCCCTTCTTCTTAAACTATTTCCTTTTAAAACAGTGATTTGCTTTAAGCCAGTATCCCTTATCCCCTCCCTTGATTAACTTCCCTTTCTACCCCCTCCCTTATTATTTCCTTCTTTTTATTTTTAAAGGCCTAATAAGTTCCCTCCCCCTTATTCTCCCCTCCCTTTTTTGACCTCCCCACTCCCCTGCTCCCCTTGGTTTATCCCTTCTGACTTTCTCATTAGGGTTAGATAGAGTTTTATATCCCAATGGATAATATAGGTACTCTTCCCTCTCCGGGTTGATTACACTGAGAGTAACGTTTAAATATTACCTCTTAATGCTCTCTTCCTCTCCTTCTTATAATAGTATTTGTCCCCTCCCCTTCCCATGCCCTCTTTGTGTGTAATAGAATATCCTATTTTTCTCATTTTCTCAAGTTTCTCTTGGTGTCCCCTGCTATTCACCCTCCTCTTTCCCACACACCCATATCATTTTAGACCATTTAGTATTCCAACCTCTCCCTATGAATTATTCTTCTGATTACTATAATAGTGAATACTATAATAGTGAATAGAGTTCACTACAGAGAATTATACATAGCATTTCTCCATATAGGAATATAGATAATTAGATCTTACTGAGGCCCTTAAAAAGGCAAATTTAAAAAGTATGAGTTTTCTTTCTTTCCCCTCTGTTTTTTATTTGCCTTTTCATGTTTCTTTTGATTTTTGCGGTTGGATATCAAACTTTCCATTTAGTCCTGGTCTTTTCTGTGCAAATACTTGGAAATCTTCAATTTTGTTGAATGCCCATACTTTCCCCTGGAAGTATATAGTCAGTTTCGATGGGTATTTGATCCGTGGCTGAAGGCCCAGCTCTCTTGCCTTTCTGAATATCATATTCCAAGCCTTGCGGTCTTTTAGCGTGGTGGCTGTCAGTTCCTGTGTGATTTGCTAATCAGTTCATTTGATTTCTTAGCCTTACTTTCCAATTGCAAAATTCTGCCTTTTAAACTGTTATTTTCTCTCCTGATTTCCTTTTGAGCTATTTCCCATTTCTATAGCCAAATCTTTTCCAACTTTTTTGTCATCTCAGATTTGAACTCTTCAAGAGCTTGTGACCAGTTTTCATTATTTTGGGAGGGTCCGGATGCTTGTTTGTTCTCCTCTTCTGTTTGCTCAGTTGTCTGGATTTTCTCTGTGTAAAAGTTGTCGAGTGTTAAAGATTTCTTCTTCTTGTTGTTAATCTTTCTCTTTTGTACTTCCTGATTCTGGGTAGCCATCGTTAGCTCAGCCGTTCTCAGGTTTATCCTTGCTCTCAGGATCTGTCTGTGGTCTTTTGTGTCCTGAGGTCTGAGGTCTGGTTTTTCTCAAGGTCAAGCCCCCTGGTGGACTCCCTTGCTTGATCCTCTGCAGGAGGCTCCTTTACAAGTCTCAGGGCACTGCTTCCACAGTCGTATACCTGTCTGCACTGGTTCCCCACTCAGGTTTCAGAGCCTTCGCTCATGCGCACCTGTGTGCGCCTCTGCTCGAGCCTGAGCTCTCGTCTGCGCTCGGTGTCTGCGCTCAAATTCCATGCACGTTCTTTAGCCTTTTGGGGTCCTAAGTCTTGCTGCTCTCAGGAACAGGCCCTGGAGCTGCCAATGACTCAGTGGATGCCCCAAACTTGCTCTATTTCTCTTGAGCTGGCTTTGGCGTTGTAGGTGGTGTGGTGTGGGGGTGTGGGGGGTTGCTCAGCCCACGATTTAGTGAGAGCTGTTTCACCCCTTTATAGCAGGGAAATGCCCCAATTCCATGTACCTTCCACACTGCGCCCTGTTGTGGGGTCCCTCTGTTTGTCTGCATTTTTTTTTATGTCCCCTTGAGGAGTCCTGTATGTTTTGGTTAGGACAGGTTAAGTGCTGCTTTTTACTCTGCCGCCATCTTCTACCAGTTTCCATGAGTTTCAATTTTTAAACCAGATTATATACAACATTTTTTATGTTGAGTGAGAAATTCAACATTTTTTATTTCAACACAAATATTGTTTGAAGTTGAGCCTACTTATTTCCTGGAAACATTATGAGGACAAAAGTAATCTGTGTAATGAGCCTGTGCTAAATAATGATGACAGTAGCATAACATGCCTACATCAAGATTTGCCATGCACCAACTCAAATTTGACCTTGTTCATGCATACTATATTAAATAATTACTGTACTGCATTCACTGTCATCTGGAGAAAATTCATCATGTTAGTTTCGCTTTTGTTGACTTTGACTTAAATTTTGTTTCGATTAGAAAAAGTGAATGTATCTATGTAGGACTTGTATTTTAAAATATTCCACAATTTTAACTCCTGTTTAATGCTGCCCAGGTTAGGTGCATCCTATGTATCTAAAGAAAAAACAAACTGCTTTAAGACTTATTTAGTGAAACTTTGTATAAGAATTCCTTTTACAGAATTCCTGGTAGATATTTACATAACCCTTTATTGAACCCCACTAGAAACAATGGAATCATTACATCACAAGGCAGGATACAGTATTGAAATGCTTCCTTCTATTAAGAATCTGCCTCTCTGTAATATTGGTCCTCATTTTTGTTTTCTAAAAGGATACACAAACAAGAACTCCATATAACAAATATTCTTCAAACATTTGAAGCTGGTGATTGAGTGTCCCTGTCTTTTCTCCTAAAGTTTAATATGATCATTGTCTCCAACTTACATGATAAATTTTCTACACCTGTTATTTTCCTGATGGAATGAACTATTCCTATCTTCAGGAAGCTTTTAATCTATTGGTGAAAACAATAGTTACATATTTAATAAAAAATAAATGCAAGGTACTTTAAGGGGATCAGAAAAGAGTTGATATATGAGACAATAAGCTGAACTTCAAAAGGAACTATATCTTTTATGAAGCATGGAGAAAATTTCAAGGCTAGTGAAACAACTTCTACAAAGGAGTAAATACAGAAGACTAAATGTCATGCACTGGGAAGAGTAAGCATGTCAGTTTTATTGGATTATAGAGGGTGTGAAGAATTGACAAGTGCAAAGTTGGGTTAGATCCAAGTTATGAAAGGCTTCAAATATTAGATGAAGAAGTTTGTATTTGATGCCTACAGAAGCTTTCTGAACAGAAGAATGATGTGATCAGACATGTTTTATGACAGCCATATAGAGGATGAATTGGTGAGAGGAGAGACTTAAAGAAAGAAGATCAACTAGGAGTCTGTAGTAATAATTCTATTGAGGAATGATAAGGGTCTTAATTTGGTTACTGGCTATTTACTTGGAGAGAAGGGGTCAGAAGCCAGAAATAGGAAGAATGGACAAAACATGATAAGGGATTGAATGGGAGGCAGGGATTCTAAGGAAAAGTAGAGTCAAAGATGGTTTCAAAGTTGCAAATCTTGATGTCCTGAAATATAATGTGTCCTCAATAAAAATGGGGAATTTTTGGACATAGGTGAATTTTTTTTGGTAAAATGACTTGTTTTAGACTTAATGAATTTCAGATATCTATGAGACTGTTATTTGGGAATATCCAATATGCATTTAGTGGCTTAGGACTGAAATTCAGAAGAGATATTAGGGTTTATCATTTAGATCTGGAACTCATATGCATAGAGATGATGACTGAACTCTTAGGAGATGATGCAGTCACTGACAGAAAGGAGGTAAAGAAGAGAAGAGCACACAAGATTTACTTTATTTATAGAAAAATGATGGGAAACATAAAGATCCAACAAAGGAAAATGAGTTCAAATGATGGCAAATGTTTCACTTTAAATGAAGCACCCAGAATTAAACACAGTATTCCAGATAGGTTCTGATTAGTATTAAATATACAGATTATTTCTAAATAAATGTTCTTTACCACTACATTGAGCATCTAGTTAGTTAGAGTGTCAGGCCTGAATTCAGGAAAATTTATCTTGAGTTCAAATCTGGCCTCAGAAACTTACTAGCTGTGTGACTCTATGTAAGTCACTTAACCCTGTTTGCCTCAGTTCCTCATTGGTAAAATGTCAAACCATCCCAGCATCTTTTTCAAGAAAATCTCAAATGAGGTCATGAAGAGTCTGGCATGACTAAAATGAACTTATAATCAACAAAAATCCATAAATTATTTTCAAAAGAACTATTATTAATCAAAATCTTCTATATCCTGTACTTTTGCAACTGAACCAAAACGTACTTTAAAATTATGTCTTTTAAATCTGATCTTGTTTCAAGTCTGTTGTTCCAACCATTAGAAGTCTTTTTTTGAATTAGTTGCAAATTTGATAAATGTTTTCTATGTATTCATTTGAGTCATGGATGAAAATATTGAGAAGCTTGGGAATAAGGACTGAGTTTAAAATTTAAGTTAACATAGACTGATTAATCTTTTGCTATGATTATGCATTTAATTTCATGTTTGGCTGAATATACTATAAGCACTCTGTTTCTCTACCTCATCCTCTAGGATAAGACTTTGTCAAGTAATATGTTTAAATCAACATATATCTCCCCTAAATCTTCCCGTGTAGGAACACTGTCAACAAAAGAAGTAAATTTCATACAAGCTAGACATTGAATTATAGTAACTTGCATATAAAAAATAAATTAAAGTTCAAAATCAATTCAATTCAACAAACATTTATTAATTGTCTTCGGTGTGAAAAATACATAATTTAACATTTTCATTTTGCAAATGAAGAAATGGAAACTCAGAATTGATATGACTTGCAGTAAACTCATGCTGACAGAAATCAATAGTTATTTTAAGTGCTAAGAAACCATATTTAATTATCCAATCAAACTTACCAGTGTGTAGTTTTCAGACTATAGCATTTAGAAAACTGGAATCATGTTTATTTCAAGTCTTTCAATGCTTGTCCTGCTCTTCCATTTTCTCAAAGATTAGAGTAACACATTCTGTCATTATATTTTTATTATGATAGCTTTTAGTACTCTCAGGTGAGTGTGGTAATTTAAACTAATTTAAGGGCTATGTGTTTTTTTGGTATCCCTTCCTTTATTTTTATCTTCAGTCATCTCTGAACTACATAGTTTCCACAGTTTATAGATTAATTATCATTCACTTTAAGGAAGGTAATGGAATTGAAATACCAATTGATGTTTCATCTGTCATCATTTTACCATATGTCTTAAACAGTTTGACTGAAATGAAAGAAACAAAGACTAAATTAATTTATGCAAAGTTTCTCATTTATGTGATACCAAGTAACTAATTTGACTTTTTCACTTGTTTTAAAAAAATGAGTAGATATACTTGACTCAAAAGCATGCAAAATAAAGAAATGAATAGGAAAAAGCAGAAAGAAATTACTCTCAAATTTGAACAGACATATATTTTAATTTACTATGCTTGTGTAAAGCCAAATAACTAATAGAAAAATGAAAATTCAGTTTTTTTTAAATTATACTAAGGCAGTTTGATTAAATTAAAATTTTTATTTAGTTTTTTTGGCCTTCTATATGTCATTGCTAAAAGATGAACATTAGCTCTTCATTTAAGAAAGAACAATTATCCATTATCCAGGTATCTTTGTATTGCTAGTTATTCAGTAAGATGCTCTTTTTTTTACTATACAAATTTAATATTTGCTTTGTTTTGTTTGAAATGTTTAGAAGATAAAGAAAGATTTGCCCTTTTAGGAAATAACTTAGTCCTAGGTAGTTAGTAAAATAAATAAAGCAGAAGTTATAAACAAATTAACTAAAAAAATTAAGCCCTGTCAAAAGAGGATTCAGTGTGTTCATTTTTCTAAAGGGAACATTTTCTTGTTTGGAAGGAGCCCTTCTTAAGGGAATCTTACTGACTACATAATTAACCATGTTTTCTCTTTCTCTTTTGGTAATGCAAAAGCCTGGAGAGAGAGAAGCCATGTAAAACAAAGGATTGATCAATATGAAAGATATGGATAGTTTCAGTGCCAGAGTGAGGACAGGGTTTTGCTGATAAATGTTTAATGTGAAGACCAGTAGAAAACGCAGAAAAAAATTAGAAACTCAGAAGTAAATAAATTATATGTATAGTGTGATATCATTTTGCTATGGAAAATGGAGAAAAGAATGAGTGACACCCAACAGTTTTAGAATTTAGAACCGACCCAGAGGCCATGAGCCAGAAGGCAAAAGCAGTTACTGCCAGGACTATAAAAGGGAGAAATTTGAACAAGAAACTCTCTCATTCCTGAGAAGGGACTTGGGTTGGTTGGGTGGGTAGACCAAATCAAATCTGCTTAGGTTACCTGCATCCTGTTCCAATAGTTATCACATCCTCAACTTCTGGACAAAGTTGTGCTATATATATTGATCATTTGAACATCAAGGAAGAACAATATCAACACTCAATCAATCTGGTTAAGGCCAAAGGTGCCTGGCCTGGCCAGAGTGCCACAGAGAGGAGAAACCTCTCCAACAGACAGTCTCAAACCTGATTACCCTTTGATTGACAAACCTGATCATCGATAGTTTAGTGAAGCTTTCCTGACACCTCTTTCCTTCAACCCTGTTCCTTTCCCTAAGTTTGTTATAATTAAATCTTAAAGGCTTTCTTAGGTGAATGTCATTATTGTCCTAAGGATCATTCATCATATCCTTTGGGTTTGAGGGAAAGGGATGGCTCAAGCAAAGTCAAATCGCAGTCATCAGTGTTATCTGAGTTGGTTCTAAATTCTAAATGTTGCTTGTTATTTGCATTTTAACAATAATTGCTAGATAAAGATGACAAATTCAAACTTATCTTTAGTTTGTGTTTTAGCTATTGAGAGTATCCTAGAGAGAAAGGAAACCCATAGGATAATCAATTTTATCAAATTCATTTGATTGGGAAAGAATTTGGCTATCAATAGATTGACTAGGGACCTAGATAATTTTAAGAATTCTATTTTCAAATTGTTTTTTAAAGTTTGTTTAGCTTTAAAAAACACTTAGAACTAGAATCTTCATCTTAGACTCCCACAAATAAATCAATTTCATTATTTCCAAGCAAAAAGATCAATTTCCATGATAGGCCTTTGGACTTAACCCTACTTTTTGGAGAGATGGGAGAATAGAGACATTAAGAGGTCATACCATGACCATGATACGGTAAACTTTGTTTAGTCATTTTTTAGAGATGCCAGATTCTTCATGACCTCATTTGGAGTTTTTTTGGCAAAGATATTGGGAGTAGATTTCTATTTCCTTTTCCAGCTCATTTTAATGATGAAGCAACAGAAGCAAACAGGGTTAAGTGACTTGCCCAGAATCAACAGTTAAGTTTGTCTGAGTTAAGTGTCTGAGGTCAGATTTAAACTCAGGAAGATGATTCTTCCTGACTCCAGGCCCAGTACATACAGTGATCTCTATGGTGCAGCAAATATGTATGTGGTCTAAGATTTAACACTACTAAACACTACTTCTTTATTCTATAAGTAAGAGACAGAGAAGTTAATTAACTGCCTCAAAGTCACGTGTTGATAGGTTATTGTCCTTACTGAAAGAAGACCAAAATGACATTGAATGATGTCTTTTGACCTGCTGGATTTAAGTGAGGCAGAGCTGCACAAAGTTGTCAGCCTGATTATCTTCCAGACATATCTAAGTCAAGATGACTAGTGATGATTTAGGATGTAGTGGATGACCTTGACTTATTCAATGTTTAACCAAGCTCTACGCATTCCAAAGTATCTCTTTCAGCTGTCTTTAGAGCTATTGGAACAATTTTTTCTCATCTGTCCCTTACTCCAGAGAAAGTCTTTACATGCCAGTGTAGACATCCTCCCTAACTCACCAACAGATTTGAGGCCTTTCTGTTACCCTTCAACCTTGTTCATAGTAGGAGGCAGAGTGATGAAGAGAGTATTGAATTTAGCGCAAGAATTCACATGGTTCTGTTGCTTACTACATGTGACCAGGGGTATAGAGTGTTTTCAGAGAAGACTAATATATCTTGTGTGAGGGTTTGACAAGTACTTTTCTGTGCTACTTTCCTCCTTTGATGTCTAACTGCCACCCAACCTTCACCTATGGTTCCAAGAAGCTGTACTATGCCCAGCAGTCATATCTGGGTAAATGGTCTCAGGAGGTGGGCTAAACAAGGTTTAAATATTTTTTTTCTTGATTATCTGTAAAAACATTTTTAATCTTGACTTAAAAAGTCAATTTTGAGCCAAATTCTCTTCCTGACTGCCTCCTTCCTCCTTCTCCAAGATGTCAAATAATTTGATATAGACTTTAAATATACTCCACAAAAGTTGTTCTGTGGTACAGAACTCAAAGAAAATGAATAAATGAAGAAAGTGAAATATAGTTATTCATACTCTTTCACTTCCTTCTCTGGAGATGGATGTAATTTTTCATCATGGGTTCTTGGGGATTGTCTTGGTTTTTGCTCTATCCCCAAAATTTTGACATGTTGTTTCCTCAGTGTCATTCTCTTCAATGTAATCAGTAATTGTTTCTATGATTTGTTCTTTAACCCACCAGTTTTGGAGAATCAGATTATTTAATTTCTAATTAATTTTTAATTTGGTTCTTACTGATTATACTCTTATGAATTATACTTATTAACAAGTATACTTGCTAATTATAATTTTAATCTTATTATAATCTGAAAAAATTGCATTTATTATTTCTGCTTTTCTGCATTTGTTTGCAATGTTTCTATGCTCTAGTTCATGGTCAATCTTTGTGAATGTACCATGTGCTCATGAAAAGAATGTATATTCTTTTTTATCCCTATTTACTTTTTTCATATATCTATTAACTCTAATTTTTCTAAGATTTCATTCACGTCTCTTCTTTCTTATTTATTTTTTTGGTTTGATTTCTCTAGATCTGATAGAGTAACATTGAGGTCTTTCTTCCTTAAGCTCCAATAGTTTGCCTTTTAAAAGTCTGGATGTTATATCATTTGGTACATACATGTTGAGTACTGATATTTCCTCATCATTTATATTGCCTTTTTCAGTATATTTTCTATACTGTCTTCCCTATCTCTTTTTTTTTAAACATTTATTAATAATCATTTTTAACATGGTTACCTGATTCATGCTCCTACTTTCCCCTTCACCCCCTGCACTCCCCCCACCCATGGCCGAAGCACATTTCCACTGGTTTTGCCATGTGTCCTTGATCAAGACCAATTACCAAATTGTTGGTAGTTGCATTGGTGTGGTAATTTCGAGTCCACATCCCCAATCATGTCCACCCTGACCCATACGTTCAAGCAGTTGCTTTTCTTATGTGCTTCCTCTCCTGCAGTCCTTCCTCTGAATGTGGGTAGTTTTCTTTACCATAAATCCCTCAGAGCTGTCCTGGGTCATTGCATTATTGCTGGTACAGAAGTCCATTACATTCTCTTTTACCACAGTATATCAGTCTCTGTGTACAATGTTCTTCTGGCTCTGCTCCTTTCGCTCTGCATCAGTTCCCGGAGGTCTCTCCAGTTCGCCTGGAACTTCTCCAGTTT
>NC_058133.1:238865338-238895200 GCF_016433145.1 Gracilinanus agilis
TTGATATGGTCAATTATGTGGATGGTTTTCCTAATGTTGAACCAACCTTGCATTCCTGGTATAAATCCCACCTGATCATGGTGGATGATCTTCTTAATTACTTGTTGCAGTCTCTTTGCTAGTATTCTATTTAAGATTTTTGCATCTATGTTCATTAGGGAGATTGGTCTGTAGTTTTCTTTCTCTGTTTTTGATCTCCCTGGCTTTGGAATCAGTACCATATTTGTGTCATAAAAGGAATTTGGTAGGACTCCTTCTTTGCTTATCATATCAAATAATTTGTATAGTATTGGGATTAGTTGCTCTTTGAATGCCTGATAGAATTCACTTGTGAATTTTTTCCTAGGGAGTTCTTTGATGGCTTGTTCAATTTCTATTTCTGATATGGGATTATTTAGGTATTCTATTTCTTCTGCTGTTAATCTAGGCAGTTTATATTTTTGTAAATATTCATCCATATCTCCTAAATTGTTATATTTATTGCCATATAATTGGGTAAAATAGTTTTTAATGATTGCCTTAATTTCCTCTTCATTAGAGGTGAGGTTTCCCTTTTCATCTTTGATACTGTGAATTTGGTTTTCTTCTTTCCTTTTTTTTATTAGATTGACTAGTACTTTGTCTATTTTATCTGTTTTTTCAAAGTACCAGCTTCTAGTCTTATTTATTAATTCAATAGTTCTTTTACTTTCGATTTTATTAATTTCTCCCTTGATTTTTAGTATTTCTAACTTAGTTTCCATCTGGGGATTTTTAATTTGCTCGCTTTCTAATTTTTTGAGTTGCATGCCCAATTCATTAATCTCTGCCCTCCTTAATTTGTTAATATATGCACTCAAGGATATAAATTTCCCCCTGAGGACTGCCTTGGCCACATCCCACAGAGTTTGGTAGGATGTCTCATCATTGTCATTTTCTTTAATGAAATTATTGATTGTTTCTATGATTCCTTCTTTGACAAATTGGTTTTGGAGAATCATATTATTTAATTTCCAATTAGTTTTTGATTTTCCTGTCCAGGTGCCCTTACTAATTATTATTTTTATTGCATTATGATCTGAGAAGGTTACATTTATTATTTCTGCTCTTTTGCATTTGTTTGCAATGATTCTATGCCCTATAACATGGTCAGTCTTTGTGAATGTGCCATGTGCAGCTGAGAAGAAGGTGTATTCCTTTTTGTCCCTTTTTATTTTTCTCCACATATCAATTAGATCTAATTTTTCTAGGACTTCATTCACCTCTCTTACCTCTTTCTTATTTATTTTTCGGTTTGATTTATCTAGATCTGACAGAGGAATATTTAGATCTCCCACTATTATGGTTTTACTATCTATTTCCTTCTTGAGCTCTGCCAGTTTCTCCTTTATGAATTTGGATGCTATGCCATTTGGTGCATACATATTGAGCACTGTTATTTCCTCATTGCTTATACTGCCTTTAATCAGGATATAATGACCTTACCTGTCCGTTTTAATCATATCTATTTTTAGTTTGCCTTTGTCAGAAATCATAATAGCTACTCCTGCCTTCTTTTTCTCATTTGACGCCCAAACGATTTTGCTCAAACCCTGAACCTTAAACTTGTGTATGTCCACCCGCCTCATATGTGTTTCTTGTAGACAACATATGGTGGGGTTTTGGTTTCTAATCCACTCTGCTATTTGCTTCTGTTTTATGAGCGAGTTCATCCCATTCACATTCAGAGTTATAATCATCAGTTGTGCATTTGCTGACATTTTCAAATCCTACCCCATTCCTATCCCTTCTCCTTAAACTATTTCCTTTAAAACCAGTGGTTTGCTATTAAGACCCTATCCCTTATCCCCTCCCTTGATTAACTTCCCTTTCTACCCCCTCCTTTATTTCCCCCCCTCTTTTTGTTTTTAAAGGCCTTATGAATTCCCTTTCCCTTCACCCCTCCCTTTTTTGACCTCCCCACTCCCCTGCTCCCCTTGGTTTATCCCTTCTAACTTTCTCAGAAGGGTTAGATAAGAGTTTTATTTCCCAATGGATAGTATAGCTATTCTTCCCTCTCCAGGTTGATTACACTGAGAGTAAAGTTTGATTATTACCTCTTTATGCTCTCTTCCTCTCCTTCTTATAGTAGTATTTGTCCCCTCTCCCTCCCATGCCCTCTTTGTGTGTAATAGAATATTCTATTTTCTTATTCACTCAAGTTTCTCTTGGTGTCCCCTGCTATTTACCCCATCCTTCCCCTCCTCCACGCCATCTTAGATTATTTAGTGTTCCACCCTCACCCTGTGAATTATTCTTCTGATTACTATAATAGTGAATATTATAATAGTGAATAGAGTTCACTACAGAGAATTATACATAACATTTCTCTACATAGGAATACATGTAATTAGATCTCACTGAGGCCCTTAAAAGGGCAAATTTAAAAATTATAAGTTTTCTTTCTTTCCCCTCTGTATCTTATTTACCTTTTCAGGTTTCTCTCGGTTTTTGTGGCTCGGTATCAAACTTTCCATTTAGCCCTGGTCTTTTCTGTGCAAATACCTGGAATTCTTCAATTTTGTTGAATGCCTATACTTTCCCCTGGAAATATATAGTCAGTTTTGATGGGTAGTTGATCCGTGGTTGCAGGCCCAGCTCTCTTGCCTTTCTGAATATTGTATTCCAAGCCTTACGGTCTTTTAGCGTGGAGGCTGCCAGATCCTGTGTGATCCTGATTGGAGCTCCTTGATATTTGAATTGTCTCTTTCTGGCTTCTTGTAAGATTTTTTCTTTTGCTTGAAAGCTTTTGAATTTGGCAATAATATTTCTACCCGTTTTTTTCTCTGGATCGAATGTAGTGGGTGTTCTATGAATCCTTTCGCTGTCTATATTGCCCTCTTGTTGTAGGACTTCAGGGCAATTTTGCTGAATAATTTCTTTTAGTACAGAGTCCAGGTTTCTATTAATTTCTGGTTTTTCTGGAAGACCAATTATTCTCAAATTGTCTCTTCTAGACCGGTTTTCTTGGTCTGTCACTCTCTCATTTAGATATTTCATGTTTCCTTCTATTTTTTCAGTCTTTTGACTTTGTTTTATTTGTTCTTGTTGTCTTGAGAGATCATTAGCTTCTACTTGCTCAATTTTAGCCTGTAGGGATTGATTTTCGGCTATAATCTTTCGGTTTTCGGCCATAATCTTCTGGTTTTCGGCCATAATCTTCTGGTATTCCTTTTCAATCTGGTCATCTCTGGTGTTCAATTGCAAGATTCTACCTTTTAAACAGTTATTTTCTTGCCAGATCTCTTCCATTTTCCTCAAAATCTCAGTTTTGAACTCTTCCATAGCTTGTGAGGAGTTTGAGGAGGGTCCGGATGCTTGTTTGTTCTCCTCCTCTGTTTGCTCGGTTATCTGGACTTTCTCTGTGTAAAAGTTGTCGAGTGTTAAAGGCTTCTTTTTCTTGTTGTTATTCTTTCTCTTCTGAGCATCCTGAGACTGGGTAGCCATCATTAGCACAGCAGCTTCTCAGGTTTATCCACGCGCTCAGTGTCTATCCGAGGTCTATTGGCTCCTGAGGACTGAGTTCTGGTTTTTTCCAAGGTCAAGCCCCCTGGTGGGCCCCCTTGCTTGCTTGATCCTCTGCAGGAGGTTCCTTTACAAGTCTCGGGGCGCTGCTTCCACAGTCGTATACCTGTCTGCACTGGTTCCCCACTCAGGTTTTCAGAGCTTTAGTTCCTGGCTGTGTCTGCCTCCACCCACGCCTCCGCCCGTGCCTGAGCCCTGAGCCGGCGTTCTGTGCCCAGCGTCCACTCTCTGCTCCCACGCTCAGATTTCGCGCATGTTCTTTGGCTTACTGGGGTCCTAAATCTTGCTGCTCTCAGGAACAGGCCCCGGAGCTGCCAATGACTCGATGGGTGCCCCAAACTTGCTCTATTTCTTTTTAGCTGGTTTCGGCACTATATATGTTGTGTGTGGAGGGGATAGGGGTGGGGTGGTGTTCAGCCCGCGATTTAATGAGGGCTGTTTCACCCCTTTAGAGCCTGGAAATGTCTCGATTCCACGTACCTTCCACACTGTGCCCTGTTGTGGGGTTCCTCCGTTCGTCTGGACTTGTTTTTATGTCCCCTTGAGGAGTTCTGTGTGTTTCAGTCAGGAGAGGTTAAGAGCTGCTTCTTACTCTGCCGCCATCTTAACCCAGACAGCCCTTCCCTATCTCTTTTAATCAGATCTATTTTTACTTTGCCTTTGTCAGATATCATGATTTCACCCCAATATTCTTTTTCTCAGTTGATACCCAATGAATTTTGCTCCAGCCTCTTACCTTTACTCTGTGTATGTCTACCTGCCTCATGTGGGTTTCTCGTAAATAACATATGGTTGCATTTTGGTTTTTAATCCATTCTGCTATCTACTACTATTTTAAGGATGAGTTCATCCCATTCACATTCAACGTTCTGACTACCACCTGTGTATTCCTCATCATTTTGATTTCCTCTTTTAGTCCTGCCCTTTCTTCTTTCACTATTTCCTTCTACACCAATGTTTTGCTTTTAATCAGTCTCTCTTTTTCTCACCCTTATTTTACTTTTATTTTCTACTTCCTACCTTCTTGTGCCTGTCCTATTTTTCTTTAAAGTCTATTAATTGAACCACCCACTGTCCTTTTAATACTCCCCACCCCACACCCTCCTTTCTTATTCCTTTACAATTTTTCTTTAAGATAAGATAGAATTCCATACCCAATAGATATGGCTATTCTTCCTTCTCAGAAATGATTCCACTGAGAGTAAGTTTTAAATATTACCTATTACTACTTTCTTCCTAGCCTCTCATAACAATTCTTCCCCTCCCCATGTGCCTCTTTTTGTGGTATTATTTATCCTATTTTACTTCTTCTTTTGAGTGGCCACACGTTTTTTAGTACCATCCTCTTTTTTGTCCCCCACTCCAATTTTTTATATATCCTCTTAAACTGCTTAATACACAACCTCTGCCTATGAATATTTATTCTATCTACTATTATAATGAAAACAATTTTTAAGAGTTACAGATATAATTTTTCCATATGGGAATATAATCAATTTGACCTTATTGAAGCCCTTAAATCCCGCCCCCTTTCTTGTTTACCTTTTTATGGTTCTCTTGAATTTTGTATTTGGGCATCAAATTTTCTATTTGGTTCTGGTCTTCTCTTCAGGAATGCTTGTAAATATTCTATTTTATTAAATGCCCATACTTTCCCCTGAAAGTATATAGTTAGTTTTGATGGGTATGGTGATTCTTGATCGTAGGCCCAATTCTCTTGCCTTCCTGGATATCATAGTCCAAGCCTTGCAGTCCTTTAGAGTCGAGGCTGCTAGATCCTGTATAATCCTGACTGGGGTTCCTTGATATCTGAATTGTCTCTTTATGACCATTTGCAGTATTTTCTCCTTGGCCTGGAAGCTCTTGAATTTGGCTATACCATTCTTGGTGGTTGTCTTTTGGGAATTTAATGTAGGTGGTGATCTGTGGATTCTTTCAATGTCTATTTTGCCCTCTTGTTCAAGAATATCAGGGCAGTTTTTTTGGATAATTTCTTGTAATATGATGTCAAGGCATTTTTTGTTCCAGGCTTTCAGGTAGACCAATAATTCTCAAATTTTCTTTCCTGGACCAGATTTCCATGTCTGTTGTTTTCTCAATAAGATATTTCATACTTCCTTGTATTTTGTCATCTATATTCATTAATGAAATTGGCCCATAATTTTCTTTCTCTGTTTTTGCTCTTCTTGGCTTATATGTCAATACCATATTTGTGTCATAAAAAGAATTTGATAGGATTCCTCCTTTGTCTATTTTACCAAGTAGTTTATATCATATTAAAATTAATTTTTCTTTAAATGTTTGATATAATTTACTTGTAAATCCATTTTGTCCTAGGGATTTTTCTTAGGGAGTTCATTTATGGTTTGTTCAATTTCTTTTTCTAAGATGGGATTATTCAAGTATTCTATTTCCTCTTTTGTTAACTGGGAAATTTTTGTTTTGTCAAATATTCATCCAATTCCCTTATATTGTCAGAATTATTGTCATCTATTTGGGCAAAATAGCTTCTAGTGATTGCTTTAATTATCTCTTCATTAGTGGTGACTTCTTCCTTTTTATTTTTGATAGTTCATTTTGGGTTAGATTTATCTATTTCTGAGGGGAAGAAATTGAGGTCCCCCACAAATATAGTACTGTCTATTTTTGCTTATAGTTCATTTAATTTTACTTTTGAAATTTTGGGCTATACCAGTGATTCTCAAAGTGGGCGCTACCACCCCCTGGTTGCTGTAGCGATCCAGGGGAGCCGTGATGGCCACACTTTTTTTGTATTACATTCTATTCTGAGTTCAATAAATAGTTTCATAATTTCCAGGGGGCTCTAAGTAATATTTTTTTTTGGAAAGGGGGGCAGTAGGCCAAAAATGTTTGGGAACCACTGGGCTATACAATTCTGTACAAATATTTTTTTAATTGATATTACTTCATTGTCTTCAGTACCTTTTATCAAAATTTTATTTCCTTCTTTATCTCTTAAAATTTTGTCTATTTTTGCTTCAGGTATGTCTGAGATTATGATTACTACTCCTGTTTTGTTTTGTTTTGTTTTTTTTTACTTCAGTTGAAGTATATTTAATTCTGCCTTGTCCCTTACCTTTACTCTGTGTATGTTTCCCTACCTCAAATGTGTTCCTTATGAAAAGTATCTTAATTTTCTGGTTTTTAATTCACTGTGATATGAATCCATTTCATGGTGAAGTCCATCCCCAATCAATAATTTCTTTAAAAAATAACAACAATGAAACAAAATACTATAATTTGTGGGATGGGACCAAATAATATAACATCAAAATTCTTATATGAAAAACTAAATGAGTTATTGGTAGAAATAAACAGTAAAACTATATGAGATTGGGGCTTTAACTTACCCTGTGAAAACTAGATAAATCTTACAAGAACATACGAGGAAGAAGTTAAGGAGGTGAATAAAATAATAAAAAGTGAGATATGATATATCTCTGGAGAAAATTGAACTATTTGAAATTAAATCAACCAATGGTTTATTTTTATTTTTTTCATAAAACCAATTTCTCGTCTCACTTATTAGTTCAATGGTTTTCTTTCCTTCAATTTTTTTCATGTTTTCTTTGATTTTCATAATTTCTAGCGTGGTGTTTAATTATCCAATTTATATTATTTGTCTTTTATTTATGTATTTTTTATTTTCCTAACCTTTTTAATTGCATGCCTAATTTTTGACCTGCCTTCTCCCTATTTCATTTATGTAAGTGTTTAGAGATATAAAATCTCTCTTAAGTTTTGTGAAGTGTCAATCATTGTTGACAATAAGTTAAGTGGCCTACTGATCTACAATCATCTCTCCACTCTTAAGTTAGGTGAAAGTTTAATTTCTTCCAGTTAAAGCCTTGGTTCTATCTCCCTCTTTGTTTCTTTCTCTTTTTTATTGAAAAATTATTTGTTTGTTACATTAAATACCCAGTTAACTTTCTTCCTTCCTTCCCCATTAGAGAAAGTATCATTTGACAAGAATCATGTATATATAAAGCTATGCTGAAAGTTATTCTTCAAACAATATTTCTGTTCCTGTTCATAATGTTCTATTGATTCTACTCATTTCATACTTCATAATTTCATATAGGGTTTTCCACATTTTATTTTTCTCAAATTTAGCCTATTGGTTATTTCTTATGGTGCAGTAGTACTCCTCCACAATCATATGCCACAACTATTTCCCAAGCAATGGACACCCTTTCAATTTCCAGTTCTTTGCCTCTATGATGAGACTTTCTATAAAAACTTTAGAACATATAGGTCCTTTCTCTTTTCCTCTGATCACCTTAAGAAATAAGCCAAATAATATTGCTGGGTCAAAAGGTATACTCTTTAGGCATAATCCAAAATGGTTGGAACAATTCACAGTTCCACCAACTGTGTATTAGTATCCCCATTTTTCTATATCCTCTCCAATATTCATCATTTTGTCCTTTTACCATTTTTGCCATTGTGTCTAAAAAAATACCTTTACCATCTGTCTTAAAGCTGATACTAAGTAGGCAGAAGAGTGGTAAGGGCTAGGCAATTGGGGTTAAATTGCTTGCCTTGGGTCACATAGGGACCATGGGATTTCCAATAACTTTTGCTATCTTCTCTCTCCATTCAGAAGCCCAGATAAGCGTAAATACTGGAATTTGCTTTCTTAATCTGGACCCCTGATATAAAATACTGGAATTCCTCTAAATAGGCTGTAGACTTCTGTGGACCTCTCCAAGCAGGTTCTGTCACCACTAGAGCTTATGTTTTATAAGAAGTGACTTTTGGTTTGCAATAACTTCAGGTACCAAAAGCCCCTATTTAACATCTTCCCTGTATTTATCCAAACTCATTACCTGTGGATCAAATATTAACTTATCTTGTTCAGAAAGTTCAATCTATTAGAAGAAAGGAAAGATACCAAAGATATGGAAAACAAAGTACAGAGGAGACCTACTTTATTAATGTCAAAGTGAAACAACTGAGAACCCGACAACAACAACATATATTCATTCACATCTAGATAGCATTTTTACATGAACCCTCAATGATGGGACTAGTAGGAAACAGGCTTCCACAGATGGTATTCTATATTTCTGTTAGTCCACAATTGAATGAAAAGTATAAAGAATACAAGATAATATAGTGCTTATCATTTGTTGACTAAAAAATAAATTGAAAACACAGAGCAAAATGGTACCTCAAAGGCTCTCTTTCATTAAGATGCCATTCATTTACATATCATGACAATTAATATTCCCTAAAAATATAAGAAGAGAGATAAACTTGTTTCACAACTCTGTTGTCATAAATAACAGGGAAGACATAAAACAGAGAGCTATAAGTTCACCAAAATTTTTCACCACCCTGATAGAAGAAGTTTACATAAGGTGCAAGTTTAGCATTTTCGATAAATGATGGAGTCATCCAGATGCTGCTTGTTATAACTGGTGTCTTACTGGTTTTATTAAGTCATGGAATGCTGCAGTACCTCATAAAAGAGATCTATAACTACTCTAAAATTGTTGTTTCAGTTGAATTTCTTTGTGACCCCATTTGGTATCTTGGCAAAAATGCTGGAATGGTTTGCCATTTCCTTCTTCAGCTCATTTTACATATGAGGTAAACAGGGTTTAGTGACTTGCCTAGGGTCACACAGCTACTCTGAAGCTGGATTTGAATCAAGTCTTCCTGTCTCTAGGTCTGGCACTCTTTTCACTGTACCACACAGATGCCAACTACTCTAAAAAGTTTTGTCCAATTATCAACAAAAGAAAAACCAAGTGACTGAAGATTATATATTTCCCAGATTATGATGTAGTTGGATGAACAAACTTTTGAACTTGCCTAATAGTACATATATTTTTGATATTTACAGTACAAATTATAGCCCCCAAAAATCCCAAAACAAATTGACTATCTTAATAGCCAGCAAATGATTAGTTTCCCACACCAGTTACTTCAAAATAAGCTGTCTCTTCGTAGTTAGATTATTGACTTGGGGTAAAGGTCAGAATAAACACTAAATTAGAAGAAAGACTACAGAGCAGAGGGCAGAGAAATAAATGGCAAATACCACATTAGAGTACAATCTCATATGAAAATATTATAGATATTAACATCACAAGAAAGTGAAAAATAATAAGGGAGAAGCCAGGCTATTGAGAACTTTGTATTAAACCCATAGAAGCCACATAATGCAGAGAGCATTTATAGATAAAAGCAGTACAACAGCTAACAAATATGTGAGATGAGCTATTGTTTTTATAATGTTCTAAAAATGGGCTCACCATATCTAGATACTACTTCAGTATCTGACAAGAGATGTCTGTACAAGTCCTGATATATTTTTATAGTACTTAGTGATCAATTTCAAGATTTCAGAATATAAGAAGGAAAGAATAAAGAAGGTGACAGATCAGAGGAGAATAATTGCCTTTCTACTTAACAATAGCAAAAGAGAAATAAAACCCAAATTATAAACATGAATATTACAGCAAAACAAATTCCTACATTGATGATACTCAAAAATCTCTCTCTTTCTCTTTCTTTACCCCTCTCTCTCTTCTTCCCCTTTCAGGAGAAAAGTATAATGTTTCATCTTCACATTTTTGGGTTCGTATTTTAACATTGCATTGATCAGAGGTATGAAGTCTTTCAAAATTGTTTTCCTAAATAATGTTATTACATAGATTGACCTCCAATTTGGTTCACTTTCTTCTGTATCAATTCATAGAGGTCTTCCCAGTTTCCTTTTAAATGGTCCATTTTGTCATTTCTTATAACACAACAATATTATATTCATATACCATACTTTTATTTAGTTGTTTTCTAATAGAAAAAAAATAGATCAGGATAATCTTTTTAGTTTCCAAATTTGAGCTACAATGAGAACTGTAAGGAGGGGGATGGGACAAAAAGAGCCAGAAGAAGGCCATTGGTGATAGTTACTGACAGTTGGGACCAGAGAGGATTCTGGGTACTTGTCCAGAGGAGGAAAAAGGAAAAAAAAAGACTTCTGTGGAGGACTGAGGGAGGAGGAGAACATCTCAGCTCGAATCCAGTCTTGAGGGCTTCCTGAGGATCTTTCTTTGGACACTGATACCCCAATTCCCTGGTCAAAGGCATCCCATCGTTTGTCATCCAGCAAGACTTTAGTCAGCTAAGTTTCTGGACTCCATTTTTGGAGCATCTCTTAGGCTCCTTCTCCTATTACCCAACCTTGCTGAGAGACCCTTTCCAGTTTGTCTTACAATTATAGAAAAGAATAGAAAAAGAAACAGAAGGAGAAGGGACAAAGGGGGAGATGCTTAGGAGTGGGGACCCTAAAGGTTCCCACCCGAGTGACGAACTCCATAAAAATAGAGAAGAGGGCACACCAAAATCCCTCTGCCTTTCAACCCTTTCCCCAATCCCTGAATTGTGATTAATAAAAGCCATTCATTAGTCAGATAGCATTCCAGAGTGCCTGAGAGATGAGTGGGAGGGGAAATCACAGCTTAGTCTAACTGCCTCCATTTTGGAGCCAGACCCCCCTGCTGTGAAGTTGACTGATCTCAGGGGAAGCTTGCGTGAAGCCCACCCTCATTCAGAATCAGATTGGGGTCCCTCATACCTCCTCTTATAGGGAAGCCTCGCCCCCAAATCCTGTGGGGCAGCACGACCATCCAGGTCACCCAGTTTCGGGTTGACACCCCCTCAAAGTCTCGGCAGTGTATATTTGGTGGAAGAGGAGAGCCAGAAGAGGGTCTCACCTCATAGACTCTCTCTCCCTTCAGTTATAACATTTGGGTACTGGCTCTCTTTATTCTTATAAAGCCCAGTAGTAGTAGTATAGCTGGGTTAAAAGTTATGTGCAGTTCAATATCTTTTTGGCTAGAGTTTCAAATTTGTATCAAGAATGACTAGACCAGTTCACAGCTCCACCAATAACACATTAGAGATCCTATATTTCCTGAAGTCCCTCAATTTTAGTAAGTTTTGTGATCTTTACTCTCCTACTGGGCATGCAGTAAAACTTTAGAGTTGCTTTGATTTTAACTTATCAAATTATTTCTGATTTAAAGGATTTTTTTCACATGAGTGTTCATAGCTTAGATTTCTTCCTTTAAAAGCTGCTTGTTCATATCCTTTGGAAATTTATTATCTATTGGATAATATAATAATAATAATGATAATAATAATAATAATAATGCTTTAGTCCCTATAAATCTGATTATATGTGTATCTGAGATAGGTGTTGATTATCAGATTAACTTGCTAAAGAGATTTTTTTCCTTATTAACTTGTTTCCCTGATAATTTTAACTACACCAATTACAATGATCTGTTTTTATCTTGTTTCATCCTCTCTATCACTCAAAGCTTTCTTTAATATGTAGACACCAAAAGTAATTTCTTCTTTGCTCCTCTAATTTGTTTGTTTATGATGGGACCTTTTAGATCTAGGCGATGTGTTCATTTGGATTTTTTTCTTGATATGTGGTATAATTGAAGTTTCTCTTAATTAATGTTTCTGGTGAGGAGTAGTCATGCCAAAAATACACAAAAAGGTTAATATATTTGTAGAATTTAAGTGTGATAACAATAGTTTAAAAATAGAAACTCCTTATTATGAAGTTCCGGAAAATTAGTTCTACATCGTCATTAAACAAAAGATGATGTCACCACAGTCTATTCTCAGTCTTTTCCCCCCAAGTTATTGGTCATCAATAAGTCACAACCAATAGACATTTATTGAATATGTATTCTGTAGAAATTATGTACTAAGAGAATACACATATATAACCACTGCCCTCTTGAAAATTGAGTTAGGAAAAATAAGCATTTAATGCAATTAAAGACAAAAGCAATACATCCTCTATCCTTAAAATGTTAAAATTTTACTAATGGGGATGATATTAAAGTGGTTTACCTCAGAAACCAAGTCCAGACACCCAGAAGTTCAAATTAGTGGAACTAATATTTATTTATCAATCATACCTAACAGGCCAGAACCTCCTAGTGAAGGTTGCACCTGACTGAATTTAAAATGCAGTCTTAGATACAAAGCAAATGTTCATAAATGAGACATAACCTTGGTGAAGCAAGCAAACTTTTATCATCTGGAAGCTATTTTGGTTAGTAGGGTGGGGTCTAGGACTTTCCATCATGTATCTTATACTGGACTGTGAGGCAGCTAAAGGGAGTTACTTTCTCATGGATCCTGACTGTGTTACTTTAAGCTGACTGACCTTCACAGAAAGCTCATTTCTGATTTCTAATTTTCCCCAGAGAAAACAGGTTTTCTGGACAATGAATTAGTTTACCTTCACAGGGAGGCCATGAGCAGAAGGGTCAGCTCTTGAAAAGAGGAGTAGGAACATGGAATGCCGATATAAAGGACAGCAAGAAGGTAACTATTACTTATATTAATAAAGTACATAGAAGGGGTTAAGTATAAGAACACCGGAAAGAGAGGAAATATTCAAAGTGTGAAGGGTTTTAAATTGCAAGTTAATTGCAAAAATGGAAATATCTGATAATATTGGAGGAAGGTAGGGGTGTGTGTGTGTGTGTGTGTGTGTGTGTGTGTGTGTGTGTGTGTGTGTGTGATGTATTTGTAGAAGAAGCAGGAGAGAAACTCTGGAAGAACAAGAGCTATGGAGGGAGAAAGGCTAAGCTCTAGGGACTAATGACTGAGAGCAAAAAGTCAAAAAGCAAGTAAAAACAAGGTTGAGAGACAGCCTAGTCTCCTGACACTCCCTTAAAACTTCATTTTGCACAATCCAGCAATGACTGCATGCTGACGCCCTCTAGTGGCATGAGTTCTGATGCCATCCTTAAGAAAGTGACTTGTAAGTCAGGAACACTTGGGGGTTGTGCCCTAGGGAGGGAGACTATATGTGTCTCTACCTATCAAGTATCTCTAGATTTATTTTGTATTTTTCTAGAACATATGTAAAGAGCAAAGACTTTCAGTTAATTCTCCATGATACACTTTATCTTCTTTCTTAAAAGGGGGAAAACTGAGGTAAGGATGGAGATTTGAACATTCTATCCTATCTTTGTTTTGATTCAGATTGTTCTTCCTGCCTAGAATAGGCAGAAATTCTTTGCCCCCTCCCTCTTCCTCTCAGTTTATCTGAATCCTATTCATGCTTCACAGTTCTGCTCAGATCCCTCATGAAGCTTTTCCAGGCAATTGAGCTCAAAATGATCTCTCACTCCTCTGAATTATAGCACTTAAAACTTATGTCTCTATCTTATTACTTATTATCTCATTTGATAATGTCATATATTGCTTGATCATCTCAAAGTATTCTGTTGAATTTCTATTTATGTCTTGAATAATTTAATTCTTCCTCTGTCTATACGCTCTCTGAGGGGAGGGAACATTTCTCATATTCCTTTGATCCTGCATATAGTCCAACACAGAATAAATTCTTATACTTGAGATAACTAAATTGGAGTATAAGCATGTATTGCAAACTAATTTTACTTAAGTTTGGTTTAAAAAATAGAAAACACACACACATATGTGTATACTATAGTGGGAAAAGACCTGCTTCCTGAGTTAGAAGAGTTGGTTAGAAATCCTTCCTCTAATATTTACCTCCCTGAGACCATTACTAAAAAATTAGTCTCTGGGGTGCCTTTCACCTTTAAATCTATTATTATAAAATTCCATATCAACAGAAACAGAAACACAATTATTTACCCTTTTCCATGGCCCCATTTTACTTGAACATATGGAGTAATGTGACTAATTAAGAAAGGGACTTTAATGTATCCAAATGAGTGTTATCAATAAATTGACAAACTGATGAGAGCTTCAAATGCCCTTTAGTACATATCTAATGCCACAGTTTAACCATTTCTCAGAATATTTTTGGAATTCTGTTTTGTGATTGATCCTTCTGGATAACAAAATGGTGTGAAATCTATGAAATTTTGAAAGTGGTTTTGATTTTTAGGAATAGGCAAAAGCCATTCAAGGTCTAGTGAAATGATAAATGTGAAGTTGGGAGATAACATCTTTTGTTCAAAATAGTCTGTGACCATAAATTGATGGGACTAGTTTTCTTGGACTCTTCTAAACTGGCTTTGAAGATGATACCAAAAGAAAAATTCTGAGAATATTGTGAACAGTGATAGAATCACTATCATAAGTCCAAAATCTCCCACAGGGATTATTTTGAAGGGTACAACATACAATTATATGTGTAAGTTCTGATGTTGTATAAAAATGGATGAGGGGGCAGCTGGGTAGCTCAGTGGAGTGAGAGTCAGGCCTAGAGACAGGAGGTCCTAGGTTCAAACCTGGCCTCAGCCACTTCCCAGATGTGTGACCCTGGGCAAGTCACTTGACCCCCATTGCCCACCCTTACCAATCTTCCACCTATGAGACAATACACCGAAGTACAAGGGTTTAAAAAAAAATGGATGAGTTCTTATTTCTCTGTAATAATTCATTCACTTATACATGGTTAGTCATGGACAAAGAAACATTGAACATGCACAATCTCATTCTGATGCACACATGGAGAAACTATTATTTGAAAATAACCTTTTAAATTATTTTTAGTGTTCCCTTAAGAAACAAAAGAACAAAACCTCCAAATTAAAAGTTTAAAATGGCATGAGATATGATTTGGGAAATTTAGTTCCTAAGATTTACTTATCTAAGTCAAATGAGTTTTTTATAAGAAAAAATGGAAAGGATAAAAGGAAAGAGATAAAATAGAAAATTATCGAAAGAAATGGGGAGGGGCGTCAAGGCAAAATGAATAATTACAGAATGTACCAGTTACTATAGCTTATAAACCTACTAGGAAAAAAATGGCAAAAGATTTTTCAGGAAAAGTTGAAATGTCAAAGCCACTTGGAACTATTTGCTCTTGTAATGCTTGTAATGAAATGAATTAGGATATCCTCAAGGGTAGATGGGGATGGTATTTCTGAAATTTCCTTAGAGAGGATGTCCTTTGTAAAGCTTTGTATATTCCATATAAATACACATAGGAAGCCATGGACGTGCATATTACTACTTATTTTACTCTTAGAAGGCAGATTAACAAGATTGCTTTTTCTTCAGTCCTATCTTCTGAGTCAGGCTTGCAAGTGAGAAGATTCCCACGGTCCCCATACAGCTCATATTAGCATCTGTACTGTGAGTTAACTGAAAGTTAGAGAGAGATAAATTTATTTTCATAGATCCTTGATCTTATCAATGAACATTCCTTTGATCCTGAAGAATTTCAAAGCATTAGCTTTTTTATCCTATTTGATTTTTTTTTTTACTATTCCATAATTCCTTCACAAAGGATCTATTCAAAGCACTAAAGGACTATTTTGGTAAAAGAGTAGACTTTTAAAACCAAAACCCCAAATCATACACCCATATAAACAAAAAATAAATCATATGTTTTCTTCTGGATTTCTGCATTCTCATAAATCCCCTCAGCATTTTCCTGGATCATTACATTGTTTTTAGTAGCAGTCAATCACATTTGATTATCTCACAATATTTCAGCTACTGTGTATAATGTTCTCCTGGTTCTGCTTATTTCACTCTGATCATTTCATATAGGACTTTCTATCTCTTAGAGAAATCAAGCAGTTCATCATACCTTATAGCATAATAATATTCCATCACCATCACATATCACACTTTGTTCAGCCATTCCTTGATCAAGGGACAACTTGTTTTCCAATTTTTCACCACCACAAAAAGCTATATATATTTTTGTACATGCATGAAAACCTTTCCCACTTTGGATATAAACCTAGTGGTGGTACTGCTGGATCCAAGGACATGCATTCTTTTAAAGGACATAATTCCAAATTGTCTTCTAGAGTAGTTGGATCAATTCACAACACCACCAACAATGCATTAGTATATCAATTTTGCCACAGCCCTTTGAACATTTATTATTTTCCTTTACTGTCAGACTGATCGATCTGCTAAGTGTGAGGTGGTAACTGTAGGATTAGGGAAACTGTAAGATGACAGGTCAATGATACTGAAGTCTCCCTAATCCCTGGTCTTTGGAGAGACACACCCTCACAAGTAGGCTGGCAGGAAGGGAGGGGCAGGAACTTGTGGAAGTGCTCCTTCACCTCCCCCCTCCCACTAAGCAGTTGGAAAGTCAGTTAACAGTTTGGTAATGATGGACAATCAGGCTTGATAACTCCTGGGCCAAAATGGTAAGTGCGGAAAGGCTAAACTCCTTATGATGATATCTTTCTCTGAATTATTCCCCACAGGATACAATAGGTGAAGCTTGATGTCTTAAAGCTCACTGGCTCAGAGGTTAGGATTGATTAACTTCGGGCACCAGCAAGAGGAATTTGGCATATGGAGGATGTGAGTATGTTTCCAAAATTATCAATATCCAGGCATTGTTCCTAGTTGACAAGGGTTTAATGATATCAGGAAATGTGAAGGGGGAATAAGGCTTAGGGTTGATAGGTAAGGAGAAAACTACCTAACAGTTATGTTTAAAACAACCCCTCTCTCCAAAAGGGGAAATGTATCTTGTATGGCTGATCTGCACTCTAACCTTATAAATGTTCTTCTTCCAAACCTAGATAGCTAAACTAAGGTAAACAGTGATATTGTTGAAAGGTCTGACCAAAGTAAAACAGGTTTGGCAGTCAGAGGCTGAATGGCTCAGCTCAGAGTCACACAGCTAGCAGAGACAGCTCCCAAATCAGGATCAAAACCCAAGACCCAAGACATAATACCTAAGACCCAAGACTCCAGACCCAAGACCCAAGACTCAAGCAGCCCCTGAAAGCCAGATGTCCTGCCTTTTTATACCAGGACTCCAACTGCCTCTAACTGCCCCCTCTCTCAGAGTTCTGGGGGGGCACTATGGAATTCTGTGTTGCAGCTTGCACCCATCTCTGCAGCTTGAACCCCTCTCAGAAATATGGATCTCACATATGTCAGAGTTGTTTTGATTTGCAATTCTCTAATCAGGAGGGATTTAGAACACTTTTTCATGTTATTATTGATAGTTTTGATTTCTTCATCTGAAAACTGCCTATTCATATCCCTTGACCATTTATCAATTTGAGAATGATTTTATTTCTCATAAATCTGACTTAGTTCTTTGTATATTTGAAAAATTAGACCGTTGTCAGAGAACTTTGTTACTAAAAAATTTCCCCCTTGGTTGCTTTCCTTCTATTTTTGGTTGCATTGGGTTTGTTTGTACAAAACCTTTTTCATTTAATATAATCAAAATTATTCATTTTACACCTTGTAAGAGTCTCTATTTCTTGCTTGGTCTTAAATTCCCTTTGTTATGAATAAAATTGATATAGATGGATATATTTAAGATATTAGGGTTTTATTAAAAACCATATTGATAATTATAAAGAACCACATGCTTGCTAAGATCTAATTCAAATGTCCCACCATTACCTCTGCCCATCTGGCTTGTTCAACAGGAAAGAGAGCATCTCAATCAAGTTCAGAGACTTTATACCTTTGTCTACATAATCACACTTCCTGCCCACCTGTATTACACAAGAGGAATCATGGAAAATGTAGTTTTCAAGTCCCCTAAACGTCCACAGGAAGTTTATATCAGGGACCACAAAATCAGTTTGAGGGTCCCCAAATTTCCAATATCACAACTTCCTCACAGATATGATAGGTATACTATTCCATGTTCACCTACTTTACTTATAATATCATTCTTTGCTTAAATCATATGCCCATTATGAACTTCATGCTGGTATAGGGTGTGAAATATTAATCTAAATATAATTTTTGTCATACTGTTTTCCAGTTTTCCCAGCAGTATTTGTCAAATAGTGGTTTCTTATCCCCAAAGCTGGGATCTTTGGGTTTATTGAATGCAAGATTGATGAGGTTATTTACCCATAGTCTATTCCACTGCTCCCCCTTTCTATCCCTAAGTCAATACTAGATTATTTGGATGATCACCACTTTATGGTACAGTTTAGGATCTGGTACTGGTAGGCCACCATCCTTCACTTTTTTTTCCATTAGTTCCCTTGATGTTCATGATCTTTTGTTCTTCCAGATGAATTTTGTTATTATTTTTTCTAGTTCTCTATAATAGTTTTTTGGTAGTTTGATAGGTATGGCACTGAATAAATTAATTTAGGTAGGATTGTCATTTTTATTATATTAGCTTGGCCTACACAGAAGTAATTATTGTTTTTTCAGTTATTTAGATCTAGTTTTATTTGCGTGGAAATTGTTTTGTAATTTTATTCATATAATTCCTTTATTTGTGTGGGCAGATTCCCAAATATTTTATTTTATGTTGACTAGAGTGATTTTAAATGGAGTTTATCTTTTTAACTCTTGCTGCTGATTTTTGCTGGAAATATATAGTACTGCTGATGATTTTTGTGGGTTTATTTTGTACCCTACAACTTTGCTAAATTTATTGATTATTTCCACTAGCTTTTTAGTTGATTTTTTTTGGATTCTCTTAGTATACCATCATATCATCTGCAAAGAGCAATAGTTTAGTTTCCTTATTGCTTACTTTAATCCCTTCAATTTTATTTTTCTTCTCTAATTGCAACAACTAGTATTTCTAGTATAATATTAAATAATAGTAGTGATAATGGGCATCCTTGCTTTACTCTTGATCTTATTGGGAAGGCTTCTAACTTATCCCCATTGTAGATGATACTAGCTAGTGGTTTTAAATAAATGCTACTTATTATTTTAATGAAAGACCTGAAGGACTATTTTGGAGTTTTCAATTCTTACTTCAAGACCATGCCTCTATCACAATGGTGTCAAAACTATAAGTTTTGAAAGGGAATTTTATTTTTAGGAATAGGTGAAAGCCATTCAAGGTCTAGTGATATCATAAATGCAAAGCTGGGAAATATCTTTCATTCAAAATAATCTGTGACCATGAGTTGATGTGACTGACTTTTTGGGGTGCCTCACAGTTTTTTGGGGGAGTTGTATTTAAGACATATTTAACATTATATGTATATATGTATATATATATATGTTTCTTCCTTCCCTCCCTCTTTCCCTCCCTCCCTCATTTCTTCCTTCCTTCCTTTCTTCCTTCCTTCCTCACTCCGCCTCATTCTTTCATTCTCTTTTTTTCTTTCTCTTCCCTTCTCTGACTTCCGCTATTTTGGTGGATGAATGAGGAGAGAGGGGAGGGAGAAAAATAAATGATTGATACATATATTTATATATTCATTTAACGAATGAATTACTGCCCATATAAAGGCATAATTGTGAGTTGGCATTGTATAGAAAATGTGTTAAGAGATGACTGGGTTATACAGAACTTAATTTTTATTCCCAAACTGCACATAAAATTGTTAGCATAAGGATTTGAGCTGTTAAAATTTTCTAATATTCCAGCAATCCAATACTTTCAGGATTTCAATGATTCATTCTCATTCAACTCCCCAAAGCTAGGACATTTGCAGCTGCTCTGCTACTGAGTCCCATTGGAATGGGCCCAATAGATGAATGTTTCTCACAATGCTCAGACCCACAGGAAAAAGAGTTGGTTAAAAGTGGCATCTGTATGAACAGGTTAAAGATGAAATCCTTCTGACAGACTATGATGAAGTACATTGTAGTCAAAAGGACACTGAATTTGGAGTTAAGAAAGATGTGAATTCAAATTTGATTCTCAGTTTCTTAGTATTGCAAGTATAAGAATGCCATTAATAACTAGTTTGTAAGCTTATATTATAATCCTAACAGCTCAATCATCCTAGGCAATATCACAATTAAAAACTAATATTAAATTGCTTTACGACTATTTGAAATTGGGAGTAGGAGCATGAAATAACCTTCCCATCTCTCACTTAGATCTGATCTGGTCTCAAGTAGGAGTAAGACTCAGTAAGTCATGAAATGAGTAAACAGCTTAAATAGAACAAGAACACTTTCATTTAAGATTATAGCAGCTATTAGATATATGGACTGATTCAAGAATGCAGTTTTTTGTTTATTAATGGAACAGATTACTTAAAAATTGTCTCCTTGAAATAGACAACCTCCACTAATCTTTACAGAGATCTCAGAGCTTAAAATAGACAAATTCATTCTCAGAGGAGGAGTTTAAGATTAGGCCTAGACATTTTCCAATGACCAGGAAAATATGACCTGAAATTATTACCTTTAGTAAGCAGATTTAAGACATGTCTTCTGAGAGCTTTTGTGACCTTTTTCTCTTTTCCCTGGGGTTGTACAGAAAAACAAAGGCTTGTGTTTTATTCTTTGGAATTTATTTGTTTTCTTTTAGTTCCTTTTAAGAGCAGCCGCCTAATGTATTTATTCTCATTCTCTCTTCTACTTTGTGTCCCCAGAGCACTTTTTTGGCACTACCTTTTTGTCTCCTCTAGCGTATGGAGCAACATCATGGCTATTGGACTGGCTCAAGTACCTAATGAGTGGGGTTGTGACCAGCAGTCATTTACTTTCTTTTCTTTCTTTTCCTTTCTTTCTGTTAGGAATTGAGAAGTATTTGTGGTCTTTTATCAAGATAGGCATGATTAGGCCATCTTAACTTCAGAAAGAATTGTATATAATCATTGTATTCTCAGAATTGGAATAGTATTAAAGATCCTATTGGATAAATTTGTTTATAAATGAACTAGGAGTTTTAAAAAATAGTTTACGTGTTTAATAGGGCTCAACTTAAACTCTTTGTATACTTGTCATTGAACAAAGGATTTCCGCTAGTGTTCTGATGGTTCTTATTAAATATATATGTGTCCCTCTCTCAATATTATATCTTTATTTTTTTGGATTCAGCTTCCAGGTACTCTCGTGACTATTATCTAAAAGATCCTAAGAGCCTCCTATAGATGTGGGAGAGCAGATAATCTCAATAAGAGCTGTGAGGATGAAATGAGATAATATAAGTGATATGCTTTGCCATTCTTGAAGCATTATACAAATTTTACTTATTATTATTAATAATGGCATCTCTACAATGGACCTGATTTGGTGAGGTCACTTCAGTGAACTTGTTAAAGACCATTTTCATATTCAATACTCACTTTGTATTCTTCACTGAGGCACAATGGCTGCTGCTTTTTCTGTACAAGGAGTTTTTTTTTTAAATTTACACTTTACAAATCAGAATTAAAGACTATGAGAGTAAACCTCATGCAGTGACTTCAGCATTACTCTGTCCTTCTCCATTATTGTGTTCAATATGGAAAGGTTTCCCAATTACTGTATTTTGTGGCACAACAGTGAACATGAAGCCTTCAATTATGCCTTAGTTTTTCTCTTTCCTTTCTCTTGTCTCCCTCCCCCTGCTTTCTCTCTTTTATCCTCCATTTCTATCAATATATGCCCTCTGAAAGCTTTCATCAATTGGAAGGGACCCCCTGCAGGGTATACTGGCACATTTGCAAATCTACCAATCAGCTGCAGAATGAAGAAAAGTTGGGAAACATTTCCTACTGAGTCAATGCTATAGTCTCCAGAGAAGCAACACGAATGTTCTACCTGGCCTCATTGGCCCTTTGTATACTTACTTTATTTTCTACAGTTATTTACAGACATATGTATGCTTCCTTTGGTGTGTTTGGGTCTAGTGTAAAATGACAAAACAATTGGCAGTTTCTGGAAACATTTGATTCTGGTATAGCTCCTTCTCCTATTTTGGTCTGATCATCCTCCACACAGCTGCCTGTAACATGCAAAATGGCAGGGTGGAATTCCACCCTGCCATTTTCATGTTACACTGCCAAAGTGATATTCCTAATGTACAGGTCTCACCATTCATTCCCCTACACAACAAGCTCTAGAAATTAAATCAAATGCAAACTCCTCTGTTTAGCCTTTAAAGCCTTCATAAGATGGTTTCAAGCAACCTTTCTAAGCATATAATGTATTATTTCTTTTCACAAACTCTATTTTTCCAGTCAAATCTGCCTTTTTTATTTTTAATATCATGATTCCATCTCCCATCTGTATATCTTTGCATAGTTGGCCCCCACTCTTGTAATTCAGTCCTTTCTCCTCTCTGCCTCTTAGAATCTCTAGCTTCTGTCAAAGTTCAGTTCAAGTGCTTCATGAGGTCTTTCCTAATCTCCCAAGTTACTAGTGTTTGCTCAACTGAATATTACTTTGTATTTAATATGTGTAGATATGTATATATGTATTTTGTATGTATATAACATTTTGAGCTCTACTTAGAGAATAACTGGGAGGCCTTAGGAAACTGGCGGAATATTTCTCAGGGGAAATCAGGAGCAGATAAGGAGACAGCATGAAAATGTACATTTGAGTATATTTGCCTTCACCTGGAAAGGCTCCCATGGACCTGGTGTCAGTTGCCACAAGGGTATGTGAACAGTTCAACATGGTTCTCACAGATTTTAACACAAGATTTAGCAAATACTAAGTTTAAAGAGAGCTGTTTTATACACTTTGTAGATGATTTGCTTTTGGCCTCACCAAATGTCACAGTATGCCAGGAAGATAGCAAACATCTTTAGAACTACATAAAAGAGGCCACAAAGTCTTAAAGGCAAAGGTTCAATGATATCTCCCCAAAGTGAAATATTTAGTGTTTATTTTAACTACTGGTGCCCACTCCATCTCCCCTAAGAGCATTGAAGATATTCAGAAATTGAACGCACCGTCCACTAAGAAATAGTTGAGGGCAATTCTTAGAGTAACAGGATTTTATATGCAGTGGACCCCTTGCTATGGGAAAATCACTAAACCCCTTATAGCACTGACAAAAATTCAGTCCCTAAACCACTTAAATTAGAGGCAGAACACCTGTTAGCACTTACAAAATTAAAACTGGCTATCCTGTCTATCCCTGCTCTATGCATCCCAGATTGCAACAAGCCATTTACTTTGTATGTACATGAACAGAGAGGGGTAGCTTCAGGTGTTCTAACTCAAACTTTAAGATCTGGTCAGCTCTCGGTTGCTTATTATTCGGCTCAGCTGAACCCAGGAGCTTCAGGAGCACCACCATATCTTAGAGGCATAGCTGTCACAGCCTTGCTAGTAACTAAATCTGCTGATTTAGTATTGGGATGCCCTTTAACCATAATGTGCTCACATGAAATCAAAGCATTGTTGCTAAGAGTTAGAACACATGCATTTTCTGATCAGAGACTGACTAGTGTTCCACGTGATGAGTTTAAAGACTGAATCTTCCTGAACTTCTATTAAGAAACTTCCTTTTATAGACTCTGTGAATGAAGTTTGTTCCATTCACCTCCTGGCCTCAGGCCCTTTAACCCTCGGCTGAGGGTTAAGATGTACCTGGATTAATTAGTGAGATAGATTCTTAATTTCTTCCTCTCTTTCTTCTCTCATGTAAATAAACTTCCATAAAAGTCAATTTTGATTTGAGATTATTCTTAATTGAGGATTGATAATACTTCAATCCTCTGGCGATGATCTTTAATATATTGAACCCATAAAATCCCTTTTTCACCCTTACACTAGGTATGAGGTAACCTTGGTAGGTAATGAAAATATTACCTTTAAACACTCTACAGTTCTAAATCCTGCAACCTTGCTTCCTCACTTACCAGTTTCAGGAGAACCTTAGCACATTTGTGAATCTTTAGTGTCCATGGCTGAAAAATCTTGAGATAATATCCTGGACACTCCTTTAGACAATCCAGATTTATTCTTACTCACTGATGGTTCTTCTTTCATGAGGAATGGCATACTGTAGTCACAGAATTTGCCACTTAGTGGATAGAATATCAGTTTTAGAATCAGGAGAACTAAGTTTGCATCCCAGCTCTTAAATTTACTGGTTTTGTGAGTTTAGCTTTTTGTGCCTTACTTTACTCTTTATGAAATAGTAATAAATCATTGGAATTTGACTTTTGTGTGCTCTGCACTCAGGTTTTCCCCTGGAAACATAAGAATTTGATTCCCTTTCTGCCTTTTGGTGTCAGCTCACTCCTTAGCTAGTGCAATTAGTGCTAATATCCAGGGAATCAGGAAAGGAGAGTAACAATTAGCTAAAAGCAATTAGCAATGTAGCGAATAGAAAATGAGAAACACCTGAATTCAAATCTGGTCTCAGACATTTCTTAGCAGGGTGACTTGGGGAATTCACTTATCCTCTGTTTGCCTCAGTTTTCTCAACTGTAAAATAATAATAATAACAACATCTACTTCTCAGGGTTGTTATGAGGATCAGATAAGATAATATGTGTAAAAGTTTTTGGTATATAGTAGGTACATATATATTGTTGTGTTTGACACATCACAGGGTGATACACAAAACCATTGGCCTCACTCTTTCTTCCAGAGTCATCAAAGTCCAGTGGCAAGACAAAAGTCAGGATGACTGATGATAGCCCAGGATGTGGTGGATGACCTTGGCATACTCAATGTCTGATCAAACTTTAAGTGCTCCACAGCACATCTTTAGTCACCTTCATGGCCATTGGAACAAATTGTTCTCATCTGCCCATTCAGTCAGGAGACGTCGTCACATGCTTGGGATAGATATCCCCCTACCAAACCAATGGGTTTGAGGCCTGTTGTTTTACTCTCAACATGATTTAGCCCATCTGCCAAAATGGTTTACCAGTGTGCACATACTATAGCTTCTTGGAGTCACAGGTGAGAGTTGGGTAAAAGGTACACAAGGTAAAAGGTTCAGCAAGCCCTCACACCAGAAGTGCTAGTCCTTCCTAAAATACCTCATATACCCTAGGTATATATGTATATGTTACAGACATATAAATATTTTCACACATATATGCCACATATATATATATACATGTATATATATGTGTGTGTGTGTGTGTGTGTGTGTGTGCTTATTCATTTTCTCATCCATTCCCCTAGTTAACAAGTCAACTGACAGACATTTCTAAATAAAATATATTTATTACAAAATCATGGAAGGGAATAAGCCTATCTCAGAAGCAAAACCAATATTGTCAATAGGTAAAAAATAGTATTTGCAAATTGCTTTATGGATATTATCTCATTTGTTCTCATAACAACTCTGGAAACTAAAAACTACTATTAATTGAAAATGGAGGCAGGCAGTCTACCCTAGGACCACTAGTAAGTGGCTATGGCCAGATTTGAACACATCTTTATGATTCTAGGACTTATACTTCATCTTTTGCATCACCTAGCTGCCCTATAATTAATCTCATGTTAAGTTTGCTAGTAAAACTGAGACCCAAAGAGCTAAATGTCTTACACAAGGTAGGATTTCAACTCAATTCTGCATTCTAACTCAAAGTACAGAATCCTTTCAAGTATACTATTTAACTTTTCATATAATTATTTTTGAACATCTTGCTGCACATCTTCTATTACAAACATCAGTTTGGTTTTCTCTTGTCATGGTAACCAGATCAGTAGATAATGCTCTGGGTCTGAAGTAAAAACGATCTGAGTTCACATCTACTCTAAGACACTTGGTAGCTATGTAACCTTGGATAAGTTACTTGACCTGTTTGGTTAAGTTTCCTTAACTATATAATGGGAATAATAATAGTATCTACTTCACATGATTTTTATGAGGATAAAAAAAGTTATTTGTGAAGAGCTTAGCACCGTGCTATAGCATGTATTATGCAAATGCTAGCTATTATTAATAATAATAATCCAAACAACTTTTGAAAGATTTTGGAACCTAGATCCTGAAAGATCTTAAGGAACAAATTGAATGCTCAAGAACAGTAACAAAGTAATATGGCTCCCTTTCTACTCACAGATTTCATTAAATAGGGAATAGTTTTATTGTAAAGTATCATCTAAGGCTTTCATAGATCCATAAAACAGTGCACACACAAGAGACCTGGCATTCAACTTGGAGTCAGGACACTTCTTTCCAAATCATGGCTCTACTGCTTGCCAGAAATTTTATCATTCAGCAAGCCACAATGTCCCTGAGCCTCAATATCTCCCTCACAGGATTTGGTGAGGAAAATGATTAATTGTGAATTATTATGATAAACATCAAAATTTCCACTTATTGAAGAGCAATATTTCACTTAAAAGGATAACATAGTTTGCATAGCTGAAAGTAAGGTCAGATAGAAGATTCTTTTTTTAATAATGAATGTATGACATAGAGAGATCCTGTAATAAAATGAGCTCGCGATAACTTTATTTTATAATTTTTCAAGTGTAATTTTTAGTTGGGGAGTGGGAGCAATCTTTCTGGACCATGTTATAGAAAACTAGAGATACAAAAGAGTTTAGAATGTTCATATAGCCTAATACTCTTATTTTACTGATTAAAAAATATCAAACTCAGATAGCAAAAAATGGTTTGTATGGTCATATAGCTCATCATGTTATCTTATGTTTAATCTGAACCCTTAGTAACTCCTAAAGTATAAATTTCAGAGAGAATGACTATGCTCATATTGTCTGAGTGTAATGTGCTCCTGTGAAAGCCATAAACAGGAGAAGTTAGTGACTATTATTTGTGAATTGTAGAATGTCAGAATTGGAAGGCCATCTAACCCAACCTCCTCTGCCCTCACGCCTAAAATCCTTTCTATAATGTCACTGATAGTATAATGATACTATTGTAATAGTGATTCAATCTCTCTCTTATCACTTAGATAGCTATGTTTTGGGGAAGAAGTTAGGAGTGAGAAAGAATCAGACAATATTATCTGGATATTATTTTTTTAAGAGACAGCAAGAATTGACAAGACTCTGATGCTTTTGCTTTCAAACTGATATCAAATCTATGGATATGGATCAGATCAGGATCTGATCTAAGTCAAACTACATGCTTTCAGACTTGACATATTTTTCCCCTGTAGGAGAACCTTAACCTTCTTTTTGAAAAATAAAAAGAAAGAGATTTGCTCTTTGCAGGCCTGCTCAAGACAATGCTTTATTTCTGAAACAAGTTGCTTATCTTTTTGATATGGCTTGGGGATAAGTTTTTTTCTGCTTTTAGTGAAGACTTGCATCTGGCTTCCTGGGTGAGGAAGCACCCCCAGGGCTATGTTAGAAAAGGGTTGGTTAGTTTCCTGAGAAATGAGTTCAGTTCAGAACAGGCTGCTAACACAGCTGTAGTTAGTAATTTTTTTTTTCATCCTGGGGCAAAAACAATTGGGGAAGAGGGTTTGGGTGTCCTTGATGCTGAGGACAGTCCATCTAAGACTTGCAGTCATACAAGGATAAGGGACAACACATTGTCACTCCTTATCCCTTTGGTGATTGGGGAAAACAAGATCCTTGGAGAGATGCATAATCCTGGCAGACCCTGGTGGGTGGAGGTTTAGACCACCATAAGCAGAGGCCTGAGAATAGTAGTCACATTGGGAAGTAAATGCCACTCCCCCAACCAGACCTGAACACCCAGGGAGCAAAAAAAAAAATTTTTTTTTTTACTACATACTAGTTATGACTCTGGCTACTTACTTAAAGGACAGTTTTCTGTATTCTTATTTTCCCCCATCTGTGTATTGACCAAAATGTCTCCTGCTGAAAAATAGCAGAGAGAAAAAAATAATTATATGTTGGAAGTCAGTAGGTAGGAATCTCACAATCACCTCCAGTCATCACCACCATATATAACCCCCATCCTCCAGTAAAAGAAAACAAACAGCCCCTCTTAGCTTCCCCTCTCCTCACTCCCTAAATGACCATTCATACTTTAGTAGTTACTTCTTGGTTTTTGTTGTACAGCAAGATAAATGTGGGAACTGGTTATGTTGCCCTTCTAGTTGCTGCTATTATTTTGAAGATGGAGGCTAGTTTGTGTAAACATCCTCCAGCAATTCCTCAGTTCCACCCTTTAGGTACATACAAGTATCCCTTCCACATTGTGGGGTTAGGGAATTGGGACCTCTGTGATCTGGAAAATCCACATAAAAATTTTAGACCTCATAGCCAAGAAGAATTCTGATTTTTTTCCTATTTTTATGGGATGTTTATAGTACCTGCCCTATCTCTTGCAGCTTTAAAAATTGAGACTTGCTTCCTTTCTTGACTGATATAAGTTTTCTGAAGCATTTTCCCCTATGTGAGGCAGTTTCATCAACCTAGTCTGGTTTGTTAGCCTTTCTCTTCAAACAATTGTTTCAGTGTTTTGGGACACTTCCTAGCTGCCTCTAGATCAGCAGACATTTGCCTCTATTTTGTGTATTTCTTATTTATAATTTTTTTTTGATTTGGGTCTATTTTATTTTGAAATCAAGTTAATCAATTTCTGGTGACCATACCTTAAATATCTGGTTTTCACCTTTTACAAAAGCTCAGCTCAAACCTCTTACAGACCTGCACTACCAATTCTTTTTTTTTTTAACATTTATTAATAATCATTTTTAACATGGTTACATGTTTCATGCTCCTATTTTCCCCTTCACCCCCCGCACTCCCCCCATCCATGGCCGACGCACTTTTCCACTGGTTTTGTCATGTGTCCTTGATCAAGACCAATTTCCCAATTGTTGGTGGTTGCATTGGTGTGGTAATTTCGAGTCCACACCCTCAATCATGTCCGCCCCGACCCATGCATTCAAGCAGTTGCTTTTCTTATATGTTTCCTCTCCTGCAGTCCTTCCTCTGAATGTGGGTAACATTCTTTACCATAAATCCCTCAGAATTGTCCTGGGTCATTGCATTGCTGCTGGTACAGAAGCCCATTACATTCAATTTTACCACATTATATCAGTCTCTGTGTACAATGTTCTTTTGGCTCTGCTCCTTTCGCTCTGCATCAGTTCCCAGAGGTCTCTCCAGTTTGCCTGGAACTCCTCCAGTTTATTATTCCTTTTAGCACAATAGTATTCCATCACCCGCATATACCACAGTTTGTTCAGCCATTCCCCAATTGAAGGACATACCCTCCTTTTCCAGTTTTTTGCCACCACAAAAAGCGCAGCTATAAATATTTTTGTACATGTCTGTTTATCTATGATCTCTTTGGGGTACAAACCCAACAATGGTATGGCTGGGTCAAAGGGCAGGCATTCTTTTATAGCCCTTTGAGCATGATTCCAAATTGCCAGCCAGAATGGCTGGATCAGTTCACAACTCCACCAGCAAGGCATTAATGTCCCAATTTTGCCACATCCCCTCCAACATTCATTACTCTCCCCTTCTTTCATTTTAGCCAATCTGCTAGGTGTGAGGTGATACCTCAGAGTTGTTTTGATTTGCATTTCTCTAATTATTAGAGATTTGGAACACTTTCTCATGTGCTTATTGATACTTTTGATTTCTTTACCTGAAAATTGCCTATTCATGTCTCTTGCCCATTTATCAATTGGGGAATGGCTTGATTTTTTATATAATTGCTTTAACTCCTTGTATATTTGAGTAATTAGACCCCTGTCCGAGTTTTTCGTTATAAAGATTTTTTCCCAATTT
>NC_058133.1:238900183-239032458 GCF_016433145.1 Gracilinanus agilis
ATAGTTGGTTATAGAACTTGGAATTTACCCAGATGGCATGAGCCAAGGGCAAAAGACAGTTGGGACCACCTCTATAAACCCCAGGGGCTCAGCCACTCTTGGTCTCAGTCTTGAGAAGGGAATTTCTGGGGAGCAGAGGGTGGTGAAGGGTGGGTAGGCCTATAGACCTGCAGATCCAGCATCCATACCTTATTGCCACAAGAAGTTCATTCATCTATTACTAAACAGAGCTGAGAGATAAAATCAACACAGCTGTCAAGAAAATTATCACTATCCCTTTCTTTCCTTTGGTCTAGACCATGGCTGGGTCTTACCAGGGTTTGTGAGGGGGAGAAGAATCTCCAGCCAATTAATAACTTTTTGCTCAGTGATTAGATTACTTTAACCTTCATTAGATTTAGCATAGCCATTCTCAACACCTCTTTCCTTATCCTGACTCCTACCCCCTTTGAATCAAAGTATTAAACCCCATTCAAACCTGATTCAAGTGAAGACTGGCATTCATTCCAACAAGTGAATAGCTACAACTAAAGGGGAAGGGGATTTACCAAAACTGCAGTCAGTTCATGTTATCCATTCAAACACCAACAACTAGCCCATTACCAACCTTTATCATTTAACCCAACCCCAAACCAAGGAAGCAGAGGGGCTGAACAACATATACAACTTCTCCCCCTATAACTCTGGCTTGGGCACTGTTAGTGGGGCCAGGTGCTTAGCTGAGTTGATCATCCATAAGCCCTGGTGGTTGCCAGCACACTTTGGTGGCTATTATGAGGTGAAAGTGAAGGGATGAAGGTAGAAGGATTGGAGGAATGGGAGAAATGAGAGAGGAAGTTAGAGGAAGGGAAAGGAAGGTGGCAGTCCCAGACCCAGCAGGGGGAAATTGACCAGAGCCCTTCAGGGGCTCAAATAAATGATCAGAGAGCAACTTCAGGGTTTAGAATAGTTAGGTTTTATTTAAATTAGAAAGGGGAAGGTCTAGGAAAAACTAGGAGGTAGATAGAAAGGGAAAAAGGCACCGAGAGAGATCAGGGTCTCAGGGTAGAGAGTGGGCTCCAGGGTAGAGGGAGCTTCCAAGGTGGAGAGTGCTGGGAAGAGAGAGAGGAAAGGTGCAAATCTTTCTCTTTTATACTTTCCCTGACACCTCCCACAAAGGAAGTGGGAGTTGTCAGAAGTTGTAGCAGAGAGAGTCCTGGGAGTTGTAGTCTTCCAGGGCTCATAACAATTTCAAATGACACACTATCCCACTAAGCCAAGATCCATTTACCACCTGAGGATCTTGGGCCAGCTTATCAGGCCCAGCTTATAGAAGTACCTTCCTGTCTATCCTTCTTTCTAGTTATCCCACCACCTTTGAGCATAATAACAATACCCAACCTAATCCTTTGTACTACTTTCTTTGTAATGTATTTTTAAAATTTTCTTAGTAAACAAAGAAGAAGAAAAATGATCACATAAGAAACTGTGAATTTTTTTAATGTACAGTTTGTTTATTTTTGAAGAAATATATTCATTTACTTTGAACATATCCAAAGAAAACAGGTGGGAAAGATGAAATTGGAAAAATTCCCAATATCATAGAATTTGCTCTGACTTTGACTTTAAAGAGCCTGGGGAAAACTTAAGAGGAGCCATTTTGAGCTGCTAAAGTTTGAATCAGTGTGAGAAGAGCAATGATCCTTATGAAGGTGGTTATAAGCATGACTTATGAATTAATTGAGATCTATAACAATGACTAAATCAAGCATGGGATTCTTTTTCTATTAAATTTTTAATTTTTTTCCATGATTCCAGGATTCAAGTTTTTTCCCTTCCCTCATCCCTCCCTGCTTCTAGAGTTAACAAACAATTCCACTGGGTTACACATGTATATTATCACTTGAATCCATTTCCATATTATTCATTTTTTAAAAAGAGTAATCCTTTAAAATAAAAACCCCCAATCATATATCCTACAAATAAATAAATATAAATAAATCATATGTTTTCTTCTGCATTTCTACTCCCACTCTTTCATTAGTCCCGTAGAATTATCCTGTATCATTGCATTTCTATTAGTAGCATAGTCTCAAGCATGAGGTTCTTAATATTGTTTTATGTATAGACTCCTTTGGCAGGATGATGAAACCGTTGCATTCTTAGAATACCACAATAGGACTATCAGACAAAAAGTAAATGGTGCCAGCCCCCAAAGAACTTATATGTAATTCAATATGGTTGCAAGACTGATCTCCTTTTCCTTAGTTTTTGGAAGGAAGTGTAGAAAGAAAAAAGACAGAGATTCCCCCATCCTTATTTTTCTTTCACTCTGTCCTCTTTCATGTCAGTGTCTCTTTCCTTCCTCTCTTGGTGCTCATTCTTGTTAAGTGCTGTCAGCTGCTGAAAGTCTTCCATTTTTTCACCTCATTTGATGGTGCCCTTCCCTACTGCATGTCCGCTGCTCCATAAAAATCTGGTTGTTCTTCCCTGAACAATTTTCTATTTCTCATTTATTTCAAGTAGGCATTACAAGGCAATACAATTAAACAAATTTACACTAAAGTGATGAATGACCCCTATTCTCAACTTTCCCAGAGAGACTTCCAGGTTAAGATGGCTGCAGAGTAGAATCAGAGCACTTTACTCTCCTCACTACCAACCACTAGCATACCTCCAAAGGACAAAACAAACAAACAAACAAAAAAACCGAATCCAGATGAAAGAAGGGACCCCACAAAAGGACGCAGTATCGAAGGTACATGGGATTTGGGCACTTCCACACTATAAGGGGGTGGGAATAGCTCCCTTCAAAACATGAGCTGAACAACCCTCCCCCACCCCACACACAGTACCAGAGTTAGAGTGAACGGGGGCAAAAAATCTAGTTCCTTGGCAGCTAACTGGGACTAGTAGAAGCTTGCCCCTAGAGAGCAGCAAGATTTGAGACCCCAGGAGGTTGGAGAGGGCAGACCTTGGGCACAGGAGTGGGGCTGAGAGAGACAGCAGACAGTAGAAGCAGCTCAGCATACTGAGACTCAGGGGAAAACCTCAGGTGGAGGAGCAAGAATGGGCCAATTTCCAGGCTTTGGGAAGCCAACTAAGACCACGGGAGCTTGACCCTGAAAACAGGTAGACCAGAGACCCTAGGAGGCTGGGGAGCACAGACCTTGGGCACAGGAGTGAGGCTGAGAGGGACCATGGACAGCAGAGGCCTAGTAGTCAATGGAAGCCAGGAGACTTGCAAAGTAGCCTCAGGCAAAAACTACTCCTTAGCTCCACACAAAGAAAGTCTTCCTGCCTTACTCAGACTTCTGGCTGAGAAAGCATGATGATGCTAAGCAACACCCAAGAAATAACCACCAAAAATACCAAGAAAAAAACTCATACACTTGATAACTTCTGCACAGAAAAAATTCAGAAAACAGAGGAGGACAAACAACTAAAGATATCAAAACCTTCCCCCCAAAATGAAAATTGGTCACAAGCTCTTGAAGAGTTCAAATCTGTGATCATGAGAAAGATGAAAGAGATCTGGCAGAATTTTGCAATTGGAAATTGAGGTTCAGAAATCAAATGAAATGATAAGTCAATTGAAGACCAGAAATGACCAGCTGGAAGCCATGAAGAGCCAGATAAACCAGATTGAAAAGGAAAACAAAAATATTATAGCCGAAATCCAGTCTTTAAAGGCTAGAATTGGGCAAGTAGAAACCAATGATCTCTCAAGACAGCAACAATTAATAAAGCAAAGTCAAAAGACTGACAAAATAGAAGGAAACATGAACTATCTCAATGAGAAGATGATAGACCAAGAAAACAGGTCTAGAAGAGACAACTTGAGAATTATTGGTCTTCTGGAAAAATCAGAGACAAAAAGAAATCTAGATATCATACTACAAGAAGTTATCCAAGAAAACTACCATGATGTCCTTGAACAAGAGGGCAAAATAGACATTGAAAGAACCCATAGAACAACCTCTACACTAAATCCTCAGAAGACAACCCCCAGGACTGTAATAACCAAATTCAAAAGCTTGCAAGTTAAGGAGAAAATATTACAAGAAGCCAGAAAGAGACAATTCAGATATCAAGGAACACCAAACAGGATTACACAGAACCTGGCAGCCTCCACACTACAAGACCGCAAGGCTAGGAACATGATATTCATAAAGGCAAAAGAATTGGGTCTATAACCAAGGATCACCTACCCATCAAAACTGACTATATACTTCCAGGGGAAAGTATGGGCATTCAACAAGATAGAAAATTTCCAAGTATTTGCACAGAAAAGACCAGGTCTAAATGGAAAGTTTGATATCCAACCACAAAAACCTAGAGAAACATGAAAAGATAAATAAGAAAGAGAGGGGAAAGAAAGAAAACTCTTATTGCCTTCTTCAAGGGCTTCAATAATATCAAATTATTTGTATTCCTATATGGAGAAATATTATGTGTAATTCTAAAAAATTGAACTCATTATTATAGTAATTAGAAGAATTAGTCATAAGGAGAGGTTGGAGTACTAAATGGTCTAAGATGATATGGGGAGAAAAAGTGGTGGTGGGGGGAATAGAAGATGGTACCAAGAGTAACTTGAAGGAATAAGAAAAACTGGATAATCTATACCACACAAAGAGGGCATGGGAAGGGAAGAGGAGAAATAGTATTATAAGGAGAGGAAGAGAGAGTTAATAGGAAATACTTAAACCTTACTCTCAGCGGTTCTTCCTGAGAGGGAAGAGTAGCTAGATCCATTGCATATCAAATTCTATCTAACCCTATGGATAAAGTCAGAGGGGAGAAACCAAGGGGGACAGTGGGGTGGGGAGTTTATAAAGGGAGGGAAGGGAGGGGGGAGGAAATTCATTAGTCCTTAAAAAATAATAAGAGGGGAAAGGAGGGGGTGGAAAGGGTAGTAAATCAAGGGAGGGGACAAGGGGGACTGATTTAAAACAAACCACTGGTTTAAAAGGAAATAATGTAAGAAGAAGGGGTAGAACTAGGAGAGGATACCAAAATGTTAGGGAATACACAGCTGATGATTATAACCCTGTATGTGAATGGGATGAACTCACTCATAAAACAGAAGGAAATAGCAGAGTGAATTAGAAAACAAAATTTTACCATGTTGTCTACAAGAAACACACATGAGGCAGGTGGACATACACAGGGTATGTCAATGGCTGGAGCAAAATCTTTTGGGCTTCAATTGAGAAAAAGAAGGCAGGGGTGGCAATCATGATTTCTGATAAAGCCAAAGTAAAAATAGATCTGATTAAAAGAGATAGAGAAAGTAATTACATCCTGATAAAAGACAGTATAGATAATGAGGAAATAACAGTACTCAACATGTATGCACCAAATGGTATAACATCCAAATTTATAAAGGAGAAACTGGCAAGGCTCAAGGAGGAAATAGTAAAAATATACTAGTGGGAGATCTAAATAAATAAGAAAGAGATAAGAGAGGTAAATGAAATCCTAGAAAAATTAGATTTAATAGATATATGGAGAAAAATAAATAGAGACAAAAAGGAATACACCTTCTTTTCAGCTGCACATGGAACATTCACAAAGATTGACCTTGTACTAGGGCATAGAAATATGGCAAACAAATGCAAAAGAGCAGAAATAATAAATGTAACCTTTTCAGATCATAATGCAATAGAAATAATAATCAGTAAGGGCACATGGACAGGCAAGTAAAAAACTAATTTGAAATTAAATAATATGATTCTCCAAAATCAGATAGTTAAAGAACAAATCAGAAATAATAATTTCATTGAAGAGAATGACAATGATGAGACATCCTACCAAAATCTGTGGGATGAAGCTAAAGCAGTACTCAGGGGCAAATTTATATCATTGAGGGCATATAATAACAAATCAGAGAGGGCGAAGATCAATGAACTGGGCATGCAAATAAAAAAAACTAGAAAGGGAACAAATCAACTTTCTCAGGAGTGTTATTTGTTTATTTAAATGAATCAAACTTCATTTAGTAGATCCCTCCCCAGACATCTAAAATATAATACTAACTGCCTTTTTTATGTATAAAGCAACCTACCTCAACCCCCTGGTTAAATAAAAATGAAAAAGAGGATACACTGGGTGGTCACTATGGAAAGTTAGTTTGCATTAACTTAGAGAAAAACTTTTGAACAATTAGAACTACCCCAAAATAAAATAGCCTCCCTTGTGAGGTAAGAAACTCCTTATCACTGGAAGTATGTGTGAACTATAAATGATTTTGTATTTTTCTTACTTGAGCCAGGTCTAAATATCTATCTGTTATGAACATTGTTCACAATATAAGGATTCTTACATTTAATGGGAGGATAGATCTCTGAGGTCACTTCTACTTATATAAGATTTTGTGATTATATAAATTTGAATTTGAAAAATTCCCTGTTAGAACAATGAAGCAGTCACTGCTCTCCTTCACCTTTCCATTCAACTTGACCAACAAGTTGGGCTTGGTCCCCCAAAACTGATCTCTTTCAATTAACTAAGTCAAATTACACTAGAGAAAGGAAGAAACAAGTTTTCTTAAGATAAACACAGATTTGAAAATGCAGTGTTGTTCTCTTCAAATTCCTAACAAGATAAAACTAACAACTGGGACAACAGATTCTCAGATGACCTATGAAATACATAACCCTGCCACTTGTGCAGAAATGCTTAGCTTCAAGAACTTGAAGCATCAGAGGATGTTAGAGATACTGTCTGCCCAACTCAATTTGGTCTACCAATTCCAAATCCTAAAATTCTTTCCCCACCTTGGTAGGCCCAATTTCCAGTTGACACTACTTACTACCAAACATGACTGACTTTAGAACACTGGAGTTCAAAACATCTCTATTGGCAGGTGACAACTTAGTACAAAGATGAAAATAAATGCTGCTGATGCACTAGTGATGTGGCTAAAAAGATGTCACTAGTTCCTTTTAGTATCTCTAACCAATTTTTATCAGGAAGATATATAGTTATAGATCGATTTGTAATGTCCTACTCTGATGCCTCATGGTAGCACAAAAGTAACCCTGACTTCTTGAAGGCTATTCCAGAAGAACACAAGTTCTGTCAAATATTATGGTATAAGGGGAAATTTTCAGATATGGCTTGAGAAACAGACAAAATAGGCAGTTGGAAGATTATCCTGGTTAAGTATGGCAGGCTTAACAGTAGCACACTGTCCATTTTGTGATCAATTCTTTGGCCGTGGCAATTCATGAAATGAAAACAATCTAACATGATCTTTAGTCCTTGTGCTTCTACAGTAAAAGTGTTAGTGTATGATCAAGGAAACTGTAATATGATAGGAGCCAGTGGCAATCAAATCTCCCTAATCTCTGGTCTTTGGAGAGACACACCCACACAGGCTTGACTGAAAGGGAGGGGCAGGAACTTGTGGAAGTGCTCCTTCACCTCCCCCCTCCCACTAATCAGTTGGAAAGTCAGTTAACAGTTTGGAAATGATGGACAATCTGGCTTGATAACTTCTGGGCCAAAATGGTAAGTGCGGAAAGGCTAAACTCCTTATGATGATATCTTTCTCTGAATTATTTCCCCACAGGATACAATAGGTGAAGCTTGATGTCTTAAAGCTCACTGGCTCAGAGGTTAGGATTGGTTAACTTCAGGGCTACCAGTAAGAGGAATTTGGCTTATGGAAGATGTGAGTATATTTCCCAAATTATCAATATCCAGACACTGTTCCTAGTTAATAAGGGTTTAATGATATCAGGAAATGGGAAGGGGGAATAAGGCTTAGAGTTGATAGGTGAGGAGGAAACTACCTAAATAGTTATGTCTAAAACAACCCCTCTCTCCAAAGGGGGATATGTATCTTGAATGGCTGATCTGCTCTCTAACCCTATAAATATTCTTCTTCTAAACCTAGGTAGCTAAAAGATAGATAAACAGTGATATTGTTGAAAGGTCTAACCAAAGTAAAACAGGTTTGGCAGTCAGAGACTGAATGGTTCAGCTCAGAGTCACACAGCTTGCAGAGATAGCTCCCAGATCAGGATCAAGACCTAAGACCCAAGACCTCAGACCTAAGACCTAAGACCCAAGATAAGACCCAAGGCCCAAGACCCCACAAGGAGGGAGACCTGCCTTTTTTATACCAGGACTCCAACTGTCTCTAACTGCCCCTTCTCTCAGAGTTCTGGGGGGCACTAAGAAATTCTGTGCTTCAGCCTGAACCCTTCTCAGCAATATGGATCCCACAGTTAGGGCCATTAAAAATTTATAAATGACTCACATGGTTTGTAAATCACTAGTATACTTGGATTGATACATTAATTATGAAACTTTGTCCGAGGTGAGAATGGACTTACTAATAGAAATGAATCATACTAAAACAGATATTTTTAATATAAATGTAAACAAAAGAAATACAGAAGGACCATATAAATGGAAGAGTGGTTCACAGGTTCTCCTTGCATAAGAAAATAAATGAAACATTAGAGAAATGGCATAGACTTGGAGTCAGGAGAACTAGGTTTAAATTCTGCTTCAGATTCAAGTTTTGTGATTCTGAGCAACTGTTCCTCAAATCTAAAATGAAGACATTGGACTCTGAACTGAAACAAATCTTTCCATCTCTAAATCTTTAGTCATGTGATCCTATGAATCGATGGAGTTGGTATTATTATGTACCCAAAGGCAATAAGAAATCTTATTTTCTAGGATTTTCAATCTTATATTGCTATACTCATTGACATATATTTGTACTAACACAAGTTGCAGAGGATGAAAAAGTATTGAAATTCTGAAGAGTTTTACAAGACCTTTAAAATTTAATTAGCCTATATTCTGATACTTGATTTCTACACAATAGTGCAAATAGGTAAAGGATAGTGTGGAATATATTCAATAATTGGTTCAAGAAAAAAAGGATAAGAAACTACTGAACTATACAGAAGCCTCATGCCTATATATCATGAACACTTTCATCAAGAAGAGATTGGTAAATGCTGGACATGGTAAGCACTTAACATCATTAAAGTTTGCTCAGGTAGATTTTTGAACTCATTGATTTGGGAGTTTCCTCAGTGATGTTGAATGAAATTCATTCATATCTATCCATTCTATGCCTTCTCATAGGTTTTTTAGAAAGAGTTTACCCTTGTAATGCAGAGGTGCAATCAACCCTGCAAAAGGCTAACTGAAGAATTTCTGGCAGTTAAGAGGGTTTAGAACCCTGACTATGGGCAGTTGATCCCAGAGGCTTGGACAGAGTGGAAGGACCAACTGAGCTCGGTCTTTGGGCTGAAACCTGGCCTTGAATCTGTGCCTTTTCTCTTGAGATTTTGTAGCTTAGCCAATTCCTCTGGATCTCCCTGACCTTCCCTATTTCAATCACCATTTCCTTTCCTGATTTCCTGTGGGTTTGGGGAGAAGGGTAGATTTGGGTGGTAGCAATCAAACTTTGAAGACTTAGGTTTTCCCCATAGTCAAGTAGGGCTTACCCTTGATACAAATTATCTCCTGATTCGTTGTGTATAACTTCCTTAACCTTAAAGGCAACAAAGCCTCCCAGAGCTGAGTGAGAGCAGACTTTTTCTCAGCCTCCCATTCCTGTGTCCCTCCCCCACCTGGAGCTTCTCCCTAGGTGGTTGTTAGAGAAACCTTGTATCTCTCTGTCCTTTATAATCAACCCTGAAACTTAATAAACCCTATTGTCATTTAATCAAACCTTTTACTAAATCATTGGGTGAATGATAAAAGAGGGATTAGGAGAGAAAGGAATAGTTTCTCTTTGGGTCCTGAAGGGAGTTGTTGGCATCCATCTTAGAGGAAGTGGTGATCTCTATACTTCCTCTGAGAAGCCCTTCTATTTCACAGACAGGGAAGAGCCTTGGGACTCTGTCTTTGTGAACTTGAGAAACTGACTAGAAAGCCCTCTAGTTAGTTTCAAACCATTTCTGACTGGCCCTAACCTTTCATCTGTAGAAGTGTCCTTCCTCCCTGAAAGGGTTCAGCCTGTTTCCCTTCAGTGTCCTCTGTCTCAAGCCTGTGTACCCAGTCTGTGTCTCCCTGTTGCAGCTGCATGCCCAACTACCTCATCCTCTCCCCTTGCCACTCATTATACTTCGATGTCTTATATTTCCCTAAACTCAGTCATTCCCTTACATCTCTCCTGCCACCTCAATCTATTACCTTCACTATTGTACCCTCCGTTCTCACCCATGTATGATATTCATTTTTTTAAACCCTTACCTTCCATCTTAGAGTCAATACTGTGTATTGGCTACAAGGCAGAAGAGTGGTAAGGGCTAGGCAATGGGGGGTCAAGTGACTTGCCCAGGGTCACACAGCTAGGAAGTGTCTGAGGCCTGATTTGAACCTAGTGTCTAGGCCTGGCTCTCAATCCACTGAGCTACTAAGCTGCCCCCATGATGTTCATTTTTAGTTCATCAGAAGCCATTTATATTTAATGCATCATTGTGAGAGTAATACTAGTAGAATAAAGCCACAAAAAAGAGAAGCTTGGAGTCAGTAGTTTTGCAATTTCCTTAAGCAATCCATTCCATAACATTCCATAACATTCCTCCTATTCAAAACTGGGTCACATTCATTTTTTGTTCTTTTGTACTATTTGTCCTAAATATAGATATTATATTAAAAGATAATGCCAGATTACATTTTAATACACAAGAAATCACATTACTGAAGTGAGTTATTACTGAATTATTTGTCTGTATACAGTCCATGCAGGCAAATCAACAATTCATTTTTAAAAACAGGATAAAAATTAATGTTAGAGGAAAATACTAGAGGAAAAATATGAGGAAAAGATTTAGTAAATTAAATTAAGTTAAAACAATTTAACATGGACCTATTCAAACAAGTTAGATAGTGAAAATAGTGAAAAATAGATGGAAAAAAGAGCATAAAGACTATAATAACTTCATATATGTTTAATTGTTATAAATCATTTGCCAAAATAAGAAAGCTAAAGAGACTAAAAAATGCCTTAATGAAGTAACATTTAATTTATTTGCCAAGAAGAGAAATTTATTTGTCAGTCAGAGACTCTGATTTAAATGAAAAAGGGAGAACTATGATGGAAAATTATCAACAGCATCTCTTGATAAAATGGAGAAACAATAGTAGGTAAAATCAGATTAAAAAAGCTTAGTGAGAACTCCAAGTAAGCAAAATCATTTGTTGAGAAAAGAAATAAAGAAAAACTTGCAAAGATTTTTCATCTTCAAGGACAGTAGACATATTTGAGCTCTCTTACAATTTCAAAGATAGAGTAGAAATAGAAATGACAATAAAAAGACACAATGCAAATATCAGCTGGAATAAGCCAAGTGTATATACAAAGAGGAGATATGTGTTTGGGACAATAAAATTGTAAGATGCTTGAGGGATAAATTTATAAGATAACTGAATAAAAAAGAGAAACCAAAAGGAAAGGGTAAATAAAAATTTCACCTTATTAATACTCTTCAAAAACATATAGTGGAGAAACATCAAGAAATGCTGAAGTATATAACCACAATGACATCTACATAAAAATATTATGAGAATCATCTACATACACATTGAAAGCAATCTACAAGAATCAACAGGCAAGATTTCACAAGTTATATATCCACCTAAGAAAAACCTCCACTACTTTTTCTGTAATTTTTAAAGAGGAAACTTGTTTTTAATGGAGTAAAGCAAAATGTTGCCTTAAGGGTTCTGTTAACAGAATATTTCCCACATACACATGAAAATAATTTTAAACATCTTCATGAATAATATCAGATGAGGTCTAAAATAAATCTATAATTTCTATGTGTTTGCCACAAAAAAAAAGAGATCCAGGGCAGAATCCAAGTTAAAAAGGGATTCTCTGTGCACACTCCTGCTGTCAATGACATCATGCTGGTTGCATTGAAGACCATTGCAGAATATCCTGGACAAGATTCATAATCTCTTAAAAAGGTCTAACCTATCCATCTAAACAGAAAATAAAATATCATTCAGAGTATGACATGCAATTTTAGTAGCAATCTATATTTTGTCTATCAATATATATGAAGAGGTGAGTAGAGTATAACATTAAAAAATAAGGAACTTTAAAGAAGAACTGGGCAAATACACATACATACATAAATCATCAGGGAAGTGTGAGAAATAAGATAAGCTGGTCAGGTGGTGAAGCAAAGACTAACAGAGGAGCAGCCTCAGTATTTCTATGGTATCATTGTAATATCAGGAAACAATAAAGGCAATCCCAAGTATATATGGACATCTGGGGGGACAAATTTTGGAGAAAGTGGACAGATATCACCCAGGATAGGTAGGCAAGAATAGGCTGTAATCTGTATTGCTATAGGAAAAATGTGGGATCATAGATCCATTTGACTGTTTTAAATGAGATGCTGTGTCATTCTTTGACCTAATCTGGAAATAGCAATAGGCCAGCATCCCAACAGAAAGAACATAACACTTTATTTAATCCCAAATTGTACCCTGACCTCTTTCACCATATTTTCTGAAAAGGCAACATGATTAATTTGTGAGAACAGCTGAGAATATCTTGAAGGGAAAACAAATGTGGGAGAAGAATTTCTAAAGACCTTTCAAACTATTGAAAGAATCTGAGATTAGAACCATCAGTGATTTTAGAACCTGGGTATGGAAATGGGCAGGTAAATTAATAATTTACTCTAGGATTATGGAGCTTAGATCTGGACGAGACTTTAGAAATCATTGAGTCTAACTTTTTTTACCTAAAAAATGAAGAAACAGGAGCATAGAGAGGCAAAGTGGTTTACCCAAATTTAAATAGCTTATAAGTAATAAAGTCCTGAGGCAACTAGATGACTTAGTGCTGTGTTGGCGGACCTATGGCACACATGTGGCAGGGGGCTGCTCCCTTACTCCTCTCTACCATGTTTGAGGACATTTCTCATTCACCCTCTGCCCAGCAGCCCAATGAGAGTGCTTCCTCCATCTGGGGTATGGTGGAGGACTCACATGTAGCAGGAGGGTGCAGTTTGGCCACTCGGTCTCTAAAAAGTTCTTCATAACTGGCTTAGTGGGTATAGTACTGGGCCTAGAATCAGGAAGACCTGAGTTCAAAGTGTGACCCATGGAAAGTTACTTACCCTTATTTGCCTCAGTTTCCTCACTTGTAAAATTGACCTGTAAAAGGACAGGTTTTTTGCAGAGTAGGCATGACTGGAATGATGCAACAACAATAAATTAAGTCCAGATCCAAACCTATGCCTTGACTATCAATCCAATATTTTTTCTAATAAACCATGCTGCTTGTAAGTTTAATTATAGGTTAAGTTTGCAGAGAAAGCTCAGAAGACTTTTATGGACTGATATAGAATGAAGAAAGAATAATCATGATAACAATTAACATAATGACAACATCATAAAGGCAGATAACACTGAAAGACTTAAGAACTATGGCAAATTTAATGACTGACTATAATTCTACAGAGCCCATCATAAAGCTTTGTATCCATGTTTTGTCAAGAGATATGATGATCACAGAGTACAGTTTAACACATACATTTTTTCGACATGGCCAATGTAAGAATTTGTTTTGCTTGATTATGTATATTTTTATAAGGATTTTGTTTCTATTCCCCTTTTCTTCCCAATAATATAGGTGGTAGGAAGGAAAAACAGATTTGCGTTGAAGTATTGAGATTATCTGTGTTGTTGTGAAGAGGAGGCAGGCGGTGGTCAGATATTTTGTTTGCTCACAAACATATCTTTCAGTTCTCCCCTCATAAGGAAAGCCAGGAGTGACTTCCCTTCACCAGGCAGGTATGTACTTTACTTGGGGACAATAAATTCATAAAAATCTATTTATTTATAATTAAAAGATATAAGTATAAGCATTAATAACAAGGAAAGCCTTAATACTAACAGAGAACTATATCTACCCACCTACTACTTTTGTCTCATGACAAAGCTTTTAATTCTTCCAGCTACACTAAAACTGCCTAACACTTACTAAAAAAAAAAAAAAAAACCCAAAATGTTATCTATTATCTAATTAAAATTATTATTCAATTAACTTGACTTGATGAAGATATCTCCAAGTACATACAGATTTAGTCAGCCAAAATGGCAGCTGCTAATTGACAATAAGATAACCCTGGTATGGCCCAGAATCCAGGCAAACAGCCTTCAGTCTTTCTTTCTTCAAACTGTTCTCCAGCATAACAGATCTACCAGCTTCTTCTTAGAAATGACTTCTCTCAATCAGGAAAGTAGAAACCTCTTCAGATGGTTTTCAGAGTTCTCTCTTCCCTCTCACCAGCATAGAGCAAGATCTCAGAGGTCTGCTTCCACCAGCAGCCAGAGAGAAAGTCAGTCAGTCAGTGAAAGGACCTCACCAACTGCCAGAACCCTTTCCTGTGTTCCTCCTTCTAAGTTCTGGTCTCAGGTACAACACTCTGCCTTGCCTGCACCCTCAGAGATCTGTTTGTCAAATATCTTATTTTAATCAATACTTAATCAGTATCCTAAATTCTTCCTCCTTATCTTGAAGTATATTAATTTATTTTTAAATTTTAATAATTTTATTTCAATATAGTTAATTTAAAATTTTTTACGTTTCATGCATTTTAAAACTTTTTCTGAGAAGAGGTCCAAAGGCCTATGAAATGACACAAAAAATGTTAAGAACCCCTGGATTAAGTGATATCTAAAACTTCTTCTTTCAAGTGCCATGATCCCTAGGAAACTAACTAATATCCTTCAACTGAACATACAGTGGTAAATATTTAGCAATTAACTCTCTTGGGAAAAAATGTATATGATACATTTTAAAGTTTAATCTGCATTGTTAACATTTTCTTAAATTTATATAATCAACAAAATAATAAACCAACCCCTAATTTGTAACATTTGGTGATTTCCAAACTGTAAACGCTCACACTGAAAATATAACAATCTTCTAGCATATCCCTGCCTTTACAGGTCTCTTAATGTCCAGTCTAATGTTATTTTTCAGTTTTCTCTCTTAAAAAACTTGAGGCTGTCAGTACACAAACCCCAAAGCCAAACAGACAAAAGCCCATCTGCTGAAGTCCACTGTTTGTCCCTGACAGTAACCTAGTATTCCCAGTCTTATAACAAGAAGTTGGTAATTATGCTGGGTAATTATGAAAGTCTGGGGAAAATCAGTTCAGATAAAATTAGATTCAACCTGAGAGATAATTCCAAACTACACTTCCTTTGATGTTTTGAAATCTCATCAATTTACACACATTTCTCTACTTCCTGGCTTTGTTCTGAAGCCTTTTTCTTCCTCATAGAGATGAGTGGAGCATACTTATTAGTGTAGTCTTTAAAGCTCTTTCCAGGCAGGTGTAAGAATAGGTTGGCAGATGTCACATCTGTTAGTTGCACCCAAAATGACTGAAGTTGAATCAGGAACTTTAGCTGAATCATCATTTTGTAATATGCCAATCTTAACCCTCTAATGCTCTGAGACATAATATACTAAAACTTCAGAGGAGGTCTGATGGCTTAGGGATCTGATGAGGAGCTTATTCTTTGGACAGTCCTAAACTTAGAAGTATTAATATTTGCTGTTTCTGAAAATACTCAGAAACATTATAACATATTGGGAAAAGTGTTAAATTTGGAGTCAAATGTCCTGTGTTCAAATTCTCTGCTACTTATTAATATTATATCCTAGAGTTAAATCAAATAATTTCCATGATACTCAGTTTCTTTATCTTTAAAATGGTTTAACTAGATAACCTTTAAAAGCTTTAAATCTATGGGTCAACATCTTAGATTAATTACAAAGAAGCATTTGATCAACTCTCAGTCACTTATTGCCCCTTTAAGAACAGAACAGGAAGGTCTCTCCACTTTGATTTCTTTATTCTGACATGTTTCTGCTCATGTACATGTATTTAAAGATTGCATTTGTACATGCTCAGTTTTATTAATTTTAAACCTATATAGCAAAGAAAAACCATTTACATACATAGAACGGAACAAAAAAAAGGATGTGAAGGAAAACTGTGAATCTCCATTTTATCCTGCTTATTTTTTAAAAAAACGTATATAAATGAATTCTACACATTATATTAAAAACTGTCATGCTTATCTATGTTTGCTTCCTTCTAGACTTCTTTTTGTTTTTTTCCATGTATTTTTAAAGATGTTATAATGTCACCCCTTTATCAACATGATCATTAGTAACTCTCTTCCTTATAGCTTCCTCCTTCAAATGAAAGTCAGAAAAAGAAAGTGAAAAAATAAAATCCCTTTGTAATAGATAAACATAGTGAAGCATAATGGATACACACAGGGAACCTGTGAAAACGTCAGGATTTAGGAAATATGCTTCAATTAGAAGTCTTCTGGTTCCTGTGAAGATAGGATTGACTCTCCCCTTGTCTGTTTTTAGCTAATCAAATCAAGAACTTAAAGTATTCCTACTTATCATTAAGCATGAGTGTTCAGGACTCTTACTAGAATAAACTCACACTTCCAAAGGCCACTGCTTTCCCCAACCCCCTTTGGAAGTGCTAGGCAAATTGAAAGAATGCCACTGGTTTTTGTGAAGAAGGAAGAGTGACAGAAAGTGACAGAAAATGATGTGGTCTATCATTCATTCCCTTGCTGACATTTGGAGAGATTCCTTTCCTGGCTTGAAGGAGACTTTTCCCCTGGATCCTGTGTCAACTTGCTGGGTGAGTGACTGAGATTCCTACCTTGGCTTTGGAGGACTCTGCATTGGTGGAAGCCTGGCTGAAGATACCACAGGGACTTCTGGCCGAGGATTACCAGGAAATGCACATAGAGATAGAATCTTGGGGAAGCCCCTGCCTAGGCTGAGCTGGACTTCACTGGAGAAAGGCTGGTAGATTTGTCTCTTTATCTACATTTACACTTTCACTCTTCCCTCCTCTTTGTAAATAAAAGCTGCTAAAAGTCATTTTGACTTAAGCTGTAACATTTTAAAATCATCAACCACAATATTACTTTATAACTATCATATTTAGCATAAAACCTAAATTTAAACTCTTACAGTACGAAGTTAATCAATTAGTCAATTGGTTTTTCTTAGTCCTTAAATCTTTCAAAGTTGTTTTTCTTTGCAGCACTGTTGTCAAAAATTGTTCTCTTGTTTCTGCTCACTTTACTCTATATTAATTTATGTTACTCAGGATTCTATAAAATTTTCTTTTGTAACCTCTTATGGCACAATGATATTCTTTTACATTATTATTTGTTTAACCATTTCTCAATTGTCTTAAGAAGAAGTCTTAGGCACTTTATTAGATTCTAGTTCCTTTCCTTTCCTCCTTTTAATTTCAGGATCAGGAAATTTATTTTGCTTGATCAATCTCTCTTTATTACCTTCCCTCTTAACTGTATCACCAATTACCACTTGAGTCTGATGTATTTGTTATATCCATTTTTTTTTTGGTAAGCATTCAACCTCCCTTAGTCCATCATAGATAAAAGTGAGTTTCATTTGATGCCTGATCCCTGTACTTTGTAGTATAGAGAGAGGGGATCATGATAGTTTTTTTCAAGCTTTGGCTGAGTTCTGTAATCAGTTAGGGGTTTGGAATCTTGAGAGAGTAAAGTCAGTTGGTTTGGGAAATCTCGTGGAGAGGGTCAGACCAGCTGAGCTGCTTCCTTACCTATCTGTAGAATTGAAATTTAGCCTAGCTTTGAAATATTTATTTAAGAATTGTTAATTTAGAGAAACCTTTGTATTTCATTTCCTTTATTATTTCCTACCTTCCTTCCCTTACCTTATATGTCTGTGGAGTTAATAAGGAGAGTAAATTAGAGAGGAGTTCAAATCTGTGAGGGGTTTAACTATAATTTGGCAGTATTTTATCTTAAGAAATGGGTTAGTCATCATTTTATTCCCTTTAGACATCAAGAGCACTTTGAGAGCTGAGCTAAGGCAGGACCTTGCTCAGACTCCATCTCTGCCTCCCTTCCCCCACCTGAGGTTCCTGTGAACAACTGTTAGGGCTTCCTCAATCCACTTTCCTGCCAAATCAACCTTAAAGATAATAAGCCCTTTTGTGTTTCAACAGACCTGTTAGTTAATTTGTTAGTTGGTTATCAAGAGAGGGAAGAAGAGGGAAAGAACTAACATACTCTGGGCTTGAAGGGAAGCCAGGTATCCATCTTGAAGGAAGGTGTAACTTCAAAACAAGTCCCTTCCTGAGAAATTAACTAAAGCCTGTGTCAATTTCAGTTCAGTCTATTTCTCTCAGTTTGTCTCTGAGTCTAAGTCTGTAAAGCCTGCTGTCTTTGCCTGATTAGATTAATTCCTCCTCTCCCTGAAGATCTTTGTTTCCCTTCCAGTGTTATACTCCTGACTTCAGCCATATTATATCCTGAATCTCCTTATTCCAGCCTACCTGTAACCTAGATTTCCTACTTAGTAAGTCCCTGACAACCTCCTTTCAAAATCTCCTTTTACCACACACCTTTCCTCAAATTATCCTACTGATTTAAAATTCCCTCTTCTTCCCTCTCTTAATAACTAACTGACAAATTATACTAATAAGTCTGTTGAAACACAAAAGGGTTTATTATCTTTAAAGGATGATTTGTCAGGAAAGTGGATTGAGGAAGCCCTAACAGTTGTCTCAGGCACCTCAGGTGGGGGAAGGGAGGCAGAGATGTAGTCTGAGCAAAGACCTGCCTTAACTCAGTTTACAAGGTGCTCTTGATATCTAAAGGGAATAAATGATGACTGACTAATTTCTTTATACATATAATACTAACAAATTATAGTTAAACCCTTCACAGATTTGAACTCCTCTCTAATTTACTCTCCTTATTAACTCCACAGACATATAAGGTAAGGGAAGGAAGGTAGGAAATAATAAAGGAAATGAAATACAAAGGTTTCTCTAAATTAACAATTCTTAAATAAATATTTCAAAGCTAGGCTAAATTTCAATTCTACAGATAGGTAAGGAAGCAGCTCAGCTGGTCTGACCCTCTCCACGAGATTTCCCAAACCAACTGACTTTACTCTCTCAAGATTCCAAACCCCTAACTGATTACAGAACTCAGCCAAAGCTTGAAAAAACTATCATGACCCCCTCCCTCTATACTACAACTTCCTCCTCCATGTTGCATTCTTTTTTTCTCAAGCTCCCAATTATGAGAAACAGTAAGTTCTAAACCCTTCTTCCTTCATTCTACATTGATGAGTCCTTCTATCAATCCACCTTTACTTACAAAACTTCCTTTTCTTAGTTAACTCCTTCAATATCATTTGAAGACAAGGTTCTCAAGGTACTTTTGTTTCTTTTCTTTTTTAGATGGTTAGCACTATGTGATAATACAGACCCTTCCAACTATTCAATTAAATTAGTTTTCTAGATTTCCCTGAATTCTTTTTTAAAAGTTCCTACTGAAATAAGTAAATGAAATAAACTAAATGAAATAGTGACTAAGCTGAAGTAGGTAAGGGAATAGTGAGATAACAGATGTAACTGACAGATCTCCCTGAGGATTGAATCAATAAATACAGGTAAGATGGTTAACATCAGGGAGGCAGCTGGGATACACAGTGGGTTTTTCTATTCGTCAATTTGGGTATATGGGTAAGGAATTAACAAGGAGAGAGTATTATAACTAAGATATTTAATGAATATTGGGATAGGATTAGAAGGGAAATGGGTAAACTGAATTTAATGATCTTGGGATTTCCACCCAAAGGACAGGAATGGATAAATCTACACTAGCGGCTAATAGACTGCTGCTTAGCAAGATCTAGCTGTGAGGATCTTCCAAGATATTCTCAGGAGTCTAGATGTACAGCCAATAATCCAAAATCAAGAGAGGGAGAGATGATGGTCTCTGTGTCCACCACAGAGCCAAACCCACTTCTCAACCTTATTCTTTTACCGAGATACTTGATTGCAGATGGTAATTTAGTCCACATGAAGAGAAACAGTTTCAGGGATTTTCTGTGTGTCTCCAACTCCCACTATCAAACTTCAGTGCAAGTCCAAACTGACAGTCTGCTCAAAGTTCCAGAATCTGCCTGCCAATCAGTCTGCTCTGCTAAGCTAAAAATCCCATATTTCTATAACACTACTCAGTTCTGATCTTTTCTTCAGAAATGCTGGAAATTTTGTATTCTATGAAAGTATTTTATGTTTTATTCTATGAAAGTTTTTAATGTTATTCTTGCTTATACAATATAGTATTTTTTATTTTTTTTATTTTTTAATTTCCTTTTTTCTATTTTTATTTTTTTTCATATTTTTAAACCTTTAACTTCTGTGTATTAGTTCCTTGGTGGAAGAGTGGTAAGGGTAGGCAATGGGGGTCAAGTGACTTGCCCAGGGTCACACAGCTGGGAAGTGTCTGAGGCCAGATTTGAACCTAGGACCTCCTGTCTCTAGGCCTGGCTCTCAATCCACTGAGCTACCCAGCTGCCCCCCACAATATAGTATTATAAAGTTTCATTTTGAGTAGAAGCTGTCAGGAGTTATGTACTCTTAACTGTGGTGTAATTTATAAAACTTTATAAATTTATAAATTTATAAATACACCAGTATATATGCCTGTATCTATATTTGTCTACATGTAGATATGTCTATCTATATTTATCCATGTACATATATACATATATCTATCCATATATAAATATAGTTGTCACTATTAAGTTTTTGAAATATTTTAAGATAAAATATTTGTACATAAAAAAGTACAGCTTTCCTTATTCCCCCTCATATAAGGCAGATAAATGGTTCAGTAATTGATAGTGGATCTAGAGTTAGGAAGATTTTAGTTCAAATACTGCCTCAGATACTTAGCTATTTAGATATTTACTTGGAAAAATCACTTAACCTCTTTTTTCCACAGTTTTTTCATCTGAAAAATGAGGATAATAAAACATTTACCTTTCCAAGTTCTTATGTAAGAGGGAAAAGGGGTTTTTTTGATTGGATATATTAATATTTAAAGGTGTATTATTTAAATATTAAAGTTTAAAGGTGGTCACCAAGGAACTGAATAAATACCAATTCCTAAAATGATTTTAGGAATTTATTTACAAAATATAGGAGAGTGTAGAAGTAGAGAGATAAGAAAAGGGTAAAGTTAGAGATCTAACTTAACAAACTAGATTTGTATTCAAGTCTGGGCTTTACTCCAGCAGGACTCCAGAGGCCCAGTCAGATAGCCTAAAAGTCAATTAACAATGGGTTTAGTCATGAGGACTTCTCCCAATCAAGGGCCCCTCTGGAAGCTAAGGTAGTCAGTCTTCTTCACCACCACTTGTAGTTCTAAGGGAAAGATTTAAGAACAATCTCACCAAGGTTTCAGGTCTCAGCCAACACTCCTTCAGGTCCAAATCATGAACAAGAAGAGTTCCTTCAGGTCCAAGACACAAAGGAGAAGAGATCTGAACTCACTGAATTCTCTTTTAAAAGGGCTTCTTTTGTGTCACTCCCTGTGCCTTCCTCTTAATTTACGTGTCCAATCACAACAGATGCTTTTCTTAGGACTATCCAGGAGGCAGTCAGTAAATTTTGATTCATCACACACTCTAGCACATGTGGGTCACAGACCTCCCAACTTGTGAATCAAGTGGGGATGTTCTCACCTTTGGTGATTAGATTAGGGATGGGCAGGGCAGATTTAATTTCATTATCATACTTCTGAGTATAAAATAAAACAATGTATATGAAATATTTTTAAACCTTAAATGCTATATGATTATAATTATCATTATTGTTTCTTTGATTTGTTTACCAAATGAAATAAAGATAATAAAGAAAAGTCCATTTATGAAAAAGCATCGAACGAAATATTTCTCAAACTTTCTCTTAGCTTTTTGTGTCAAAGGAAAAAACAAATCACATTGATGGCTCCAATTGTAAGATGACTAGGGAGAGTTTTCACAGGAACAAAAGCTAAAAGATATCAAGGGATTTTGTTGTTGGCATACTAAAGTAATGAATGTAGAACTAAGGTATGATAACAGGATAGACTCTGCCAACTTCATTTAGACCTTACATAGATAGAAGTATCACAGATCCAATGACTCTAGTGCTTTTTACCACTAATTCACACTGCCACTTACATACCTAGAGTGCTCTTTTGAAATTCCTATCATTAAAAGGATATCTCAGATGTCATCTTCTTTATAAATCTCAGAGTGTTGAAGTGATTTTATGATTTGTCATTAGACAAAAAGTATTTCAGAAGTTATGTGGTTAGACAAAATAAGTACTAAAGATAACTGGCTAATGGGACACAGATGAATCACAGTACAAAGATAACAATTAAGATCAATCAACTGAGTATAAGATACTACATGCGAGAGACACCAGTGTAAATATATGTGGAAAGCATGACTGCAGGTGGCATCTTTTTAGATGAATCTTACAATCCTCTCTTTACTCTCTAGAGAACTTCTTACATGTAGGAGAAGTAGGAGGTAGAAGGAATTCTTTGCCCAACACATTGATGAAAATGGACCCTGCAGTCAGGCACAAAAATTAACATGTACCATTTTTCCAGGCAGAGACACAGAGGACATTTCCATACCAAGCTCTGAAATCTTTAGAAAGTATACTCCATTTGTATGAGATTCAATTTTGAGAATGATCCTCACCACTGTATCCTTCTATGCTACTTCTTTCATCTTCCCCATCATCTTGCTACTGACACAGTAAAGAGTAATTCAAGTATTTTTTTAGTACACAGAAGAGTACAGAAGGAAAGACAGCCACAGATTGCTACATACTAGGTTTATTATATTATTAAAATAAAAGCAAGATGTACGTAATTGAGATGATAAATTGTATATGTAATCTTTTTGTTGTATATGGTAATGATCATTTATTTTATTTTGTATTTGTTAAATTCAGAATAAAAAATAAGTTTTGAGAAAAATCCATGGCACTCTACTGTATTTTCAGTTTTCCCACAAGCATTAAACATGCTTCATATCTTTTTTTTAATATGAATAATGTTTCCATTAATATTATTATACATGTAGGTTTTTTCTTGCTGTCTGTTTTCCTTTAGTATGTGGGATTAACAATGGGAACTCCTAGAAGAAATATGTATATTAATAATTTAGTAACTTTTCATTCAAATTTTAAATTGGTTTCTAGAATAGTTCAACCAATTCATATTTCTACTAGTGTATCCTGTCTCCCCATTTTCTTTCTAATGATTAGTCATAATTTATCATCATTGTCAATTTGATGGAAATGAGATGATTCTAATTGTTTTCATTTGAATTTCTCTGGTTATTCATGCTTTTGAATTTTTTGCAAATGGATTTTTAAATTTGGATTTTCTCCTTAAAAAAGAGTTTATCCTTGTCTTGTGACCACTTGACTGTTAGGAAATGACTAAATTTCTTAGATTCCTTTATTGATTTTGGTTGTCAGACTTTTGTTTAATGCAAAGATTTTTTCCATTCTGCCTTTTCTTCTGAACCTAGCTATCTTTGCTTTACTTGTGTCAAATCCCTTTAATTTTCTGTATTTTGTATTGCCAATTTTTAGTATTGTAACCTTTTTTTTTACTTGATATCACTTTTCAAATATTTCCCTTGGCCATACCTTTGAAAGACAGAACTTTCTATTTTTCCTTGCTTTTTTTATACATAGTCTTTATATTTTAGATCATTTAGCAATTTGGGATATATCATGCTATGTTAATGTGATATTGATTTAACTCTTTTAAATTTTAACCACATTCAAAGAGAAATGAGAATTGTGAGAGAAAATTTATGTTCTGCCTGGCAAAAATTATTGGCAGGATAGAAAAAATTGGATTTTGTGTGGCAAGTCCCATCAAAGAAATAAAAGAGTGGGCAGCTTAATGGTTTCCATGTAAATACGTGAAAGGCAATCTGGAAGAAGAGAAGCAGAAAGAAATAACATTAAGTAAAGACATGTTCTTAATACAAACCAAACATACTGAATTTGATGACAGGATTTGTAGAGACAATTTAAGAACTTTAGGTTATTCAGAAGAATACAAGTCAAAAAAACCTGAATACAATTAAACAAGCAATAATACAAGAAAACTTTTCGGAACTTCTGAATGCAAAAAAAAAAAAGTAATAATTTTTAAAATCCATAGTCTACAGGAGGAGAAAAAATAAACCTCAAGGCTATGAACTTTAAGACACATAATGGCTAAATTAAACAATTCCGTTGAGAAACAACAAATAATTCTGCAAATGACAGGGGAAAAGACATTCAAATACAAAGGAAAAGAAATTTGAATATCACGAGAATATTCTGCACTCACCAGAAAATGTAGGAAGGAATAGAACTCAAGATATATTTCAAGATGATCTCTCCTGAAAATCTGGCCTTAAATATAAATGAAACAAAGATAGATATTTAATAAAAATAAGATATTTAAAACCTTTTTAAGAAAACCAAACCTGAAGAAATTATTTGCTTCTCAAACACCTAATACATGAAAGATAAACAAATATAGAAACAAAAGAAAATAACAACAGTAAAATAACAAGAGTGAACATTAAGAAATTTCTGTTAAACAAAGGCAGAATTTAAACAAAGAAGGAGGCCTGACATATCATGGACTAAATGTCAGAACAACTTGCCTATAAATGAATCAATGTTCTTTGTAGAAATAAATTGTAAAATGGGAAGGTACTTACAAAAATAAAAAGAGAGAAAAGATGAAGGGGGATGTGTGATCTAGTCTAACAATGAAAGGAAAACCTTTCTTTGTACTGCAGTAGTCTCTTGAAAAGGGAATCAAAAGAAAATGGGCAAGGAGAGAAATTTTAAAACACATTTTTATATAAATAATGTCAGATTTAAATAATTGGAGAAATCATAATTATTCATGGTTTGGCAAAGCCAATATAATTAAAATGAAAATCCTACCTAAACTAATCCACTTATTCAATACCATGCCAATTAGATTACCAAAGAAATTAACTTATTGAATTAGGAAAAAATAAAATTTGTTTGGAAAAACAAAAGGTAAAGAATGTCAAATGGAATAATGAAAAACATGTTAAGGAAGCAGGACCGGATTTCAAATTATTATGAAGAATTAATTATAAAAACTATCTGATACTGACTAAGAAATAGAAAAATAGATGAGTGAAACAAATTAAACATGCAGGAAATAGGCATAAAATATTATGTTAACTTTGTGTTTAACAAAGATAAAGTTCCAGGTTTTTTGAGGAACAATTCACTATTTGGTAAAAAAAAAAAAAATTTTTTTTTTTGGAAAATTGTAAAGGAGTTTGTCAGAAACTAGATTAGACCAATATTTTACACCATTTATTTTATCAAGATAAGGTCAAAATTGATACATGAATAGATACATAAATACAAAGGGAGATAATTATAAACTAATTAGAAGAATAAGGAACAAATATTATCTATAAGATTCATGGATAAGGGAAGAATTTATGAATAAACAAGAGATAAAAGGCATTATGAAATGTAAAATGGATGATTTTGAATATATTAAATTGAAATGTTTTTATATAAATAAAACTAATATGACCAAGATTAGAAGGAAAGCAATAAATTGGGGGCAAAGTTTTATGTATCATTTCTCATATAGAAGTCTCATTTCAAATATATAGAAAACTTCATCAAATATATAAGAAAACAAGCCATTCCTCAACTGACAAATGATCAGAAGATTTGAACAGAAAGTTTTTGGATGAAAAAATCAAGACTATGTAGAAATTGATGATAAATGTTCTAAATCATTGTTTTTTTTTAAATCATTGTTGATTAGAGAAATGCAAATCAAAATATTTCTGTGATATCTTCATACCTATCAGATTGACTAAAATGATAAAAGGGCAAAATGACAAAAGTTTAAGGTAATATGGAAAAATTAAATCACTAATACATTGTTGGTGAAACTGTGGACTGATCTAACTATTTGGGAGAGCAATTTTGAATTATACTAAATGTGGGAGGCCAATAAGAGAAACAGAGTCTCAAATGAATAAAAATCTGAGACTCCTCTTTTGACCCTTTTTATGATCCATACCTTTTCTTATTGGAAAAACATTATAGCCTTATTGAAAAGCTTTAAGTTCTTAGCAAACCAACAGTTACAAAGTTAACAATTTCTCTCCTTCATAATTAAGAAGCTGAACTCTAAAAAATATCACTTAGTCAAGGTCAGAACTGGACAAAGCTTGACAAGACTTTATCTGATCAGGTGCAATCCTGTAAATCAAGAGTACAGGACTCAATTTGTGTAGGGCATCAATGAAATATATTTCTGCTCCCTGAATTAACCTCCTGCTAATGGGTGGTTGGAATTTGCCTTTGACCCTGGACCTATCTCTCTACTTTTAAGACTCTAATGGGTTTTTGTATAATTTGTAACCCCTTCACACCTGTAATTCTTTCTCTGTGCTCTTTGTGTGAAATCAGTATGTATTAAACTCAAGACTCCATGGCAAGTTGGACCAGTTATGAACTAACCGATAGTCTGACTGTTTTCAATGCTCTTTCTCTATACTATTTCAATCTGGCAGCACTAAAAGCCACTCAGTACCCTTTAAATATAGAGCTGGTTCTCTATAACTAAAGAAATTATAAAACTGTGTATACTTTTTTGACACAGTAATACCACTATTAGACTTATTTCCTAAAGTGATTAAGGAAAAAAGAAAATATATATATATATATTCTAAATATTTATAGCAACTCATTTTGTGGTGGCAAAGAATTGGAAACTAAAGGGATGTCCATCAACTGGAAAGTGTCTGAACAAGTTGTGGTATATGATTGTACCAGAAAACTATAGTTCCATAAAAAATGACACATAAGATGATCACAGAAAACCTACAAAACTTATATGAAGTAATGAAAAGTGAAGTGAATAGAACCAGGATAATATTGTCCATAATAACAACAATAATGTATGATTATTAACTGTGAAAGACAACTGTTATCAAGAAGGCGAGGATCCATGACTAATCCAAGGGATTCATGACAAAGAAAGACATCCACCACCATAAAATGGAAAGACAGAATCCAAATGTAGATTGAAACATAGCATTCATCATTTGATTTCCTCCATGAATTTTTCTCTAATGTAAGCAATATGTGTCTTGATTCACAAGATGACAAATGGAAATATGTATTACGTGATAATATATATATATCTATCACATATATTATTTGCCTTCTTGCTAAGAGAAAAAGAGGTGCGAGGAAAGGGGAAAATAACAAAAGAGTTTTGAACATAACCAATGTAAGAATTTCTCTTGGATAAGCATATTCATTATAATTTATTACATATTAATAACAAATCATATATACCATTATCGTGTTATATATTATGTTATAGAAGAAAAGTAAATGATACAAAAATAAAATAAAAAGTAGTGGTGAATAAAAAGAAAAATTTTTTTTTCAGTGATGGAAGGGGGTGCAACTGATGAATACTTCTGCTCTCTATAAAGATTTAGTGCTCAGAGAAACTACTGGTTATAGAGAACCAGCTCTATATTTCAAGGGGTACTGAGTGGCTTTTAGTGGTGTCAGATTGAAATAGTATATAGAGAATGAGCATTGAAAACAGTCAGACTATCGGTTAGTTCATAACTGGTCCAACTTGCCATGCAGTCTTGAATTTAATATGTACTAATTTCACACGAAGAGCATAGACAAAGAATTAAAGTAGTGAAGGGGTTACAAATTATACAAAAACCCATTAGAGTCTTAAAAGTAGAGAGATAGGTCTAGGGTCAAAGACCAAATTCCAACCACCAATTAGCAAGAGGTTAATTCAGGGAACAGAAATATATTTCATTGATCCCTTAAACAAATTGAGTCCTGTACTCTTGATTTACAGGATTGCACCTGGTCAGATAAAGTCTTGTCAAGCTTTGTCCGGTTCTGACCTTGACTAAGTAATATTTTTTAGAGTTTAGCTTCTTAATTATGAAGGAGAGAAATTGTTAACTTTGTAACTGTTGGTTTGCTAAGAACTTAAATCTTTTCAATAAGGCTATAATGTTTTTCCAATAAGAAAATGTATGGATCATAAAAGGGGTCAAAAGAGGAGTCTCAGATTTTTATCTATTTGAGACTCTGTTTCTCTTATTGGCCTCCCACAACTGATCCTGCCTCAAGAAAAGGGAATCATATCTGCTGGCAGCAAATTAAACCTAGAAGAGTGGAAAGACATGTTTCCAGGAAAGAGATTTTGAGACAAATTGGAGGGAAATTATTAAGGGGAGAATAAAATTCAACAAAGAACTATATAATCATGGACATAGGAAGAATCCCCAATGGCTTGCCATCACCTACAGAAATTGATGTGTTCTAAAAGTGAGGCACAACATAATGAAAGGGAACTAGGGGGCAAGCTGTGCAAGACAATGACCAAAATTATTAAGAAAAGAGAACCCAAAATGAATACATCAAAAGTTTTACTTTCATGGGGAATACAAAGAAAAATAAAGGCATAAATAAGTATAATTAACCAAATAATTAAATATTAGAATAGATGGAATGGAAATAAAAATCTTTCTAGGAAAAAAAAGCACAGAAAAAGAAAAATGAAAAACTAGTGAACAAAGCAAAATAAAGGGGAAAATAGGGATTCTACTTAACTGAATGAAGAGAAAAATAAATAAGGATTAAATAAAAACAATCAAGAGAAAGGAACTCTTGAGAAAATCTCCAAAGGGATAGAGAAAATAAATGGGAAGTGTGCGTGGAAACTAAAAAGACTGACAGATTTGATAAGAAATAAAATTTAAAAATGAAGACATACAAAAATAGACTGGGAAAAATTACTATGTATCAAGTGAATTCAAAGAAGTAAAACTTGAAATTTTGATATCAGATGACAACAATAACAACAAAAAATCATTAAAAAATTAAAACGCATGAACAAGGAAACCACATTATGTTGAAAGTAACCATAGACAACAAATCAATATTGATATCAAACTTATATGCTCCAAATTCTTTAGTATTTAACTTCATAAATACCAAATGAAATATGTGATTACACAGGAAATATAAGTTATAGCTATAACTTTAAGAGTTATAGGGAAAATCAATGTCTCTCTCAGTTTTTAACAAGTCTAAAAAGAAAAATATAGAACTAAACAAAGTTTTGGAAAAACTAGAGATGAAAGATGATTGGTGTCATCTTAATGGGTCTAAATGTAAAAAAAAATATGTATTTTTCAGTACTATATGTATTCGGGACAGATATTGCAAACAAATGTAAAAAAATTCAAAAAATAAATGCATCCTTTGTAGAAAATGATGAAGTAAAAATGGTTGAATCGGGTACCACAACCAAAATCAATGGGCTTAAATGGAGATTTAACAATGAAATACTAAATAATGGGTAGGGCAAAGAAAAAAATAAAAAATAATTCATGATTATATTTTAAAAATTATAATAATGAGACAACATTCTAAAATTTCTGGGGTACAAGTAAACCAGTCCTTAGTGAAAAAATGTTATCCCTACAAACATACATGAAATAGAGGAAAAAGAAGGTTGAAAAACTGAATCTGCAGTTAAAAATTTTAAGAGCCAAACAAACCTAAAATGAATACAAAAGAGGTAATATTAAATTAGGTGTACATAAAAATGCTGATGATTTATGTGAGTTTATTTTATATACAGCAATTTTGCTGAAGTTATCATTTCAATTAGGTTTTTAATTGATTTTCTAGGATTCTCTGAGTATATCATTATATCATCCTCAGAGTGATGGTTTAGTTTCCTCATGGTCTACTCTCATTCCTTCAATTTCATTTTCTTCTCTAATTGCTACAGCTAGTATTTCAAGTGCAATATTAAATAATAGTGGTGATAACTGGCATCCTTGCTTCACTCTTGATCTTATTGTGAAGGCTTCTATTCCCATTGCACATGAAACTTGCTGACGATTTTAAATAAATATTACTTATTATTTTGATGAAAGTCATTTTATTCCCATGCTTTCTAGTGTATTTCATTGGAATAAGTGTATTTTGACAAAGATTTTTTCTGCATCTGTTGAAATAATCATGTGATTTTTCTTGACTTGATTACTGATATGTTCAATAATGTGATGGTTTTCCTAATATTAAATCAATCTTGCATTCCTGATATAAATCCCACATGGTCATTGTGAATAATCCTTGTGATGACTTGCTGTAGCCAGAGACACACAACTATGGTTCTGGAACTTGTTCCTTGCCCCTTATACTTGTAGACTGCCTATTCTCTCATAACCATAATTACTCCTCTTCACCTTAGAACCATAACCGTAAACTGGGTAATGGGTGACAGAGCCACGAGATGAAACTCATTCATGCTTTCAGTATCAGTACAGGCACCTTCTGTTTTATTTTTCTGTTCAAGTGTTCAGTTTCCTTATTCTCTTTAGGCACTGGGCCTCTGCTTCTGCCACAATTTCTAGCTGTCATGGTGCTGCTGCAATTGCTGCATTGGCCAGTCCTAACCCTACCCTCTCACAACAAATATCCACAGGTTTCTCTGTCTATTTTCCTAAGCTGCTCTGGGCTAGGAAAGTAACTCAATTTTTTTCTGAGCTTTCCCAATCAAAATTTGGCTTGATGTTTTTTATTGGTCATTATGGGAGAGGATGTGAAGGAGCCAAAACAAATTGCTATCTCTCATTCTACCATCTTGACTCTTCCTCTGCTGGTCTCATCATTTCATCTAGTAGAACAGGCCTCTCCAATTCCATAGCAACCAAGCAAGTTAATGTCTTTCAGTTGGACTATTTCAACAGACTACTAATTGGTCTACTTCAAATCTTTCCCCTTTCCAATTAATCCCACACATAGCTACAAATTTATATCTTCAAGTACATGTTTGTTCATATCACTCTCCTGTTCAGGAAGGTTCTATGAATCTCTGTTGCATGTAGTATCATAAAGCCTTAAACAATCTGGTACCAGACCATCTTTCTAGCTTTAATAAACATTTCTCCTTTTCATGCTTTGTAAATTCCAGTCAAATTGACTGATTTGTTTTTTCCCATTAAAGATATTACATATGGGATTCGTTACCATTTCCCAACCTATTTCTCATTCCTGGACTTCTAACTTGTCTCACTTTTACCTCAAGAAACCCTTGTTGTTCAATCATTCAATCAATCAGGAGTGTATGACTACGGACCCATGACTATAGTATGTCAGGACCTTCTATCTTTTACTATTTCCTGCAGTCTGTGCAAGCTCATGTTTGTTGTTTCCATGAATATTTCTATCCATCTCATTCTCTGCCATCCCTTTTTCCTTTTGCCTTCAATCTTTCTAATTATTAGGGTCTTTTCCAATGAATCCTGTCTTCTTACAATGTGGCTAAAGTATTTAAGCTTCAGTTTCAATTATTCCAATGAATTAATTTCTTTAAGGATTGACTATTTCTTTTTGTCTTTTATCATGCCCATTTTTATATGAAATGTTCTCTTGGTGTGTCTAATTTTCTTGAAGTGATCTTCTGTCCTACTCATTCTGTAGCCTTCTTGTATTTCTTTGCATTGCTCATTTAAGAAAACTTTCTTATCTCTCCTTGATATTATCTGGAATTCTGCATTCAGTTTAATATACTTTCATTTCCTCCTTTCCCTTTCAATATCCTTCTTCCCCAGGGTATTTGTAAAGCTTCATCAGACAGTGATTTTGCTTTCTTGTTTTTTTTTTTGGGGGGGGGAATAATTTTATGTTTCTGCCTCTTGTGCATTATTGTAGACTGTATCCATAGTTCTTTAGGCACTCTATCTTGTAGGTCTGAATCCTTTAATCTAGTCATCACTACTACTTCATATTCATGAAATGTTATTTAGGTCATGCCTATTCAGTTTGATGGTTCTCCCTACTTCAATTTAGTCTGAATTTTGCAATAAGAAGCTCATGGTCTGAGCCATTATCAACTCCAGGTCCTGTTTTAACTATATAGAACTTTTTTAACATTAGCTGCCTAAGGGTAAAATGAGAGGCTGGGGATGTCCATTTTTATATTCACATTTTGGATTGGTGGAAACAGAGTTTGCTTTGAATAAAGAGTTATTTTGACAAAACCCTTTGGTCAATACTAAAATCAGGCATCTAAAGACAGAGAAATTCTATACAGTTAATGACAGGAATTACCACCCAAATAAGACCTTTCCTCATCCAACAACCAGAGTTGTTAGTTCTCTCATCCTTCCCATGTATTACTTTTTACTTACATTTTCCCCATAATTTCTACATGCTTATATATGTACATGTTTTCTTCCAGTAGAATCTTATAAACTCTTTGAGGTCAAACCCTGACCATTCTGTTTCTCTCTGTATCCTCACTACAATGCCTGGTGTGCCTGGCTTACACAAGTTATTGGTAAATGCTGATTGACTGACTGATTTAATTTCAAATAATGAGATTAGGTAATATATATTAAGTGATTAATTCAATAAGTATATCTGTATATTCTACTTCATGAATTAATTTAATACCCATTTTTTTCTTTGAGTCTAATACTTCTTTCCTCTTTTGAGTATATGACCCAACATCATATTTGATGTCAAGGAGAAAATATTTTGGAGAAAGTAATTTTAGACTTTATTTATCATTGATAGATTTATTACTAAATATCTCTTCTATTAAAGCAAGACAGGCTATATAGCCTATTGCTACTCCAAAATCAAAATGCTACTTAAAGAGGAAGACCTTAAAATAAAGATTTGGAAATCTTGATAATGTTTTAGGGATGCTCAAAAAGCTGGCTCTTATGATATTTCTAATGATTGATTCCTGTAACTTTGGTTAAGTTAAACTTTAGCCTTGTCATATTCTTAACCCATCCCTGAAGTTACACTCGGGAAGATTGACCAACTGTCTCAGTTTCCTTGCTTTGCCAATAACAATCAATTAACATCTGTTTCAAACAAGCTTAAATGCCTTAGGCCATATGAATTCCTGATCTGGGTGTTAGCTATACCTATCATCTTAGGATCTGGCAGTTTGTATCTTGTGACAATTACCTCATAATGTTAAAGTATCAGACCACTAGTTTGATTATCATTCTCTACTTAGATCCTACTTGCTGTAAGGCCTACGTTTTTGCTGCAATTCTCTTGTCTCTGAGTCTTTCTTTCTTTATTGTGTCCCTCTCTTACCATCAGAGAAGCATGTATGCTGGAGCCCAGGTTGTTGAATCCTTAATCTCTGAGTCTTTCTTCCTTTATTATTTCCCCTCTCCTTTTCCCTCATCACCCATTCTCCCTCAGTCTTCAATCTCCCTTCTGAATGTTCACCCATGAATATATAAGGTTGGTTTGAGAGGATTCTCTGAACAATTCCAGCTTTCACTGCTACTAAACCGCCATTTTGGCTCCACCCCATCTCCTTTCTTTTATTAGTCTAAGTTCAGGCATTGGGACAACACTAGTCATAGTGTCTTTGTTGTCCACTGAGTAGCTTTACTGGTCTCATGGTCTATGCTACTCTATGCTACCAATGCTCTTTAAGATTTTTCAGGACCATCATCTAGTGTAACAGCTTTTTAAAAAAATTTATCAGAGGTTTATGAACTCTATGAGTCATGTAACCAGAACCAGTGAAAATTTTCCAGGCTAAAATGAAATCCATTCATTTGATTATATTACTCTTGGTATAGAAATGAGATCATTAGTCCAAGATAGTCATGTAAGTTGGACTTAGACAATTCCCTTTCATAACTGTCAGTTTCCCTTTTCTTTTTTCATTATATGTGTCTAAAATTCTTTTTGATGACTTCCTCAATAAAATCTCATACAAAGCATGCAAAGATTAGGGTAATGAAGTTCCTGAAAACACTGACTCTGCTTCTTGTGTGGGTATACAAATTAGTTTATCAGCAAGAACTTGAAGCTAAGTGAAATAAGCAGTGTCATCTTCTTTTACTGTTTTTTTTGTATTTGAACTATTCCTGTGTATATTTTCCAGTGAAGTTTATGCTATATTTTATGCAGAACAAACCTTTTTGTCTTCCTTAAAAGTAAAAATTTATTCAGTCTTCATCAAAAATGTTCACTATTTCCTTGCAAGAATACATTTCAGTTGTATTTTATTCTTCATATGTTCCTTTAGTGTTTTCTTTGCAGAAACACTGAAATTGTTTGCCATTTCCTTCTCCAGTTCTTTTGACAAGTGAGGAAACTGAAGTAAGCAGTTAAGTGATCTGCCCAGGGTCATCCATATAGTAGGAGTATTAGAGGGGATTAGAAATTCTTTCTGATTCCAGACCCAGCAGTTTACTCATGTCCACACTTAGCACACCTTAGGAAAACAGTTTCAAATTATTTTTCAGCAATATGTATACATGTATGTTTCATATATGCTTATAAAAATAAATTCTATAATTGTCTATACATGATAAAATTTTATTAGTTTCCCAACTTTATGCATTTCATACTCCAGTCAAACTATACTTGAAACATACATTGTGATTTATTTACTTTTTTTGCTCCTAGTTTCTATAAAACAAAAACAAAAACAAAATACTTATCTATTTTGAAGGTCTATCCTGTCTCTTGTTTGGTCCTAAATTCTTACCTTCTCCATAGATCTGTTAGGCAAACTGTTCTGTGTTCCCTTAATTTAATTATGGTATCAATTTTTATAGCTAAATCATATACCCATTTTGATCTTATCTTGGTAGAGGGTGTGAAATATTAGTCTACATCTGGTTTCTGGCATACTGTTTTCCAGTTTTTCCAGCAGTTTTTGGTAAATAGAATTTTTTTATTCCAAAAGCTAGTCTTTGGGTTTATAAGACACCAAATTTCTAAGATAATTTACCCCTATATATTACATACCTAATCTAGTTCCCTGATCCACCATTTTATTTCTTAGCCATTACTACATTATTTTGATGATTACCGCTTTATATTATGGTTTGAAATCCAGACCTGCTAAATTACCTTCCTACACATTTTTTCCATTAATTCTCTTGATATTATTGACTTTTTCTTCTTCCAGATAAATTTTGTTATTATTTTTTTCTAGTTCTACAAAATAATTTTTGGTAGTTTGATTAGTATGGCACTGAATAAGTAAATTAATTTAGGCAGGCTTGTCATTTTTATTATATAAGTTTGGCTTACTCATGGACAATTAATATTTTTTCAAATAGATCTGACTTTATTTGTGTAAGAACTATTTTGTATTTGTGTTCCTCTAATCCCTTGGCAAATATATTCCCATGTATTTTATGTTATCTAAGGTTATTTTAAATAGAATTTTTCTTTCTTTCTTGTTGCTGGACTTGTTAATATGGAAAAAGGTTGATAATTTATTTGGGTTTATTTTGCATCCTGAAAATTTGCTGAAGTTATTAATTCTAGTCGATCCTCTAGGATTCTCTAAGTAAACCATCATATCATCTGCAAAGAGTGATAATTTAGTTTTCTCAATTTCTTTAACTTCTTTTTTTCTTATTGCTAAAACTAGCATTCCTAGTTCAATATTAAATAACACTGGTCATAAACGTATCCTTGTTTCAATCCTGATTTTATTGGGAAGACTTCTAACTTATCCTCATTGCAAATGATATTTGCTGATGGCTTTAGGTAGATATTGCTTCTCATTTTAAGGAAAGGTACACTCAATCCTATATTTTCAATGGTTTTTAATAGAAATGGGTGATAAATTTTGTCAAATATTTTTCTTTAAATATTGAGATAATCATGCGATTTCTGTTAGTTTAATTATTGATATGGTCCATAATGTTGATAGTTTTCCTCATATTAAACCAGCCCTGCATTTCTGATACATCACTGTGTCATAATGAATGATCCTTAGATATTTTACTGTAGACTCCTTGCTAGTATTTTATTTAAAAATTTTGAATCTATACTCATTAATGAAATTGACCTATAATTTTCTTTCTCTGTTTTTGCTCTTTCTGGCTTAAGTATCAGCACCATATTTGTGTCACAAAAAGAACTTGTTAGGACTCCCTCTTTGCATATTTTGCCAAATAGTTTATATAGCATTAATTAATTAATATAGATTAATTTGTCTTTAAATGTTTGATAGAATTCACTTGTGAAGCTATATGACCCTAGAAATTTTTTCTTAGAGAGTTTATTGATGGTTTGTTCAATTTCTTTATCTGAAAAGGGACTATTTAAATATTCTATTTCCTTTTTTATTAATCTGGGAAATATATATTTTTGTAAATATTAATCCATTTCACTTAGCTTATCAGATTTATTGGCATAAAATTGGGCAAAATAGCAAAATACTGCTTTAATTTCCTCTTCATTGGTAGTAAATTCATGTTTCTCATATTTGATACTGGTAATTTGGTTTTCTTTTTGCCTTTTTAAAATCAAATTGACCAATTCTCCTTTTACTCCCACAAAACCAACTCCTTGTCTTAATTATTAGTTAATTGGTTCTCTTATTTATTAATATTTCCTTTGATTTTTAGAATTTTCAATTTAGTCTTTATTAGGGATTTAAAATTTGTTCTTTTTCTATTTTTTTATTTGCATACTCAATTCAATGATCTATATTTTTACTATTTTAATGATACAAGCTTTTGCTAATGTAAGCTAAATTTTTCACTAAGGACTTTTTTGGCAGCATCGTGTGTCACTACAGGGTTGACTTCTTAAATAAAAGAGAACAATGGGGAGTGCTTGAACCCATTTCAGATGGCTTTCAGAACACACTTTTCTGATCAGAGTTTTAATTTTCTTATTGCAGACCTCAATTTGCCCTGAGGATGAGGGGTGATAGACTGAATGTAAGCTTCTCTTTATCCCCAAGGTCTTGTAAATATCATGCAAGATGTTTTGGGAAAAGTGTGACTCACGGTCTGAATCAATTCTAGCTGGTACAGAAAATCTTGGGACTATCTCTCTCAGAAGAGTCTTCACCACAAAGGCTGAGTTGTTTTTCTTTGCAGGGAACTCTTCTGGCCATCGAGTCAATCTGTCAATGATGACTAGGGTATATTTGTACTCTTGACAACTGGGCATTGATATATAATTGATCTGTAAGCACTCGAATGGTGTATATGCCAATTGTCTGCCCCCTAGTCCCTTAATTCTGGTCATGCTCTGGTAGTACTGTAAGCAAACCTTGCATTTTTGGTTTATTCTAATAGCACAAGTGGATATGCCAGAAGCTGTCCAGTGTCTTCGGATGCCATCCACTAAGGATTGGGTCACATAATGGCATTTCGTATGCAATGCATTGCATAGGGTATTATATAAAGATCTTGGAAGAATGGGTTTGTCTGCACTAGAAAACCATACACCTCTCACTAATTTGGCCCATAGATTTTCTACCCAGTGCTTCACTTCCCTTGAGGAGTATGCCTGTTTTAGATCTGCTTCATCCACCAAAGAGAAGTTTAGCACATGGATGGGACCAAATCTGGCACCATATTTGGCTGTTATATCTGTCCTTCTGTTTCCTAATGAGACTGCATCCACACCCCTTTAATGAGATTGGCAATGCATCACTGCCATTTCTTTAGGTAACTGGACAGCTTGCAGGAGTTGGTTTATAAGGCTCCCATAAGCTATTTCCTTACCACGATCCCCGATGTCTCCAGATTTGGCCTGTACAATGGACTACATTAAAAGCATATTTGCTGTCGGTATAAATGTTTAACCTCCTGACCTGGCCAATTTCTAGAGCTCTGGTGAGACTTAGGATTTTGGCACCTTGAGCACTGTTATATTGAAACTCTAGGAGCAGAGAGTCTCACCCTTGATTGATGGGTGAGAACCATTAGATCTTAGAATGTTCCCAGGGGCCATGAGGACAGGGGAAAAAGCGGTTGGCCCAGGGGGTGGTATAAATACCCTGGCAGCCCTGGATTTTGGTTCCTTTCACTTCCCTTGGACCTGAGATCTGTGGATCCTGGTCTTTTGGGGATTGGTGACTTGCTTGGCTCAACCTTGCAAGATCCTCCTGTTTTGTTCCTACATTGTCAAGCTGTACCCATACCATCACTCTTCTGATTCTACTGCCCCTAGATATTTAGGAAATCAATTCATCTGTAATTATCTAGGTTTCCCAGGGCCCAGCAGGGATCCGGGAAGTGGGCAGGAGAAGAAGAAGAGGGTGGAAAGGGGTGGATCCTGAAGGCTGTATAGGCATAAAATCTAGCAGGAAGAAGAAGCTGAAAGACATCCAGCAGCAGCTTGCTTACTCTGGTTTGGCTGTGGCCAGGCTGAGCCAGAGGGCTAACTAACCAGACTCAATTACCTGCCTACAGGTCTGAGGGTTTATTATTATCAACAATTAGTTAGGGTTTCCCAATTCCTCTACCAATTACCCAGTACTCCATCTTTGCTAAAATATAGATAAATTATTCAAATACCTTCCTGGATTGGTTATTTCATAGCTTCTCTGGGAAGGGAAACACCCACTCAGATAAACCGTTACCAAGGCTAATAGAGCCCAATATCTATCATCAATCAACCCCAGGCGGGACTTGAAGGGATACCATCCATTGACCTGAAGGATCCTGCCTGGGCACTGTTATAAAGGAGGGAGGTGTTACATCATCTATCTAGGTGACAAGATTCAATTGATCTTGCACTAGCCACACATCTGTACTCTACTGCTGTCACACAATTAACAGTGGTAGTATTCAGTTTAGTCTACCCTCTCTCCCTCCATCTGCCCATTTATTTTTATAACAGCACTCATGGACTTTGGTAGAGCTGCATGCCATAAAGTCTCATCTTGAGTCACTACAGCTGCACCTGTACACCGTTCCCCATCTACCACAAATGCAGAACCATTGGTAAACAATGTCAGGTCTGGAGAGACCAAAGGGATATTGGTCAGGTCATCTCTAGTTTTCTGAACTATTTCCAAGGTATCTGCACAGTTATGGATGGGTTCCCTTTCTAAAGGTAAGTCTGGCATCAGTGTGGCTGGGTTGATTACCTTACAACGATGGAAAGTTAGGTTCTCATTGCCCAGAAACACAATTTGGTATTGGGATAAGCACTGGGATGTAAACCCTTGCAGATTGCTGTTTTTCAAGATGGTATCTATTTGATGAGGTAAGTACAGCATAATCCTGCATCCCAAAACCAGATCTGAAGATTTCTTAAACATTAGGGCAGCAGCTGCAACTGCTCTCATACATGGTGGCATCCCTCTAGCCACAACATCTAGCTGGGAGGCTGTTGGTCTGAACTGATCCCCAAGAGTCTGCATCAACACAGCACTGACTATCCCCTTGTCCTCATGCACAAACAGGTGAAATGGTTTTGCATGGTCAGGGACTTGACAACACAGCTGTTTTCAGTTTTTCTATAGCATGCTTGTGCTCCCATGTCAGTTTTAAAGGTTCTGAGACAGTGTTCCTAGTCAAGTCTATCAGAGGTTTTGAGATCAGACTATAACCAGGTATCTACTACCTATAGTAACCCGTGATTCCTAATATCGCACAGAGCTGCTTCTTGGTCTTAGGCATGCACAGCTTCTGTATATGTGCAACTCTCTTTTTGGAAATCCATCGTATACCCTTCTCCAACACGAACCTGAGGTACTCTACTCTTGAAAAAACCTACTGTAGCTTGGCTCTGGAAATCTTGTGTTCCCCTTTGCATAGCTTTTGTAATAGATATTTGCTATCCCTTTGACACACTCAAGCATTTGGAGACATTAGCAAAAGGTCATCAACATAATGCACTAGTTTACTCTCAGTGAATATGATTGACTCAACATATCTTTGCAGGATCTGGCAAAAGATATTTGTACTGGCTGAAAAACCTTGTGGAATTTGAGTCCAGCAGATTTGTTTACCCTCCCAGGAAAATGCAAAAATCTTCTGACTGGACTCATGCACAGGTATGGTAAAATATGCACAGCACAGGTCCATGATGGTGAACCAGGCTGCATTACTTGGAATTTCAGCGATGATATTTGCCAAGCTAGGTACCGCTGAATGTCCCTTCTTAACAAAGTTGTTTACTGTTCAAAGATCCTGCACAAAATGCCATTGTGTTTTGCCATTTTGATCTTTCTTTGACTTTTTAATGGGCATAATAGGTGTGTTGTACTCAAATATAGTATAGATCAAAATGCCTTGTTCTAGGAGACTGGATTAAGGGCCTGATACCCTCTGTGGCCTCTTTGCTCAACCTATACTGAGAGATTCTAGGTGGAGTGCCCTCTTTCACCTCCATCTTTACAGGTGTGGCAGATTTTAAAATTCCCACATTGGTTAAATGCTTAGTCCAAACTGCCTCTGGAATATCTTTCAGTATTTCAAAGATACTCCCCATATGTTGTTCTTCCTCATCACCCTCCACTTGCCCTAGGAATAGCAAGGGATGGTGCTTGAGTGACTGTTTGGGTAAGTGTAAGAATATCTGGCCTGGCTTATCACACTGGATAGTGGTACCTAATTTACAGAGAACATACCTCCCCAGGAACTTGGATGGGCATCCGGGTATCAACAAAAAGGAATGATCTAAAGTCATTGGGCCTATTTTCATCATCTTAGATCTTAGCTTGGGCACCAACTCCATTTACCCAGTGCCTCCTTTTACCCTCACAGACCCCATTAGTGCACAATTTTCTGGTGTAGATTTCAACACAGACCAGGTTGCTCCAGTGTCAATAAGAGCAGGATAGATTTGATCCCCTATTGTCACCATAACCAAGGCTTCCCTGTCTTTAGCTGTCTGATCAACAGGTACAAAAGATGATTCTATCTCAATGTCCCCCAAAATCCCATTGATCTTGTTCTAGGACTTCTGTCTGTGCTGGTTCAGGATTCTGTGAGTGTAATGATGGTAAGTCTCCTTCAAAAGTGGCTTTTTGGACTGCCTGTGCCTTGATTGGCATCCCTGGACTGTTCATGAGCCTATCAGTGTCAAAGTGTATCTCAGTTTTCCCAGACCATGAGTAAGGTAGAGTGTCCTTCTCTTCACTGAACATGCTTTGCTTGACTTGTGCAAAGTTAGATTAAGGAGAGGTATTTATCTGCATTAAAGGAAATTCTCCAGAATTGGGGATGTGTTTTTGGCTCATGACCACATCCCAACACTGTGAGTCTATGCCTTCTTCTTGTATTTGATCCCTAATCAGTAACAGGAAACTTAACTGCAGCTGTACTTTGTATAGGAAACAAAGTCAGTGTTGTAGATTTTTTCTCTTTTCCTATTGGTGTCATCTTGTTTCTCTCTTGGCTACTGACATTTATGGAATTGAATTCCTTTAAATGCATTGACTCAGAATCTACTCCAAAGGCAGCTCTCTCTGGAGTATCACAGGCTTGAAAGTGTGCTACATCTTTATGACCTTGAAGTAGGCATGGTACAAATTCCCTAGCTCTAGGATCCAGGTGTAAAGTTCCTTTAGTATTATAGCTACTAGACTTTCCACTTTCCCTTCCAGCTTCCCTAGTTGGTGATAGAGAAGAGGTTGTGCCTGTGTCTGAGAATTTTGCACTTTCCTTCTCAATGGTCTGCAGGAGCCCATCTCCCTTACACTGTTTGTATCTAACAGATCCCCATTAGAACACCTGTCTAAAATCATTGCCCTTGTTATTTGGCCTTGCTGTACTACAGAGTGATGTGAATGATCCACAGTCTTACTACAGAATGATGCTTCTTTCCCCTCATAGTGAGAATCAATGAATGCTACTTTCTTCAAGCACGTATCAAGAACTTGTGCAGATGTGCCTGGTTCCCTTTCAGTGTTCCCCATATCACTCTTTCCTTTCCCATAAATTCTCTTTTATTTCTATTATAACCTCCTCCATCTGCAATTTCTCCTCATTTATTTCTCTGTAACTTTGTGTTACATCCACCAACCCATAATTCATAATTTCTTCTGCACCTATTTTATCTTTCCCACTTTCCTCTGCTACATCATTGTCACTGCCCTTATCAGTCCTTGTAACAACTAAGGCTGCTTTCTCAGTTCATAAGGTATGATGTCTGGCTCCTGGAGGAGGTATTCCTCCATTTTTTTTAAACCCTTGTACTTTCGGTGTATTGTCTCATAGGTGGAAGAGTGGTAAGGGTGGGCAATGGGGGTCAAGTGACAGCTGGGCAGTGGCCGAGGCCGGGTTTGAACCTAGAACCTCCTGTCACTAGGCCTGACTCTCACTCCACTGAGCTACCCAGCTGCCCTGGTATTCCTCCATTTTTGATAAACTAGGGGAATTACTAAACTTGGCACAGTTATGGTCATAACATCTGGCCTTTACTTTGTCACTATATCTGTTGTTGTCCCTGTTGTTGCTACTATTATTGCTGTTGTTGTATCTTGAATTATAGTAAGTGTTTCTCTAGTTGTTGTTATTATTGCCTTTATTCCCAAAATTTATTTCGGATTTGAACCTCCTTTCCCGAACTATATGACCAAGTTTTCAGCAGAGGAAACAATGCTTGACAGAGTTATTTGCACTGCTAGAAGATTGCCTAGGCCTGCTCTGGCTCCTCTGATTGCTGGACATCAGAGCCATATTTTTAATCTCCTCTATTTCCTTGGACTTCTGAGTTTCTTTCAGTTGTTTCTTCAGCTCTGCAATCTCCTTATCCTTTTCAGAGGCCTTTGACTGCTTTGGTTCACTATCCCTAAAGGGCATATGCAGCTGTTTTCCTTAGCTCCTCAATGGGCATGGTCTCCCATTATGGGCAATGCAACTTGAAATATGCCTGGATGTGATTCAGACTGCCCTTAACAAATTGCCTCCTGACATGCTGGATGTTATCCTCACCTGTCATGTCCCTGAAACCTAGGATAGTTTTGCCTCCAAGAGTCTGTCCAGGTAAAGACTTGAGTGTTCTTCCTCCCCCTGCCTCAACTTCTCAAAGGACACCCAAGTATTATATCTTCTTGCATGGAGCCTCATTGCTTCTGCTAAATCCTCCCTGCACCTTTTAAGATAAGCCATATTTGCATATGAGGATAACTCTAAGTCCTGATGATGTTCTGGTCACGAGGCAAGATTTGGGTTGCTTCTCATTTTGGCTATAAATTGTGCCTTTTCACTAGGGGTGTATATAATTCAGAAAGGAGCAGCTCAATGTCCTCAAAAGTTGGGTTTTAAAGTCTCATGGACCTTTTGTATTCTTTTATTGATTTATGTGGATTGATATAGAACTGGGGGAACCTCCTTTTCAAGATCTCCAAATCACCCCCTGAAAAAGGTTTGTAGCCTTTCACATGTATTATGCCTGCATGTGGTGGTACCACTGTTCTGTTGGTAATTGGAAATATAGTTACAGGAGCTGCTTCAGTCCCTGCAACCTGTTGTTCTTCAGTGTTCCCATCTTTAGTTTGTTGTTTAATATCACCCCCCTTTTGTGTTGTGACAGCATTCTCAATAATCTCTAGCTGCATTATTGTTTTTGCATCTAGGTCCTTTCCATCCTTGATCTGCCTGTTGATTTCAATTAAGGTCTTCATGTGCTCCACCAATTGTTCTAAAACCGGATTCATAATTTCTGTTCTCCCAAAGGTGAATGCCAACACCTTTCTCAAAATCATAAGGGCCCCATAGAAAGTTGCAGTCATGGCTATCCCTGATGGCACATATGCCAAGGCATCACCCACTGATATCGTTAGCCACATGTAAGTATCGTAGATTTCTATAACTTGTTTAAAAAATTGGGGAACTGTTATTAGCCAGAAGGTGGCACAAGCCTGCCAAATCCCATATATCAGGACCCCAGAACACCCCAGTGTAACAACAGCCCTGTTGATGAAGCTGGCCATATTGATCACTTCCCAAACAGGTTCTGAAATAAAAATCCTAGGATGACTGGCCAAAACTGTTATGTTTGTAATAACAGGAATGTTGGGAAGCAGATGGACTGGCCTGGGATAGGAGCCTGTAAGACTCTCTCCTCCCGCACACACACAGGCTTGAGTGAGTGGGGAGTGGCAAGTGCTCCTTGATCTCAAACCCCTCCCACTCAGCAGTTGGTTTTCAGTTAAAAATGGAGACTGGGCAATGACTTCTGACAAGACTCAGCAAAGCTAATCTCTAATGATGTTCACCTCAACTTATATTCCCCACAGGTTTGATTGAGGAACAGAGGAGAAGCTAGATATCTTGATGTTAAGGACTGAGAAGGATCTGACTTCTTTGGCTGTCAACTGACAGGAACCAAGCTCAATGGCAGTTGTGAGTATGCCCAAAATAATACCCAGGCACAGCTACTAAAAAATTAAGTTTATATTTATAAAGAAGAAGGAAAGGCAGGAATAGGGGTATCAAGGATTTTGGATAAAATCTGGGAAGCCCTGAACTATTAGGAAGAAACTGCCCCTCCCCCCCAGGAGGGAGTGGCAGACTTTATATCCAGCTGGCACTCAAAGCTTATAATAATCACTTCAAATATCTAAATAACTAAATGAATAACAGAATGCTATTGCAATGAAGGTCTAATTCCACTAGACAGGCAAACTCCTGAGTAGAAACCACAATGGCTTTTGCCACCAAGGTAAGCCCCAAACAGGGAAAAGCAAGCAGAGAGACCTGCTCACCTCAACCCCCAGGAATCAACTGTTTAACTCCTCTCCAACTGTCCCCTCACCCAGAGTTCTCCGGGGGGGGGGTCCCCTCTAGGTGAGGCTTGACCCTGTATCTTGCAGGAATTTCACCCTGCCATTTTATATATTACAACTGTCATTCTCCTTAATAAAGCTATTGATTATTTTTATAATTTGCTTTTTGACCTACCTACTTTTTAGAATGAAATTATTAGTTTCTAATTAATTTTTAATTTGTTCTTTCCATGGACCTTTATTAATTATAATTTTATTGTGTTATCTATCATCTGAAAATGTTGCATTTATTATTTCTGCTTTTCTGCATTTTGTTGGGAAATTTTTATGCCCTAATATATGGTCACTTTCTTTTGGTTGGTGTTGTGTACTGCTGAAAGGAAGGTACATTCCTTTCTATTCCCATTTGGTTTTCTCTAGAGATCTATTACATCTAACTTTTCTAAAATTTCATTCACTTCTGTCTTGTTCATTTTTTTTTTGGTCTGATTTACCTAGATCTGAAATGATTGAGGTCTCCACTAGTATCGTTTTACAGTCTATTTCCTCCTGAATCTTGTAATTTCTCCTTTAAAATTTGAAGGCTGTACCATTTGGTGGATATATATTTAGCATTGATATTAATTCACTATTGATGGTACCTTTTGGCAAGATGTAATTTCCTTTATCTCTTTTAATTAGACATTTTAACTTTAGCTTTGTCTGAGATCATGATTGTTACTTCTACTTTTTTAAAAATATTAGACATTGCCCAATATATTCTTCTCCAGTCCCTTCTCTTTCCTCTGTGTTTGTCTCCCTACTTCAAATGTGTTTCTTGTAAAAAAAAAACCATTTCATAGGATTCTGGTTTTTAATATACTTTTTAATATACTCTTCTGTTTTATGGGTGAATTCATACCATTCACATTCACAGTTATGATGATCAAATATTTATTTCCCTGAATCATATTTCTTCTTTTGATATTGCTCTTTCTCTCTCCTTACTCTCTGTCTCTCCTCATAAGAGTTTTGCTTGTAATCACCACCACCTACTTCTCCATCCCGTCTATTACCTCCTTTTGTGTTACTCCCTTTCTAATTTTCTATAGGATAAGATCAGGTTCTATACCCAAATGAGTATGGTTTTTTTCACTCTCTGAGCTAATTCCAATGAGAATAAGGTTTATTTTCTTGTCAAATTCCATTCATGTAATTTTGAACTTTTTTCAAGATCTTAAATAAATGGCTGAAAAAAGTGAAGCAAGGATGTCCATTACCACCACTATTATTTAATACAGCACTAGAAATGCTAGCTATACCAAATAGAGAAGAAAAAGAAATTAAAGGAATTAAAGTAGGTTATAAGGAAATGAAGCATCTCTCTTTGCAGATAATATAATGGTATACTTAGAGAATCCTAGAAAACCAACTAAAAACTAGTGGAAATAATTGATAATCTTAGCAAAGTTGCAGGATACAAACTAAATCCACATAAATCATCAGCATTTCTATATATTCTCAACAAAAATCAGCATCAAGACTTAGAAAGAGAAACTTCATTTAAAATCACTCTAGACAATATAAAATATTTCAGAATCTTTCTGCTCAGACAAACACAGGAATTATATAAACACAACTATTAAACACTTTCACACAAAAAAACTAGATCTAAACAATTAGAAAAACATTTATTGCTTATGGGTAGGATGAGCTAATATAATAAAAATGCTAATCTTAATTAATTTACTTATTTAGTGCTATACCTATCAAACTACCAAAAAAACTATTAAAAATTAACAACAAATTTCAGAGGAGCAGATTAAGAGTATCAAGGGAAGTTTAATGAAAAAAAATGTAGAGGATTTCCTAGCAGTACCAGATCTTAAAACTGTAGTATAAATCAGTGATCATCAAAACAGTCTGGAACTGGCTAACAGATAGAAGGCTGGATCAATGGAATAGACTAAGGGTAAATGACCTCAGTAATCTAGTGTTTTATAAATCCAAAGATCCCAGCTGCAGGGATAAGAATTCTCTATTTGACAAAAACTTTTGGGAGAGTTGGAAAAGAGTATGGCAAAAATTAGGTTTAGATCAATATCCCACAAACTGAACTAAATTCAAAATGGTTATATGACACACATAGAGAGATATTATAAGTAAATTAGGTGAACATAGAATAGTATCTGTCAGATCTATGAAAGGAAGAATTTAAGACCAAGCAAAAAATAGACAGCATTATAAGATGTAAAATAAATAATTTCGATTATATTAAATTTAAAAGGTTTTGAATGGACAAAATCAATGTAACCAAAATTAAAAAGAAAGCAACAAACTGAGGGAAAATATTTATAACAAATTTCTCTGGAAAATAACTAATTTCTCAAATATACAAAGAATTAAGTCAAATATATAAGAAATCAAGCCATTCCTCAAACAACTAAATGGTCAAGGGATATGAATAGGCAGTTTTCAGATGAAGAAATCAAAACTATCAATAATCCTATGAGAAAATGTTCTAAAGCCCTTATGATTAAAGAAATGCAAATCAAAACAACTCTTAAGGCATTATCTCATACTTAGAAGAGTGGCTAATATCACAGTAAAGGAAAATAATAAATGTTGAAGGGGATGTGGCAAAATTGGGACACTAATGCATTGCTGGTGGAGTTGTGAATTAATCCAAACATTCTGAAAGGCAATTTGGAATTATGTCCAAAGGACTTTGAAAGAATGCATACCACTACAGGGTTTGTATCCCAAAAACATTTAAAAATGGAATGCATTCGTTTGTACAAAGATATTTTTAGCTGTGCTTTTTGTGGTGGCAAAAAATTGGAAAATTATGGGATGTTGCTCAATTGGGGAATGCCAGAACAAACTGTGGTATATGATGGAATACTATTGTGTTGTAAGGAATGATGAACCTCTTAATTTCTTTAAGAATTGGAAAGACCAACATGAACTGATGTAGAGTGAAATAAGTAGAACCAGGGGACTATTAAACACAATAAATATTTGAGATGATCAAATGTAATAGACTTTGCTACTAATAACAATGCAATGATCTGGGACAATTCTGAGAGACTTATGAGAAAGAATGCTATCTACAGCTAGAGAAAGAACTCTTGGACTAGAAATGCAGAAGAAAAGACATAATTTATCACTCCTTTATATAGGTATATGATTTGGCATTTTGGTTTTAAAAGATTACCCTTTTACAAAACTAAACAATATGAAAATAGGTTTTAAGTGATAATACATGTATAACCCAATGGAATCACTTGTCAACTCTGGGAGGCAGAGAGTAAAGGGGAGGGAGATAAAATTAACCTTTTAACCACAGGGAAATTTTTTTAAAAAAATAAAAGAATAAAGGCGACCAGCTAAGATGATGGTTTAGTAGCAAAGCTGGAACCACTTTGAGAATCCATTCAAACCAACCTTAAAATAGTGCCTTAAAAGGACTGAAGTAACAGAACCAATAAGGAGAAGGTAATTTGCATATGCACACAAGAAACATAGTGAGTTTTCAAGAGGTCCATTACCCTAATCCCTGCATGTTTTCTATGAGATTTTATTGAGCAGGTCATCAAAAAACTTTAGATACATATAATGAAAAAAAGAAAAATTTGATAGTTGTGAAAGGGAATTTTCTAAGTCCAACTTGCATGGCTATCTTGGACCAATGATGTCATGTCTATACCAGGAATAAGGGGCAGCTGGGTAGCTCAGTGGATTGAGAGTCAGGCCTAGAGATGGGAGGTCCTAGGTTCAAATCTTGTCTCAGACACTTCCCAGCTGTGTGACCCTGGGCAAGTCATTTCACCCCCATTGCCTTACCACTCTTCCACCTAGGAGCTAATGCACAGAAGTTAAGGGTTATATACCAGGAGTAAGTTAATCAAATGAATGGATTTTATCTTAGCCTGGAAAATTTTTACTGGCTCTGATTACATGACTCCTAGAGTTCATTAACCTCAGATAAATTTTTTAAAAGCTGTTACACTAGATGATGGTCCTGAAAAGACTTAAAGAGCAGTAGATGGTAGCATAGAGTAGCATAGACCATGAGACCAGTAAAGCTACCCAGTGGACAACAAAGACACTATGAGTAGTGTTGTCCCAATGCCTAAAAAGAGAAAGAAAGGAGATGGTGGTGGAGCCAAAATGGCAGTTTAGTAGCAGCGAAAGCTGGAACTGCTCAGAGAATCCTCTCAAACCAACCTTAAAGTGGAACCTCAAAATGATTCTAAGTCTCAGAAATCACAAGGAGATGGAGTGAGGTGGTGCCTCTCCCTTGGAAAACAAGTTGAACAGTAGTCAGAGAAAGGCTATTTTCATGAGATGAAGGGAAACTAGAAGTAAAACTGCATACAGAGGAGTGTAGGCCACCCAGGTGCTGAATCTCGGCACAAGACAACTTTGAGACCATGAAACCTTGCCTAAACCAACAACTGAGCACCACACACCTATCCCTTAAAGTCCCAAGCCCTGCCACCAGCACATAGAAAGTCCCTTTAGTCTGTAGCACTGACCCTTTCAAGTCTGTGGGCAAAATAGCTTACTATGCTCTAAGTCCTATAAGTCAACGGCAGAGGAGACTGAATCAGCAGATCTGAGAACTCCCAACCCACATACAAAAAAGACTAGGAAAATGAGCAAATAGCAAAACACTGAAACCTAAACATTGAACATTTCTATGGAGAAAATGAAGAGCAAGACACACATTCAGTCGGGAAATGAAAATGAAAAAAAAAAAAGGAATTGGTCTTCAATTTTTGAGCATAGATCAAAAAGGAATTCAAATATTAAATAAGAGAGGTGGAAGAAAAATTAGGAAAAAGAAATGAAAGTAATACTAAAAGAAAATAACAGCATAAAAGGCAAAATTGGTCAAGTGTTAAAGAACCACAAAAATGCAATGAAGAGAATATTTTCTTAGAAAACAGAATTTACCTACCTGAAAAAGTGGTTAAAAAAAAGTCCAATGAAGAAAAAAATTTCCATGACAAGTAGAATTGACCAGCTAGAAAAAAAGATCAAAAGGTCATGGAAGAAAATCATTCTTTAAGAATAAGAATTGGGCAAAGAGAAGTTAATGACTTCCTAAGACATCAGGAAACAATAAAATAAAATCAAAGGAATGAAAAAATAGAAGAAAATATGAAATAACTTGTTAGTAAAACAAATAACCTTGAAGAGAGATCCAGGAGAGACAACCTAATAATTTTTTTAGACTACTAGAAATTCATGATTAAAAAAAAAGTCTGGACATAATATTACAAGAAATTATCAAAGAAAACTGCCTAGATATTCTTGAACAAGATAGTAAAAAAGAAATTGAATCACCTCCTGCAATAATTTCCCAAAATATTGCAAGCAGCCAGAAAGAAACAATTCAGGTATCATGGAGCCTCACTCAGGATTACACACGATCTGACAGCTTCTACACTGAAGGACCAGAAGACTTGGAATATGATATTCTGGAAGGAAAAGGGTTTATAATCAAGAATCATCTAACCATCAAAATTGACCATATTCTTTCAGGGAAAGATATGGTCATTTAATAAAATAGAAGATTTCTTTAGCATTTCTGAAGAAAAGACCAAATTTAAACAGAAAATTTGATGTCCAAATACAAAATTCCAGAGAAGCATAAAATTGTAAATGAGAAAGAGAAAAAATTTAAGGGACATGGATGATAGCAAGAGGATGGTCTGCAGGGAACAGATGCAGAGAGAAAGATTCTGGAATGTTGGATAATGTGCCTCTCTGAGTCCACACATTAATATATTTGTAGGTGGGCACCTGAGAAGGAGAATTGGAAACTGAGGGAGGATGAGTGAAGAAAATAGAAAGAGAGAAAGCGAGAGTACACAACAAAGGAACAAAGACTCAGAGACAATGGCTTCAGGAACATAGGATTCAGTGTGCTTGCCCTTCTGATGGTGGTAGAGAGAGAATTGCACGTGTTCCCAAACTTTTATTGGGGTGTCAAGGAATGTGGAATGGGAGGTAGCTAAGAACATGTGACATGGTATAGGATTTAACATTGGCTAAATAGCCAACCACATGATCAAAGAGGAGGAGGTTAATCAAACACATGAGCTGTAAAGGAATGTGGTCTAATAAAGTGTTAGCTAGGACCATTTGTCTCTGTGCAGGAATTCTCTTGACCATATGGTTTGGAGAGTGGGTAGGATTTACAGAGTACCAATTACATACAATGATCCAGAAATAAAATGACCATGAGTCTAATACTTGAGCAGATAGGTTACAATAACCATGCATCAATAATACTTTCAAGATGATAATATACCTGGTATGCCACAGGTAAGGAGGGATTAGACTGGTAGTAAGGGGGTTTTCTATTCTCTTTCTGGATGTTCTGGGGGAGAGTGATTGGATGTTCTTAGGCTGATTGATTCTAACCTGTCTTGCCTGCTGTCCTGTTGTTATCTGGCTGCTGTATTTCCCATGGAGAAGATCCTGGTGAATTCTGAACCATCTCTGTACTAGTTGTAAGACTAGGTATAGGTCCTTTTTGGATCTAGGGCCTTTCCATGGGCCCTGCCAAGCTTGCCACAGACCATTACCTTTAATATCAACTAAGATGGGCTTTAGTGCAGGCTAGATAGAGCAGGGACTGGGATTCTTTAAGGTAGAGAGGTAAGGGTTTAATGTTGACCTTTGAGGACTCTCTGTGAGGAGACATTTAGATCCTGGGGACTTTAGGTAGTAGAAATTAATGTCAGGGCTGTCCCATTTCCCTTTTAACCTTTCTCTATTAAAATAAGCACATTTTCTCTGCTACTAAGTGGTCTGTGTGGTGGTCTCAGACCAGGCTTTGCCCTGGTCAGAGTTAACTGTTGGCTTTCAACCCACAGTGAAACATCTTGTTACTGGCCCAATTATATCCATCTCATCCCTATCCCAAACCACCCTAAATACCTTCCTAATACAATAGACAGAGGGGGTGATAGTGTGAAAGGGATTCTTTGTTCACACTTGTGAAAGGGAATCCCTTTTTCTCTTTGCCTAGTTGGAACTAATACTTCAGTTAAAACTAACTTAAGTATAAGCTTGATTTAGATGGAGGAGTTAGCAAAACACTTAGTGAATTCACACCCTACTTAATGCTAGGTATGAAGCCAGCAAGATACTTGGAAAGCTCCACCTTTTTTCTAACTCAAACAGTCATAAACTTGTGAATTCTTTTAAGAGTTCACACCCTCAGAAACTGTGAACCCTTTAAATTAGTATTCACCCCTCCAGAATGTGTGAATTGGTTCCCACAAACACTGCCCCCTGGGCAGTGCTAGACTATTTGGAAGCCGTGATTGGCCCCTGTGAAGAGGGGAGGAGACAAGAAACCACAAAAGGCCCTGAATTTCTGAAGCTAGGGAGTGGACTGCAAGAAGAGAGTTGACTCTGAGAAAGAAATGAGCTTCAAGAAAAAGGTCAACTCAAAGAAGAAAGTCAGCCTCAGAAGTCACCTTGAGCTCAAGTCATTGTCTTGACCTGCCTCTTGGAGGGAACTTGGGTGAGTGGATAGCTGGGTTTCCCTTCCTGTCTTCTGGAGAGAGTTTAATTCTGATTGAAGGCTAACAAGTCCTGGCTGAGCCAAACACTGGAATAACACTTAGTTAGATAGATTAATGTCTTTTCTACCCTTTTGTATTCCTCTGCTTTCACTCTTTCCACCTCTTTTGTAAATAAAGTATTTATAATTTTCATATATTTAGCCAAACCATTAATTTTAACACTTACAATAGTAAGATGTTTAAGACAATATGCAAAAAAAAAATAACAAAGGGGTGAAAAAGGATTGCACTAAGAGAAAAGGGAAAGCAAATGAAAATGGACTAAATTATATCACATTAAGAAGCACAGGGTGAAAAACTATTATAGAAGAGGGGAGAATGAGGGTAGTGACAGGCAAAACTTGAACCTTTCTCTCATTGGAATTGGCTCAGATTGGGAATAATAACCAAACTCATTGTGGTATAGAATCAGAAAAGGGCTGATGGGAAGGGGAATAATATAATGGAGAGGGAATGGGGGTGGTAATTAAAAGTAAAACACTTGTGTGGAGGGACAGAGTAAAAGGAGAAAAGGAAGGATTAAAAGGGGAAAACAAGATGCAGTGGTATACACAGATGGTAATCATAACTGTGAATGTAAATCTGATGAAATCACCCATAAAATGGCAGCAGGTAGCAGAGTGGATTAAAAACCAGAATCCTACAATATGTTGTTTACCAAAAACATATTGGAAGCACAAGGATAGATGCCGAGTTAAAGTAAGGGGATGTGGCAGAATCTATTGGGCTTTAGCCAAGAAAAAAAAAGCAGAAGTAGCAATCATGATCTCAGACAAAGCTGCTACAAAAATAGATCTGATTAAAATAGACTAGGAAGATAATTACATCTTGTTAAAAGGTACTATAGGCAATAAAGAAATATCAGTATTTTACAAATATGCACCAAAAGGTAGAGTCTCCAAATTTTTAAAGAAGAAACTAAAGGAACTTAAGGAGGACATAGACAGTAAAACTATACTGGTGGGGGACCTCAGTCTTCTCCTATAAAAACTAGATTAATCTAACCAAGAAATAAACAAGAAAGAAGGAAAAAAAGTGAATGAAATTTTATGAAAGTTAGATTTTATAGATATCTGGAGAAAACTGAATGTGGATAAAAAGGGACATGCCTCATTTTCAGCAGTACATGGTACATACATAAAAATTGACCAGCACTTTTTTATTTAAGTATATGATTTGGGAGTTTTGTTTTACAAGATTATTCACTTACAAAAATGAATAATATGGAAATATGTATTGAGTTACAATATATGTACAACCCAGATTGAATTGCTTGTCAACTCCAGAAAGGGGGAGGTAAAAAGGAAGAGAGACAACATGAATCATGTTAATTTGGGAAAATTAGGTGTAAATTTGTTATTAAAATCAAATAAAGATAAAACTGAAAAAAGAAAAGTTGGCAAGGTACTAGCTCATAAAAACTTTACAAAAATGCAGGAAAGCTGAAATAAAAAATGCAACCTTTTTAGGTAATAATGCAATAAAAAATATAATCAATAAGGATTCATGGAAAGACAAATTAAAATCATTTGGAGACTAAATATTCTAATTCTTCAAAGTAGTTGTGTCAAAGAACAAATTATAAAAATAATCAGTGATTTCATTAAAGAGAATTACAATGAGGAGACAGCATATCAAAATTTATGGGATATAGTCAAAGCAATACTTAGGGGAAAATTTCTATTCCTGAATGCTTTTATCAACAAATAGAGAAAAAGCATATCAATGAATTGGGGATGCAACTTAAAAATAGGAAAAGTACAAATTAAAAATCTCCAGTTAAATATTAAATTGGAAACTCTAAAAATCAAAGGAGGAATGAATAAAATTGAAAGTAAAATAACTATTGGACGAATAAATAACACTAGGAGTTGGTCTTATGGGGGGATGAAACAAAATAAATAGAGTAGTGGTTAATTTGATTTTAAAAAAAGGAAAGAAGAGAATTAAATCATCAGTATCAAAAATGAGAAGAGTGAAGTTACTCCCAACACGAGGAAGAGACTAAAGCAATCATTAGGAGCTATTTTGTCCAAGTAAATGACAATAAATCTGACAAGCTACATTAAATGGTTGAATACTTATAAAAATATAAATTGTCCAGATTAACAAAAGAGGAAGTAGAATACCTCAAATATCCCATCTCAGAAAAAGAAATTGAATATCTCCTAAGAACAAGTTGCTAGGAACAGATGGATTCAGAAGTAAATTCTATCAAATATTTAAGGAACAATTAATCCCAGTATTATATAAACTATTTGGCAAAATAAGCAAAGAAGGAGTCTTACCAAACTCTTTTTATGACATAAATATTATACTGATACTTAAGCCAGGAAGACCAAAAAAATGAAGAAAGAAAATTACAGAATTATTTCCTTAATGAGTATTGATGTAAAAATCTTAAATAGAATACTAGCAAAGAGACTACAGCAATATATCACAAAAAATATTCTCTATGAACTGGTAGGGTTTATACCAGGAATGCAAAGCTAGTTTATCCAAAACTATCCATATAATTGACACTATCAATAATCAAACTACCATAAATCACATGATTATCTTAATAGATGCAGAAAGTTTTTGACAAAATACAACACTCATTCCTATTATAAACCATAAAAGCATAGGAATAGGAAGGGCTTTTCCTTAAAATGATAAGTAGTATCTATCTAAAACCATCAGGAAGTATCATCTGCAATGGGGAAAAGTTAGAAACCTTTCCAATATGATAAGGAGTGCAGCAAGGATGCCCATTATGACCACTATTATTTAGTTTTATACTAGGAAAGCTAGCTTTAGCAATAAGAAAAGAAAAATAAATTGAAGGAATTTAAAGGAGGCAATGAAGAAACTAAAGTATCACTCTTTGTAGATGATGTGATGGTATACTTAGAGAATCCTATAGAATCAACTAAAAAATTAGTTGAAATAATTAATAATTTTGGCAAAGTTGCAAGATACAAAACAAATCATCAGTATTTCCATGCATTTCCAACAAAGTCCAACATGAAGAGATATAGAGAGAGATTCTTTTCATAATCACTCTAGAGAATATAAAATACTTGAGAATCTATTTGATAAGATAAACACAGGAAGTATATGAATACAATTACAAAACACTTTTCACATACAGTTATATCTAAACAACTGGCAAAACATTAATTGCTCCTTGGTAGGCTGAGCTAATATAATAAAAATGACAGTCCTACTTAAGTTAACATATTTATTCAGTGCCATTCCAATCAAATTACCAAAAAGTACTTTATAGAACAAAAAAAAATAATAACAAAATTCATCTACAAGAACAAAAGATCAAGAATATAAAAGGGGAAAATTGTGAAGGATGGGAGCCTACAAATACTTGATCTTAAGCAGTAGTATAATGCATTGGTCATTAAAACAATATGGTACTGGCTAAGAGACTGAAGAGTAGACCACTGGAATAAACTAGGGGAAAATTACCTCAGCAAGCTAGTGTTCAATAAACTCAAAGATCCCAGCTTTGGGGACAATAACTCACTATTTGACAAAAACTAATGGGAAAATTGGAAAACAGTATGGGAAAAATTAGGTATAAATCAATATCACAACTGATACTAAACTAATGTCAAAATGAGTAAACAATTTAGACATAAATGGTGGTATTATAAATAATGTAGGGTAACATAGAATAGTTTACTTGTCAGATCTATGGAGAAGAGAAGAATGTATGACAAAACAAGAGATAGAGAACATTACGACATAAAACGAATAATTTGATTTTTCTATATTAAAAAAGGTTTTGTACAAACAAAACGAATGTAACCAAGATTAGAAGAAAAAAAAAACAACAAACTGGGAAAACATTTTATAACAAATTTTTCTGATAGGTTTCATTGCTCAAATATATAATGAACTAAATCAAATTTATAAGAAAATAAGTCATTCCCCAACTGACAAATGGTTAAAGGATATGAATAAGCAGATTTAAATTGAATAAATCAAAGCTATTAATAGTCATAAAAAATCTTCTAAATTTCTCTTGACTAGAGAAATGCAAATTACAACAACTTTGAGTGCCACCTCACACCTAAAGGAAAATGGTAAATGTTGGATGAGGTGTGGCAAAAATGGGACACTAATGCATTGCTGTGGAGTTTTAAACTGATCTAACGCTATTGTAGGATAATTTGAAATTATCACAAAGGTCTATAGAACAATTCATTTCCTTTGATTCAGTATAATAGAGGCATCTTTTCTTGTCACTTAATGACTAAACTGATTAAAATGTATTTTACTTTGAACTAATGTGTTACTTGGCTGAAAAAGATAAACATATTAATAGAGGCTTATTAACTATAATGTTTAGAAGTTGCTAACGCATTACCCATAATGATTAAGAACTTTAAACACAGGGTAGAAAAATCCACATTTCCTCTAAGCATTGAAACTAATGATATGGGAGACAGGGTAATGTGGTAAGTTAATATTAAATTGTACCCATTTTTGGTCCCCTTATAAAAACCTTCTTTTTTTGTTTTTTTTTTTTTAGTTTTTATCTTTATTTTATTTTAATAACAAATTAACACATGAGTTTTCCCCTTCTGATTTTTAAACTCAAATAGTTTGATTAACAAACTGAAAACTGCCTCTCTCTGAGGCTATGTTGGGTTCTTCTTTCCTTTGTCTAGATGTAAAAACTAGTTGGGTAAAGACTTGCTCCTTGTTTAACTGTAAATAAGAACTTTCTTGTGTGATGAAGTAATCAATCAGCTAGGCAGAGGCCAAACTGGAAGCCCCATGGTGTCAGAGTGATTTGATTTCCAAAAGACCCACCACTTCCTGACAGGAAGTCCCTTGATATCATGTCCTTTTTGGCTATTGTTAATGAGAAATCTCTTAGAATGTTCTGGGGAAGGATTGGATGATGACATCATAAGGAGCATACATTGGCTTTCTGGATAGAAAGTGGGGCTTTTTTATTCTTCCCCTCCCCCATCCAAACTTGGCAGCTCAGCTGCTCACACTCATGTTTCTTGAGTGTAGATCCCATTAGAGTTATTTTAGCTTTTGTTCAGACTTCTGTGGAGAGTCTACCACCTAGTTTTGAAATCTTGAGCAGTTTTTTAATAATATAATATTATCAAACTAAGAATTCAGGCTCCAGAGAATTTCATTAATCATGGTAAGTCAAATGGAATAGAGCTGACAAGGAAGTTTTGAGGTGGCAACTGAGAGATGCTGGCAGTTCACAAAGAGAGCAAGATAAAGGGCACATTATTTGTCACATTCCATTACCATCTGGAAATCCCAGAAGACTCTGGAGGAGAACAATGGCAGTAGTGACAATTTTAAAATCTTGTATTTTGAAATTAATCCTTTAAACCTTATATACTTGCTATTATCCTATCTTTTTAAATGAGGAAACTTTGGAACAACGAAGAGTATTTGGAATAAGATGGGTTCAAATTTTGCTTTTTCTATTTAACAATATCTGCGTAAAAAAAGTAGTTCACTTAAAATCTGCGATCTGGACTTGATATGTAAAATATCACTCATATTTATATCTCTAAATGACAAATCAAATTTCAGAGAAGGAAGATTATCCAGCATAATAATAGAGCAAACTAATAGTTTTTTTCCCAGTATGAAATAATTTGGATTAGATGACTTGTAGGGTTTCTTTCAACTCTACATTCTAAGTCTAAGATTGCCAATTAGAATTGGAGGAGAGTATGGAGACAAGAGAGAAGTAAGGTGACTGGTGGTGTCAGAGGCAGTGGAGGAGAGAGGGAAGAGCTCAGACCCTGATATGTGTCTTATGACTATATTCAATTTACAAAAATCATTTGAATAGATAAAAAGTAGTTTTCAGTCTCTGTCTTAACTCACCTTTATTGTCAAACTTTCTCTGTCTAGGAACATTAGGATGCATAAAACAAGCACAGAGGACAGCTAGCTACTGCCATTAAGTTAATAGTTAATAGTTTTTGGCCCTCTAGAGTGTAGCAAAAGATTTTTATGAAACCAAGTGAAATAGGTAGGAAGTAAAATCTTGAATGGGTGGCTAACTGGCACAGTGCCAGGCCTGAAGTCAGGAAGACCTGAGTTCAAATCTAGTCTCAGATACTTAGCTGTGTGACTCTGCAAGTCAATTAACTCTGTCTCATTTTCCTCAAGAAATGAGCTGAAGGAGGAAATGGCAAACCATTTCAGTAATCTCTGCTAAGAAAACCCCAAGAAAAGTTACATAGACTCAGGCATGACAGAAAATGACCAACAATAACAACAAAACATCTTGGGTGGATAAATAGGAGCAAGCATCCCAAAGATTAGACAAATTAGGAAGGAAGATAAATGAGAAGGGACCAGACTCTAACAAGCAACAGCAATTTGGGATCAGTGCAGAAGAGCAAAGAGGCAGTTGGATGTAAAACAACAAATATATGACCAGAGGATCTGGGTTTGAATTCTAGCCATGCTACTTAGTGTTTGTGAGACTTTAGTCAAGTCATTAAGCCATCTGGACATGAATTTTTTTACATGTAAAATGTAGGGACAATTATCTGATTGATATGGTTTCTTTACTTGCAGGTGTTAAATTAGCTGAATAAGATTTCATAACTGCTTCCTAATCTATAGGAGAATATGTAATGAGATTTTCTGAAAGTGAGGTGAAGATTGTTATGGAGCCCAAAGTCAGCTTAGACCTACCTGTAAGATAGTGAGTAATACATTATCTTAAAAATTAGAGTAGGGGCAGCTGGGTAGCTCAGTGGATTGAGAGCCAGGCCTAGGTTCAAATCCGGCCTCAGACACCTCCCAGCTGTGTGACCCTGGGCAAGTCACTTGACCCCCATTGCCTACCCTTACCACTCTTCCACCTATAAGTCAATACACAGAAGTTAAGGGTTTAAAAAAAAACAAAAAAACAAAAACAAAACAAAAAAACAAAAAAAATTGGAGTACATAGGATGCATTTGTAGATTATTTAACTTTAACTTGGAAAGACTGTAAAATCAGAGAAATATTACCAGATTTAAATTGCTAGGCCAGAAAACAAGTTGAGTTCTGCTGCTACATGGCCTTAGAAATATCATCTTCTTGTGCTGTTACCAATATGTTAAATAAGGTTAGATAACTAGACAAGATGAACTTGAAGATCTCTTCCAATTCAAAATCTATGATCTTGTAATAATCTCTCTAAAACTTAATTTCCTCATTTATAATAAAAGGATAATACATGAATCACTCATCTCAAAGATGTTTTCTTTTTTCTTTTTTTAAAATATTTTATTTTTTTAGAAAAATTTTTCATGGTTAAATGATTCATGTTTTTACTTTCTCCTTCACTCCCCCTTTAATCCCTCCCCCCATAGTCTACACACATTTCCACTGGTTTTAACATGTGTCATCAATCAAGACCTATTTCCATATTATTGATAGTTGCATTGTTGTGGTCATTTTGAGTCTACATCCCTAATCATGTATGCATCAACCCATGTGTTCAAGCAGTTGTTTTTCTTTTGTGTTTCCACTCCTGTAGTTGTTCTTCTGAATGTGGAGAGCATTCTTTTCCATAAATCCCTCAGAATTTTCCTGGGTCATTGCATTACTGCTAGTACAGAAGTCCATTACATTCGATTTTACCACACTGTATCTGTCTCTGTATACAATGTTCTTTTGGCTCTGCTCCTTTGACTCTGCATCAATTTCTGGTGGTCTTTCCAGTTCACATGGAATTCGTGCAGTTTATTATTCCTTTTTTTTATATAATTTTTTATTTTTAGATAAAATTTTCCATGGATATATGTCATGTTTTTACTTTCCCCTTCACCCCCTCAAACCCCTGCACCCTCCTCTGTAGCTAATTCGCATTACCACTGGTTTTATTATGTGTGGTCAGTCAAGACTTATTTACACATTATTGATAGTTACATTGGTGTGGTCTTTTCAGGTCTACATCCCCAATCATGTCCTCATCAACCGAAGTGTCCAAGCAGTTGTTTTTCTTCTGTGTTTCTACTCCTGTAGTTCTTCTTCTGAATGTGGATAGTGTTCCTTTCCATAATTCCCTCAGAATTGTCTTGGGTCATTGCATTGCTGCTAGTACAGATGTCCATTACATTAGATTTTACTACAGTATATCAGTCTCTGTGTACAATGTTCTTCTGGCTCTTCTCCTTTCACTCTGCATCAATTCCTGGAGGTCTTTCCAGTTCACATGGAATTCCTCCAGTTTATTATTCCTTTGAGCACAATAGTATTTCGTCACCAACATATACCACAGTTTGCTCAGCCATTCCCCAATAGAAGGGCATAACCTCACTTTCCAGTTTTTTGCCATCACAAAGAGCACAGCTATAAATATTTTTGTACAAGTCTGTTTATTTATTATCTCTTTGGGGTACAAAACCAGCAATGGTATGGCTGGATCAAAGGGCAGGCACTCTCTTATTGCTCTTTGGGCATAATTCCAAATTGCCATCCAAAATGGTTGCATCAGTTCACAACTCCGCCAGCAACGCATTAACGTCCCGATTTTGCCACATCCTCTCCAACATTAATTACTTTCCTCTTCTATCATTTTAGCCAATCTGCTAGGTGTGAGGTAGTACCTCAGAGTTGTTTTGATTTCCATTTCTTTAATTATTAGAGATTTAGAACACTTTCTCATGTGCTTATTGATACTTTTTATTTCTTTATCTGAAAACTGCCTATTCATGTCTCTTGCCCATTTATTAATTGGGGCACGGCTTGATTTTTTATACAATTGATTTAACTCCTTGTATATTTGAGTAATTAGACCTCTGTCAGATTTTTTTGTCATAAAGATTTTTTCCCAGTTTATTGTTTCCCTTCTGATTTTGGTTGCATTGATTTTCTTTGTACAAAACTTTTTAAATTTAATATAATCAAAATTATTTATTTTACATTCTGTAATTTTCTCTAACTCTTGTTTGGTTTTAAAATCTTTCCTTTCCCAGAGATCTGACAAGTTTACTATTCTGTGTTCACCTAATTTACTTATAGTTTCCTTCTTTATATTTAAGTCTTTCACCCATTCTGAATTTATCTTGGTGTAGGGTGTGAGATGTGGATCTAAACCTAGTCTCTCCCATATTGTTTTCCAATTTTCCAAGCAGTTTTTCTCAAATAGTGGATTTTTGTCCCAAAAGTTGGGCTCTTTGGGTTTATCATACACTATCTTGCTGACATCACTTACCCCAAGTCTATTCCACTGATCCTCCCTTTTATTTCTTAGCCAGTACCATATTGTTTTGATGACCACTGCTTTATAGTATAACTTAATATCTGGTACTGCTAAACCACCTTCCTTCATGTTTTTTTTTCATTATTTCCCTTGATATTCTTGATCTTTTGTTCTTCCAATTAAACTTTGTTATAGTTTTTTCTAATGTAGTAAAAAAGGTTTTTGGTAGTTTGATAGGTATGGCACTAAATGAGTAAATTCATTTGCGTAGAATGGTCATTTTTATTATGTTAGCTCATCCTACCCATGAGCACTCAATGTTTTTCCAATTGTTTAGATCTAGTTTTACTTTTTTGGAAAGTGTTTTGTATTTATGTTCATATAATTCCTGTATTTGTTTTAGTAGATAGATTCCTAAGTATTTTACATTGTCTAGTGTGATTTTACATGGTGTTTCTCTTTCTACCTCTTGGTGCTGTAATGTGTTGGAAATATATAGAAATGCTGATGATTTATGTGTGTTTATTTTGTATCCTGCCACTTTGCTAAAGTTGTTGATTATTTCTACTAGCTTTTTAGTTGATTCTCTAGGATTTTTTAAGTATACCATCATATCATCTGCAAAGAGTGATAGCTTAGTCTCCTCCTTACCTATTTTAATATCATCAATTTCTTTCTCTTCTCTAATTGCTACTGCTAGTGTTTCTAGTACAATGTTAAATAGAAGAGGTGATAATGGGCATCCTTGTTTCACATCTGGTCTTACTGAGAAGGCTTCTAATTTATCCCCATTACATAGGATGCTTGTTGATGGTTTAAGATATATGCTATTTATTATTTTTAGGAAAAAACGTTCTATTACTATACTTTCTAGTGTTTTCAGTAGGAATGGGTGCTGTATTTTGTCAAAGCCTTTTTCAGCATCTATTGAGATAATCATGTGGTTTTTGTTTGTTAGATTGTTGATATGGTCAATTATGTGGATGGTTTTCCTAATGTTGAACCATTCTTGCATTCCTGGTATAAATCCCACCTGATCATGATGAATAACCCTCTTGATCACTCTCTGGAGTCTTTTTGCTAGTATTCTATTTAAGATTTTTGTATCTATATGCATTAAGGAGATTGGTCTGTAATGTTCTTTCTCAGTTTTTGATCTGCCTGCCTTTGGAATCAGTATCATATTTGTGTCATAAAAGGAGTTTGGTAAGACTCCTTCTTTACTTATTATATCAAATAATTTGTATAGTATTGGGATTAATTGTTCGTTGAATGTTTGATAGAATTCCCTTGTGAATCCATGAGGCCCTGGCGATTTTTTCTTAGGGAGTTCTTTAATGGCCTGTTCAATTTATTTTTCTGATATTGGATTATTTAAGTATTCTATTTCTTCTGCTGTTAATCTAGGCAATTTATATTTTTGCAAATATTCATCCATATCACCTAGATTACTAAATTTATTGCTATAAAATTGGGCAAAATAGTTTTTATTGATTGCCTTAACTTCCTCTTCATTAGAGGTGAGGTTTCCTTTTTCATCTTTGATACTATTAATTTGGTTTTCTTCTTTCCTTTTTTTGATTAGATTAACCTATGTTTTGTCTATTTTATCTGTTTTTTTTCAAAATGCCAGCTTCTAGTCTTATTTATTAATTCAATAGTTCTTTTACTTTCGATTTTATTAATTTCTCCTTTGATTTTTAGTATTTCTAATTTATTTTTCAACTGAGGATTTTTAATTTGTTGGTTTTCTAGTTTTTTAAGTTGCATGCCCAATTCATTAACCTCTGCCCTCCCTAGTTTGTTAATATATGCACTCAGTGATATCAATTTTCCCCTTAGAACTGCTTTGGCTGCATCCCATAAGTTTGGGTAAGATGTTTCATCATTGTCATTGTTTTCAATGAAATTATTAATTGTTTCTGTGATTTGTTCCTTCACTATATTATTTTGGAGAATCATATTATTTAATTTCCAATTAGTTTTTTGTTTGCCTCTCCATGTATTCTTACTAATAACTATTTTATTTCATTATGATCTGAGAAGGTTACATTTATTATTTCTTCTCTTTTGCATTTGTTTGCCATGTTTCTGTGCCCTATTACATGGTCTATCTTTGTGAATGTTCTATGTGCTGCTGAAAAGAAGGTGTATTCCTTTTTGTCTCTATTTTTCTCCAAATATCTATTAATTTGAAATTTTTAGGGTTTCATTCACCTCTCTTATCTCTTTCTTATATATTTTTTGGTTTGACTTATCTAGATCTGGTAGGGGAAAGTTCAGGTCTCCCACTAGTATGGTTTTGTTATCTATTTTATCCTTGGACTCCACTAACTTCTCCTTTAGAAATTTGGAAACTATTCCATTTGGTGCATACATTTTGAGTACTGACATTTCTTCATTGTTTATACTGCCTTTTATTAGGATGTAGTAACCTTCCCTATCTCTTTTAACCTTATCTATTTTTATTTTGGCTCTGTCAGATATCATGATAGCCACCCCTGCCTTCTTTTTCTCATTTGAAGCCCAAAAGATTTTGCTCCATCCTCTCATTTTCATTCTATAACTGTCTGTCTGTCTAATATGTGTTTCTTGTAAACAACATATGGTTGGGTTTTGGTTTCTAATCCACTCTGCTATTTGCTTCCATTTTATGGGTGAGTTCATCCCATTCTCATTCAGACTTATAATTATCAACTGTGCATTCCCAGACATTTTGATTCTCTCTCCTAGTCCTGTCCTTTCTTCTTTCACTGTTTCCTTCTATACCAGTGTTTTGTTTTTAATCAGTTCCTATAATCCCCTCCCTTATTGTACTTCCCTTTCTCCCCCCTCCCTTCTTATTCCCCTCTTATTGTTCTTTAAAGCCACGTGGTGCTCCTCCACCCCAAGCCCTCTCCCTCCCTAGTATTGCTTCCCTCCCTACCAGTACCTTTGTTACCCTTCTACTTCTGTATAGGGTGTGAATCAATTTTCTGCCCCTATGGATCTGATTGTTCTTCTCTGAGTTGATTTCAATGCACTTAAGTATTGAATATTCCCTCTCTCTAACCTCTTTACCCTTATAGTGTATTATTATTTTTCCCTGTTGATCCCACGTGCTTCTTTATGGAATATAAATTTATTCCTTTTTGTTTGCTTTCCTTTTTTTCTTATTGTTATATTCTTCCCCCCCCCCAGTTTTGTATATATTTATACATACATACATACATATATATTTATATATCTCTTGACATTTCATCCTATACAGTTTGTCCCTGTTCCCTCTATGTAAACGTCTTCTAGTTACCCTGTTGGTAACAATAATTTTTAATATTTGCCAATACCTTCTTTTTCTTCTTGGGATATAAATTGATTGATCTTGTTGTGTCCCTTAAAGAAAAAATTTTTTTTCTCCTCCCCCCATTCTCTTAATTACCTAATGTTGATTCTCTTGAATTCTGGGTCTGGGCAGAAAACTCTCTGTTTAAGTCTGTTTTTTTTTTCTTGATGAATGTTTGGAAGTCCTCAATTTTATTGAATGATCATACTTTCTCCTGCAATAATAGTTAGTCTTGCTGGATAGTTGATTCCTGGCTGTTGACCCAGTTCTCTTGCTTTCCTGAATATTGTGTTCCATGCCTTCCAGTCCTTCAATGTAGATGCAGACAGATCCTGTGTTATCCTAGCTGTGGTTCCCTGATATCTGAATGACTTCTTTTTAGCAGCTTGGAATATTTTTTACTTGGTCTGGTAGCTTTTGAATTTGGCTATAATATTCCTGGAAGTTGTCAGTTGTGGATTAAATGTAGGAGGTGATCTGTGGATCCTGTCAATTTCCACTTTTCCCTCTTATTCAAGAATTTATGGGCAATTTTCTCTGATAATTTCTTGTAAAATGCTATCTAAACTTTTTCTTTTAGTATGATGTTCTGGTAAACCAATAATTCTTAAGTTGTCTCTTCTAGCTGTGTTCTCCAGATCTTTGGTTGAATCAATGAGGTGTTTCATATTCTCCTCAAATTTTTCATTTTTAAAAAATTTTGTTTAATATATTCTTGCTGCCTTGTGAGGTCATTTTCTTCTAGTTGTTGAGTTCTGTTTTTTAAAGACTGAATTTCATCCCTGGCTTTTTGGTCATTCTTCTCTTTCTGGTCTGATTTTCTTTGTAGATCATCTTTTGCCTTCTTTGCTTCATTTTCAAGCTGGACAATTCTGGCTTTTAAGACTTTATTTTCTTGTTTTAGCTCATGTATTTCCTTTTTTCAAATTGTCTTCAACCTCTCTTGATTGTTTTTTGAGTTCCTGAAGTTCTTGAATTAATTGAGTTTTAAATTCTTGAGTTAATTGAATTTTGAGATTTTCAAAAGCCTGTGTCCAGTTCGCTGGAACTACTTCCTCTTCTTCTATTTCTGCTTCATTTGCTCCCTTTTCACTTCCTTGAAAGAAGCTGTCAATTGTAATTTCTTTTATCTTTTTCTGTTGCTTACTCATGTTTTTTCCCTTCCTTGATCTGCTAGTTTGAGCAGATGTATTTAATGATCTTTGATGAAAGATCTTCCCCCCCCAGGGGCAAAGGTTTGTAGTTACTTTCTCTGCCCTTGGAAGACTTCTCAGTCTGTCCAATTGTTGGGATTAGTTCTGTATTGATTGGATTAATCTGCCCTGAGGCTAAAACCTCAAAACCTCAAGGGGAGAGAAAAACAAAGAAAAACCCCCAAAAGGTGGGCTGACAAGAAGGAGCATTTTCTCTGAACTGAGCTCCCCAGCAGTGGGGTCCCCCTGTGCTATCCACTATATTTGATCTGGTTTTCTTTCCTCTTGAAGCCCTGAGTTCTCTATCTTGGTATGAGGAAGCCAAGCTGTCTGCACTCTGGGGTTTGGCTCTCTCTAAGCCACCATCTTCTGGGCATTTTTGCTGTGTTTCTCTGGTTTTTTCCTCCAGTCACCTCTCCAGTGCCTGTGTTTGACTCCCTGAGTCCTATGCCAGCAAGGCCCTCTCTCCTGACCAGTGCACCTACCGGCCCTGTGGTTTCCCGGCTACTGGAGACTCTGCACAGCACTTGGGGGAGGAGTCCTGGGATCCTGGGATTCCCCTTCTATGCCCTCAGTCCCAATAGTGCAAGTATTGAAGCCTTTTTCTTGGCTTACCCCTTTAGTTGTGCTGCAGTAGGGTTCCCCTTGCTCTGTCCCGTTATTAGATTTGGTCCTCTTTCTTCTCAAAGCACATCGTTTTCTGTCTTGGTGTATAAGGGTGTGGAGGTTTTAAGATTCGCTCTGTCTATGCCGCCATCTTACCGGAACTCAGTTTATTGTTCCTTTGATCACAGTAGTATTCCATTACCAGCATATACCACAATTTATTTAGCCATTCCCCAATTGAAGGGCATACCCTCATTTTCCAGTTTTTTGCTACCACAAAAACCGTGGCTATAAATATTTTTGTACAAGTCTTTTTATCTATGATCTCTTTGGGGTACAAACCAAGCAATGCTATAGCTGGATCAAAGGGCAGGCATTCTTTTAGAGCTCTTAGGGCATAGTTCCAAATTGCCTTCCAGAATGTTTGGATCAGTTGAAAACTCCACCAGCAATGCAGTAAGGTCCCAATTTTGCCACATCCCCTCAAACATTCATTACTCTCCCTTGCTGTCATTTTAGCCAATCTGCTAGGTGTGAGGTGGTACCTCAGAGTTGTGTTGATTTGCATTTCTCTAATTACTAGAGATTTAGAACACTTCCTCAATGTGCTTATTGATAGTTTTGATTTCTTCATCTGAAAAATTGCCTATTCATGGCACTTGCCCATTTATCAATTGGGGAATGGCTTGATTTTTTTATACAGTTGATTTAGCTCCTTCTATATTTGAGTAATTAGACCTTTGTGAGAGTTTTTTGTTATAAAGATTTTTTCCCAGTTTGTTGTTTCACTTCTGATTTTGGTTGCACTGTTTTTATTTGAACAAAAATTTTTTAATTAAATATAATCAAAATTATTTATGTTACATTTTGTAATTTTTTCTAACTCTTGCTTGGTTTTAAAATTTTCCCTTTTTCATAAATTTGACAAGAATACTATTTTGTGTTCACTTAATTTTCTTATAGTTTCCTCCCTTATATTCAAGTAATTCACCCATCCTGAATTTATCTTAGTATAGGGTGTGAGATGTTGATTTAAACCTAATTTCTCCCAAATTGTTTTCCAATTTTCCCAACAGTTTTATCAAATAGTGAATTTTTGTCCCCAAAATTGGGCTCTTTGGGTTTATCATACACTGTCTTGCTGACATCTCTTACCCCAAGTCTATTCCACTGAGCCTCCCTTCTGTCTCTTAGCCAGTACCATATTGTTTTGATGACCACTGCTTTATAGTATAGTTCAGTGATACCCAAAGTGGGCACTACCACCCTCCCTGGTGGGTGCTGCAGCAATCTGGGGATGGGGGTGTACTGATCGCAACAGTTTTTTGGTATTACATTCTATTCCAAGTTCAAGAAATTGTTTCATAATTTCCAGGGGGCGATAAGTAATATTTTTTCTGGAAAAGGGGTGGTAGGCCAAAAAAGTTTGGGAACCACTGGTATAGTTTAATATCTGGTACTGCTAGGCCCACTTCCTTTATGTTTTTTTTTTCATTATTTCCCTTGATATTCTTGATCTTTTGTTCTTCCAAATGAACTTTGTTATGGTTTTTTCTAATTCAGTAAAAAAGTTTTTTCGTAGTTTGAGAGGTATGGCACTAAATAGGTAAATTAATTTGTGTAGAATGGTCATTTTTATTATGTTAGCTCATCCTAGCCATGAGGAATCAATGTTTTTCTGATGGTTTAGATCAGTTTTAATCTTTTGGAAAGTGTTTTGGAGTTGTGTTCGTATAATTCCTGTGTTTTGATAGATAGATTCCCAAGTATTTTATAGTGTCTAGGGTAATTTTAAATGGTGTTTCTCTTTCTACCTCTTCTTGCTGTGATGTGTTGGAAATATATAGAAATGCTGATGATTTATATGCATTTATTTTGTATCCTGCAACTTTGCTAAAGTTGTTGATTATTTCTACAAGCTTCTTAGTTGATACTCTCTAGGATTTTTTAAGTAGACCATCATATCATCTGCAAAGAGTGATAGCTTAGTCTCCTCATTGCCTATTTTAATACATTCAATTTCTTTTTATTCTCTAATTGCTATTGCTAGTATTTCTAGTACAATGTTAAATAATAGAGGTGATAATGGGCATCCTTGTTTCATGCCTGATTTTATTGGGAGTGTTTCTAATTTATCCCCATTGCATATGATGCTTCTTGATGGTTTTAGATACATACCGTTTATTACTTTTAGGAAAGGTCCTTCTATTCCTATACTTTCTACTGTTTTCAATAGGAATGGATGTTGTATTTTGTCAAAGGTTTTTTCAGCATCTATTGAGATAATCATGTGGTTTTTGTTGGTTTGCTTGTTGTTATGGTCAATTATGTGGATGGTTTTCCTTATGTTGAACCATCCTTGCATTCCTGGTATAAATACCACCTGATCATAATGAATAACCCTCTTGATCACTCTCTGGAGTCTTTTTGCTAGTATTCTCTTTAATATTTTTGCATCTATGTTCATTAAAGAAATTGGTCTGTAGTTTTCTTTCTCTGTTTTTGACCTCCCTGTCTTTGGGATCAGTGATACATTTGTATCATGAAAGGAGCTTGGTAGAACTCCTTCTTTGCTAATTATGTCAAATATTTTGTATAGTATTGGAATTAGTTGTTCTTTGAAGGTTTGATAGAATTCATTTTTTAATTCATCTGGTCCTGGGATTTTTTCTTAGAGAGTTCTTTGATGGCTTGTTAAATTTCTTTTGCTGATATGGGATTATTTAAGTATTCTACTTCTTCTACTGTTAATCTAGGCAATTTATATTTTTGTAAATATTCATCCATCTCCCTTAGGATGCTATATTTATTGCCATATAATTGGACAAAATAGTTTTTAATGATTGCCTTGATTTTCTCTTCATTATAGGTGATGTCTCCCTTCTCATCTTTGATACTGGTTATTTCGTTTTCTTCTTTCCTTTTTTATTAGATTGTCCAGTACTTTGTATATTTTATTTGTTTTTTCAAAGTACCAGCTTCTAGTCTTGATTATTAATTCAATAGTTCTTCTACTTTCAATTTCATTGATTTACCCTTTAATTTTTATAATCTCTAATTTGGTCTTAACTGGGGATTTTTAATTTGTTCCCTTTCTAGTTTTCTGAGTTGCATTCCCAGTTCATTGATCTTTGCTCTCTCTAATTTTTTCATATATGCACAAAAGGATATAAATTTCCCCCTGAATACTGCTTTAGCTGCATCACACAAAGTTTGGTAGGATGTCTCAACATTGTCATTGTCTTCAATGAAATTGATTGTTTCTATGATTTGTTCTTTAACTGACTGGTTTTGGAGATTCATATTATTTAATATCCAATTGGTATTTGATTTCCCTGTCCATGTAACCTTACTAATTATTATTTTTATTGCATTATGATCTGAAAAGGTTACATTTATTATTTCTGCTCTTTTGCATTTGTTTGCCATGCTTTTATGCCATAGTACAAGGTCAATCTTTGTGAATGTTCCATGTGTAGGTGAAAAGAGGGTGCATTCCTTTTTGTCCCTATTTATTTTTCTTCCCATATCTATTAAATCTAATTTTTCTACGATTTCATTCACCTCTCATATCTTTATTATTTATTTTTGGTTTGATATATCTAGATCTGTAGGAGGAATATTTAGATCTCCCACTATTATAGTTTTACTATCTATTTCTTTCTTGAGCTCTGCCAGTTTCTCTTTTAGGAATTTGTATACTATACCATTTGGTACATACATGTTGAGTACTGTTATTTCCTCATTGTCTATACTGCCTTTTATCAAGATGTAATTACCTTCCCTTTCTCTTTTAATCAGATCTATTTTACTTTGGCTTAGTCAGAAATCATGATCTCTACTCCTGCCTTCTTTTTCTTACTTGAAGCTCCAAAGATTTGCTCCATCCCTTGACCTTAACCCTGTGTATGTCCACTGGCATCATATGTGTTTCTTGTAGACAACATATGGTAAGATTTTGGTTTCTAATCCATTCTGCTATTTGCTTCTGTTTTATCCATTCACATTCATAGTTATAATTATCAGTTGTGTATTCCCCAACATATTCCTATCTTCTCCTAGTTCTACCCCCTTTTTTAGCCTATTTCCTTTTAAACCAGTGGTTTTATTTCAAACCAGTCCCCTTGTCCCCTCCCTTGATTCATTTCCCTTTCCAACCCCTCCCTTATTATTCCCGTCTTTTTATTTTTTAAAACTTAATGAATTCCCTCCCTCCTTTCCTCCCCTCCCTTTTTTAACATCCCCACTCCCCTTCTTCCCTTGGTTTATCTTTTCTGACTTTTTCAGTAGGGTTAGATAGAATTCTATATCCCAATGGATTTAGCTACTCTTCCCTCTCATGTTTAATTCTTCTGAGAGTAAGGTTTAAATTTTACTTATTACTGATCTCTTCTTCTCCTTCTTATAACAGTATTCATCATCTCCCCTTCCCATGTCCTCTTTGTGTGATATAGAATATTCTATTTTTCTTATTCATTCAAATTTCTCTTGGTGGCATCTACTATTCACCTCCCTCTTTCTTCCCCCATATCATCTTAGACCATTTAGTACTCCAAACTCTCCCTATGAATAATTCTTCTCATTATTATAATAGTGAATACAGTTTTTGAAAGTTACACATACCATTTCTCCATATAGGATTACAAATAATTTGATCTTATTGAAACCCTTAAAGAGGGAAATTTAAAAATAAGAGTTTTCTTTCTTTCTCCTCTCTTTCTTATTTACCTTTTCATGTTTCTCCTGGTTTTTGTGGTTGGATATCAAACTTTCCATTTAGCCCTGGTCTTTTCTGTGCAAATACTTGGAAATCCTCTATTTTGTTGAATGCCCGTACTTTCCCCTGGAAGTATATAATCAGTTTTGATATGTAGGTGTTCCTTGATTGTAGACCCAGTTCTCTTGCCTTTCTGAATATCATATTCTAAACCTCGGGGTCTTTTAGTGTGGAGGCTGCCAGATCCAGTGGGATCCTGATAGATATCTGAATTGTCTCTTTCTGGCTTCTTGTAAAATGTTTTCTTTTATTTGTAAGCTCTTGATTTTGGTTGTTATATTCCTTGGGAGTTGTCTTTTGAGGGTTTAGTGTATAGGATGATCTATGAATCCTTTAAATGTCTATTTTACCCTCTTGTTGAATAACAGCAGGGCAGTTTACTTGGATAACTTCTTGTAGTGTGGAGTCCAAATTTCTATTAATTTCTGCTTTTTCAGGAAGACCAATGTTTCTCACATTGTCTCTTCTAGACCTGTTTTCTTGATCTGTCAATTTCTCAGTGATATATTTCGTGTTTCCTTCTATTTTATAAGTCTTTTGACTTTGCTTCATTTGTCCTTGCTGTCTTAAGAGATCTTTGGCTTCTACTTACCCAATTCTGGTCTTTAGAGACTGGTTTTCTGCCATAAACTTTTGATTTTCCTTTTAATTTGTTCTATTCTGATTTTCATGGTTTCCTAAAATTTGCTTATCATTTTGTTTCATTTTGGGGCTTCTTTTTCCACTTGGGAGTTTCTGTCTTTTAACCTGTTAAATTCCTTCTGAATTATATCCAACTTCTCTCACTAAGTCTCTTCCATCTTTCTCATGATCTCAGATTTGAACTCTTCAAAATCTTATGACCAATTTTCATTTTTTTGGTAAGGTTTGGATGTGATTAATTGTTCTCCTCTGCTCTTTGCTCTGTTGTCTGGATTTTTGTGTAAAAGTTGCGGAGTGTTAAAGATTTCTTCTTGATCTTTCTCTTTTGAGGTTCTTGTGCCTGGCTTGCCGTTATTATTATTTCTTTCTCAGTCTTAAGTCTGGGTGAGCCAGACAGGCTCTCTGCCTATCCTATTGAGTTGTGGAGCAGTTTTCATCTGAGTGACAGTGCCATGTGCCCTCTCAGCTTTATCCTCAGGGCCACAGTTGGTCTGTGCTCTTTAGGCTCCTAATGTCTCAAGTTTAGCTGTTGTCAGGGTCCAGCCTCCTGGTGGTCCCCTTGCTTGCTCCTCTGCCTGAAGCTCCTTTAACAGTCTCAGAGTGCTGCTTCCATAGTCATGCACCCCTCTGCACTGGATCCCCACCCATGGTCTAAACCTGCACTCAAGGTCTGCATCCACGCCTGTGTTCAGCAACTGAGCCTGAGCTCAAGGTCTGTGTTCCAAGTCCACGTGTTTTTTAGCCTCTTGGTGTCTTAAGTCTTGCTGCTCTCAGGAGCAGGCCCTGGTGATCCCAGGTAGCTAATGAGAACTTAATGAATGTCCCAAACTTGCTCTAACTCTTGTGCACTGGCTTTGGCACTATAGGTGATGTGTGTGTGTGTGTGTGTGTGTGTGTGTGTGTGTGTGTTACTCAGCTCACGTTTCAGTGGGAGCTATTTCACCCCCTTATAGCATGGAAATGCCCAAATTACATATAACTTCAGTGCTTCACCCTATTGTGGGGTGCCTTCATTCATCTGGATTTGTTTTTATGTCCTCTTCAGGAGTCCTATCTGTGTGGTTTAGGAGAGGTTAAGGAAGCTGCTTTTACTCTGCCACCATTTTACCCAGAAGTCCAAGAACAACATTTTTATTATGTGTTGCCATATGGGGCAGCTGGGTAGCTCACTAGATTGAGAGTCAGGCCTAGAGACGGGAGGTCCTAAGTTCAAATCTGACCTCAGACACTTCCCAGCTGTGTGACCCTGGGCAAATCACTTGACCCCCATTGCCCACCCTTACTACTCTTCCACCTATGAGACAATACACAGAAGTTAAGGGTTTAAACCAAAAAAAAAATATGTGTTGCCACATTAAATGTTAAGCCTCGGGATTTTTTTAGGATGAAAATCTTTCAAACTATAGAGAGACAAATATAAGAAGCAAAATTCATGAAGGTGTATTTTATCTCTGGAATTTCATACAATTGCACAATAATCTGTAAAATGTTAACACAAAGAAATAATAATTGGATACTAACTTGTACCAGAACTCTTTCTAGCTAAAACAATTAAAAAGGTGCAAAGAAAAAGAGAAATAACAATGACAATAGTGATATGCATTTACATAGTACTTAATATATAAGTTTTGAAGTATCTTATGCACATTTTCTTAACTGAAGTAAGATGGTTTTTATTTGAATTTGCAAGGCAACTCAAGTTTATGTAATACTTTATGATTTACAGTGTTTTCCTCACCCAAGAATTATAAAATTTACATAGAGATTGCTACCTTTCTTCTATTATTTTCAGTCACTGTTAACTTGCCCACCTGATATTATTTTGGAACCAATTTTTCAATTTATTATGATTTCTTTTTAAGTAGAAATCTTCCTGGTCATACTTATATTTTCTTCTCTTCTCAGAAATCATTTGAAATTCTCCTATAAGAATCTTGATATGAGAAAGAAAAGGTCACATGAAAAGGAATCACTTGGAGTGACATCTTGAGGAGACTTTAATTGCAGTTATGAATGTGGTATTCTTTAATTCTTTTTCAACAATGATTCCTATTAGATTTCAATTTCCTTTGAAAGAATTTATGATAGTTATTGTTACTTTGGTAACAAATCCTTTAGGAAATCATTAGGAAAACTTGGATTTTTTAAATGTTGTTTTAACTATGTCCTTTTCCTCCTTTTGCAGTAAAGTCTGCTCCTCCCCCTTTCCTTCTTCTTCTTCTTCTCTCTCTCTTTTCCTCTAATGTCTCTTCCTTCTCCTACTCCTTCTACAACCTTGCCATTTTCTAATATTATTCTTTCTGTTTTCAATAAGATTTCTCCTCTTTCCTTCTCCTCTGTTCATTTTCCTTCCTCTTTTTCTATTTCTTTCTCTCTCCATCTTCTAAATTTTTAATGTTTTAAATGTTGAAAAATAAAGTATTTGTGGGATGAACACAGGGAGAAATATAATTGGCCTCAGGAGAGTTCCCAGGAACACAGAAAGCTTCATATGTAATATGCTAAAAGCTCCAAGATAGGCTTTTATGTAGAAGTAAGGATATGAAGGTTGCTGTAAGCTCAAAGATTCAAACTTCTCCTACAGAGCAGACACATCTCTACCTCCCTACCACTTTCACCAATCCCTCAAAAAGCAGGAGGATCTTTCAGTTTTACAAATAAAAAATTGGTTGTAGGGTGATGGCTCTCACCAGGAGCTGCTGAATTTCAGCTGTCATAGTTGCTAACATTATTGCAAATAACAAATTTTCTGCTGCAAATGAAGCTGCAAATGAAATGCTGGCTTCCAACTGAGAGCCTCCAACTGTGTGTGAATTGTTTGCAAGCATATGCACTGTAGTATTGGCCTTTTCTTAATAATTTCTTTCCGTCTTATTTTCCTAGATTTTTGTTGGTTCTGTACTTCTACTGGGTACTCATCTACTCCAAGTAAAGCTTCAGATATCCCAGGTCCAACACTAAGCACCCCAAGTTGCCTTTCCCCATCACTTAGAACCATTGAATTCGCAAAATAGAAGGAAACCTAGGGACCAGCTAGGACGGTTCTTCTTATTTTGTAGTTTCTCAATGGTAATTTTCATATGAGTACAAATTATTATTATAATTATTTTACTGATGAGGAAACTAAGAATCAATCCCAAATAAGTCGCCCAAGATCATACATAATAATGAAGCAGAGCTCAGGTTTTCCAGCTCTCATTCCCAATGCTCTCTGGATAACACCATCAAAATAGAATATTGTGGAGTCCCTAGAAATTGAATTTTAAAATCTGGTTTGGTGAGCACTGAAGGAGACCAAAATAAATTGTGATGGATACATTTTGACTTTGAGAGACCCAGCTTCCTCTTCACTCTATTTCTCTTTTGCCTCCCCTATCTGACTCCTCCATGTTGTTTTCATATCCTTAACTTTCTTTTCACTGTTGAACCAAGCACTCAAGAAGGAATGTCACTTATTCACACCTATGGCTAAAAGTTTAGTATGAGAGAGATAGAACCAAGATGACAGAGTAGCAGGAAATTCTCCCCACTGAAACTCTTTTAAACATCTAGAAAATCCACCAGACGAAAATCTGATTTTAAAAATCCAGAGAAAGTTACCATGAGTTACTTGTTCATATCAGATAAGAATAAGGGGACAGAGTAGTCTAGGGACAGGAAGAAATGGAAAAGCAGGAGGAAAAAACATACTAGTTGAAAGGGGGAGAGGAAAATAGGAGACATTTCAGATATCTTAAGGAGTAGAAATCTTGTCTAGTCACTCTTGTTCCCACTAAGAATTAGGAAAAAATAATTTAAAATGTTCACATTGCTACTTTCCTAATTTCCTTCTACCCCCAAGTTTAGACCTGATCTTTTATTTGAATTTTGCCAAGCTTTCTTGTTCTATTATTCTGAATTTCCACTAAATGGAGTTATTTTCTGCCCGGAATAAAGGATTACATGTAATACTTTCTAAAGCCCATTGTGACCATGCCCACCAGTTCAGTAAAATAATTTCAAGCTTGTCACTCTTACCTCTACAAATCACTATTTATTGCTTAACCAGAAAGCCTATGCTGCTGAACTAAAACCTTGGAAAATAAACTCACTTAGTTTTACTAAGTTGAAAATAATTATGCAGAGTCATTGTGAGTTTGCATCTAGCCTTTCCACAGGGACAATTTCTTCCAACCAAAATATAGACTCCATCATCAAAAGAAGCTGTGAATGTGTCAAAAGCTGTAAGATTAGACTTCCAATTAAGATGGCAGATGAGTAAAGAGCAGCTGCTCAATCTCTCCTAACCAAAGCATACAGGACTCCTGAAGGGGACATAAAAACGAATCCAGACGAACGAAGGGACCCCACAACAGGGCGCAGCATTGTAGGTACATGGAATCGGGGCATTTCCATGCTATAAAGGGGTGAAACAGCTCTCACTAGAGTGCGAGAGGAAGAAGCCCCTCCCCCACCCCCACACCACATACAGCCCAGAGGCCAACGCACAAGAGTGAAAGTAGGATTGGAGCACCCAGTAAATCACTGGCAGCTCCAGGGCTTCTTCCTGAGAGGATCAAGAACTAGGACCACAAGAAGCTAAAGAACGCGCACGGACTTCCCTGAGTACTGGCTCAGGTGAAGGCAGAGCCCTAGGCTTGGCCAAGGATTGCGAGAACAGACTTGGATGCCGAGTGGGGACACTGTGCAGACGGGAACAAGGCTGTGGAAGCAGCGCCCTGAGACTGCTGAAGGAGCCTTGGGCAGAGGGGCAGACCAGCGACAACCAGGAGGCTCGACCCTGAGAACAAGAAGATCTGAGCCCTCTGGAGCTCAGACAGCACAGACAGACCCTGAGTGTGAAGACAAAGCTGAGAAGGGGCAGGGCTAACAATAGCAAGCTGAGAACCTCAGAAGAAGAAAAAGATTATCAAGAAAAACTCTTGAACACTTGACAACTTTTACACAGAGAAAATCCAGACAACAGAGGAGGACAAACAAGTATCCAAACCTTCCCAAAACAATGAAAACTGGTCACAAGCTATGGAAGAGTTCAAAACTGAGATTTTAAAGAAGATGGAAGAGATCTGGCAAGAAAATAAGAGTTTAAAAGGCAGAATTTTGCAATTGGAAAGTGAGGCTCAGAAATCAAATGAACTGATAAGCAAATTGAACACCAGATATGACCAGATTGAAAAAGAAAACCAATCCCTAAAGGCTAGAATTGAATAATTAGAAGCCAATGATCTCACAAGACAACAAGAACAAATAAAACAAAGTCAAAAGACTGATAAAATAGAAGGAAACATGAAATATCACCATGAGAAAGTGACAGACTAAGAAAACTGGTCTAAAAGAGACAATTTGAGACTCATTAGTCTTCCAGAAAAGGCAGAAATTAATAGAAACTTGGACTCCATACTTAAAAAAATTATTCAGAAAAATTGCCCTGAAGTTCTACAACAAAAGGGCAATATAGACATTGAAAGGATCCATAGATCACCCTTTATGCTGGACACAGAAAAGTCAACACCAAGGAATATAATAGCCAAATTCAAGAGCTTTCAAGTAAAAGAAAAACTCTTATAAGAAGCCAGAAAGAGACAATTCAAATATCAAGGAGCACCAATCAGGATCACACAGGATCTGGCAGCCTCCACGCTAAAAGACCGCAAGGCTTGGAATACGATATTTAGAAAGGCAAGAGAGCTGGGCCTTCAGCAACGGATCAACTACCCATTGAAATTGACTATATACTTCCAGGGGAAAGTATGGGCATTCAACAAAATTGAAGATTTCCAACTATTTGCACAAAAGAGACCAGGACTAAATGGAAAGTTTGATATCCAACCACAAAAATGAAGAGAAAAATGAAAAGGTAAATAAGAAACAGAGGGGAAAGAAAGAAAACTCATAATTTTTTAAATTTGACTCTTTAAGGGCTTAAATAAGATCTAATTATCTGTATTCCTATGTGGAGAAATACTATGTATAATTCTCTGTAGTGAACTCTATTCACTATTATAATATTCACTATTATAGCAATCAGAAGAATAACTCATAGGGAGAGGACAGAATACTAAATGGTCTAAGATTACATGGGGGGTGGGAAAAAGGGGGAGAAATAGTAGGAGACACCAAGAAAAATCTGAGTAAATAAGAAAAATAGGATATTCTATTACACAAAAAGAAGGCATGGGAAGGGGAGGGGATAAATGCTATTATAAGAAGGAGAGGAAGAGAGCATTAAGAGGTAATAATCAAACCTTACTCTCAGTGTAATCAACCCAGAGAGGGAAGAGTAGCTTTATTATCCATTCAGATAAAAAAAACTCTATCTAACCCTACTGAGAAAGTCAGAAGGGATAAACCAAAGGGAGCAGGAGAGTGGGGAGGTCAAAAAAGGGAGGGGAGAAGAAGGGGAAGGGAATTCATTAGGCCTTTTAAAAAACAAAAATAGGGGAATAACAAGCGAGGGGGTAGAAAGGGAAGCTAATCAAGAGAGGGGATAAGGGATACCACCTCAAAGCAAACCACTGATTTAAAAGAAAATAGTGGAAGAAGAAGGATTGAGTCCAGGGGAGGATACAAAAATGTCAGTGAATGCACAACTGATAATTGTAACTCTAAATGTGAATGGGATGAACTCTCTCATAAAAGGGAAGCAAATAGCAGAGTGGATGAGAAACCAAAATCCTACCATATGTTGTCTACAAGAAACACATATGGGGCAGGTAGACATACACAAGTTTAAGGTTAAGGGCCTGAGCAAAATCTTTTGGGCATCAAATGAGAAAAAGAAGGCAGGAGTGGCTATTATGATTCCTGACAAAGCCAAATTAAAAATAGATATGATTAAAAAAGACAGGGAAGGTAAGTACATCCTGATTAAAGGCAGTATAAACAATGAGGAAATAACACTGCTCAATATATATGCACCAAGTGGTATAGCATCCAAATTCATAAAGGAAAAACTGGCAGAGATCAAGAAGGAAATAGATAGTAAAACCATAATAGTGGGAGATCTACATATTCCTCTTTCAGATCTAGATAAATCAAACCAAAAAATAAATAAGAAAGAGGTAAAAGATGAATGAAGTCCTAGAAAAATTAGATTTAATTGATATGTGGAGAAAAAGAAATAGGGACAAAAGGGAATACACCTTCTTTTCATCTGCACATGATACATTCACAAAGATTGACCATGTAATAGGGCACAGAATCATTGCAAACAAATGCAAAAGAGCAGATATAATAAATTTAACCTTCTCAGATCACAATGCAATAAAAATAATAATTAGTAAGGGCACCTGGATAGGCAATTGAAAAAACAATTGGAAATTAAATAATATGATTCTCCAAAACCAATTGGTCAAAGAAGAAATGATAGAAACTATCAACAATTTCATTGAAGAGAATGACAATGATGAGACATCCTACCAAACTCTGTGGGATGCAGCCAAGGTAGTACTCAGGGGTAAAGTTATTTCCTTGAGTGCATATATTAACAAATTAAGGACGGCAGAGATCAATGAATTGGGCATGCAACTCAAAAAAACTAGAAAGCGAAGAAATTAAAAATCCCCAGATAGGGGCAGCTGGGTAGCTCAGTGGAGTGAGAGTCAGGCTTAGATACAGGAGGTCCTAGGTTCAAACCCGGCCTCAGCCACTTCCCAGCTGTGTGACCCTGGGCAAGTCACTTGACCCCCTTTGCCCACCCTTACCAATTTTCCACCTATGAGACAATACACCGAGGTACAAGGGTTAAAAAAAAATCCCCAGATGAAAACTAAATTAGAAATACTAAAAATTAAGGGAGAAATTAATAAAATCAAAGGTAAAAGAACTATAGAATTAATAAATATGACTAGAAGCTGGTATTTTGAAAAAACAGATAAAATAGAGAAAGTACGTGTCAATCTAATAAAAAAAAGGAAAGAAGAAAACCAAATTGACAGTATTAAAGATGAAAAGGGAGACCTCACCTCTAATGAAGGGGAAATTAAGGTAATCATTAAAAACTATTTCGTCCAATTATATGTCAGCAAATATAACAATTTAGGAGATATGGATGAATATTTACAAAAATATAAATTGCCTAGATTAACAGCAGAAGAAATAGAATACCTAAATAATCCCATATCAGCATAAGAAATTGAACAAGCCATCAAAGAACTCCCTAAGAAAAAGTCACCAGGACCTGATGGATTCACAAGTGAATTCTATCAGACATTCAAAGAGCAACTAATCCCAATACTATACAAATTATTTGATATGATAAGGAAAGGAGGAGTCCTACCAAATTCCTTTTATGACACAAATATGGTACTGATTCCAAAGCCAGATAGACCAAAAACAGAGAAAGAAAACTATAGACCAATCTCCATAATGAACATAGATGCAAAATCTTAAATAGAATATTAGCAAAGAGACTCCAGCAAGTAATTAAGAAGATCATCCACCATGATCAGGTGGGATTTAAACCAGGAATGCAAGAATGGTTCAACATTAGGAAAACCATCCACATAATTGACCATATCAACAGTCTAACAAACAAAAATCACATGATTATCTCAATAGATCCTGAAAAAGCCTTTGACAAAATACAGAATCCATTCCTATTGAAAACATTGAAAAGTATAGGAATAGAAGGACCTTTCCTAAAAATACTAAACAGTAAATACCTAAAACCATCAACAAGCATTATATGCAATGGGGATAAATTAGAAGCCTTCCCAATAAGATCAGGAGTGAAACAAGGATGCCCATTTTCACCTCTATTATTCAACATAGTACTAGAAGCACTAGCAGTAGCAATTAGAGAAGAAAAAGAAATTGAAGGTATCAAAATAGGAAAAGAGGAGACTAAGCTATCACTCTTTGCAGATGATATGATGGTCTACTTAAAAAATCCTAGAGAAGCTTGTAGAAATAATCAACAACTTTAGCAAAGTTGCAGGATACAAAATAAATGCACATAAATCAACAGCATTTCAATATATTTCCAACACATCACAGCCCCAAGAGATAGAAAGAGAAACATCATTTAAAATCACCCTAGATAATATAAAATACTTAGGAATCTATCTACCAAAACAAACACAGCAATTATATGAAAACAACTACAAAACACTTTCCAAACAAATAAAACTAGATCTAAACAATTGGAAAGCCATTGATTGCTCATGGGTAGGATGAGCAAACATAATAAAAATGACAATTCTACCCAAATTAATTTACCTATTTAGCGCCATACCTATCAAACTACCAAAAAACTTCTTTACTGTATTAGGAAAAACTATAACAAATTTCATTTGGAATAACAAAAGATCAAGAATATCAAGGGAAATAATGAAAAAAAATGTGAAGGAAGGGGGCCTAGCAGGACCAGATATTAAACTATACTATAAAGCAGCAGTCATCAAAACAATATGGTACTGGCTAAGAGACAGAAGGGAGGATCAGTGGAATAGACTTGGGGTAAATAACATCAGCAAGACAGTGTATGATAAATCCAAGGAGCCCAACTTTTGGGACATGAATCCACTATTTGACAAAAACTGCTGGGAATTTTGGAAAACAATATGGGAGAGATTAGGTTTAGATCAACATCTCACACCCTGCACCAAGATAAATTCAGAATGGGTGAATGACTTGAATATAAAGAGGGAAACTATAAATAAGTTAAGTGAACATAGAGTAGTTTACTTGTCAGATCTCTGGTAAAGGAAAGATTGTAAAACCAAGCAAGAGTTAGAGAAAATTACAAAATGTAAATTAAATGGTTTTGATTATATTAAGCTAAAAAGCTTTTGTACAAAAAAATGCAGCCAAAATCAGAAAGGAAACAACAAATTGGGAAGAAATCTTCATAAGAAAAAACTCTGACAGGGGTCTAATTACTCAAATATACAAGGAGTTAAATCAATTGTATAAAAAATCAAGCCATTTGCCAATTGCTAAATGGGCAAGAGACATGAATAGACAATTTTCAGGTAAAGAAATCAAAAGTATCAATAAGCATATGAGAAAGTGTTCTAAATCTGTAATAATTAGAGACATGCAAATCAAAACAACTCTGAGGTTGAGCCTTACACCTAGCAGATTGGCTAAAATGAAAGAAGGGGAGAGTAATGAATGCTGGAGGGGATGTGGCAAAATTGGGACATTAATGCATTGCTGGTGGAGTTGTGAACTGATCCAACCATTCTGTATAGCTATTTGGAACTAAGCTTAAAGGGCTATAAAAGAATACCTGCCCTTTGATCCAGTCATACCTTTGTTGGGTTTGTATCCCAAAGAGATCATAGATAAACAGACTTGTAGGAAAATATTTATAGCTGTGCTTTTTGTGGTGGCAAAAACTGGAAAAGGAGGGTGTGTCCTTCAATTGGGGAATGGCTGAACAAATTGTGGTATATGCTGGTGATGGAATACTATTGTGCTCAAAGGAATAATAAACTGGAGGAATTCCATGTGAACTGGAATGACCTCCAGGAATTGATGCACAGCAAAAGGAGCAGAGCCAGAAGAACACTGTACACAGAGACTGATATACTGTGGTAAAATCGAATGTAATGGACTTCTGTACCAATAGCAATGCAATGACACTGGACAGTTCTGAGGGATTTATGGTAAAGCATGCTACCCACATTTAGAGGAAGAACTGCAAGAGAGGAAACATAGAAGAAAAACAACTAATTCAACACATGGGTTGAGGTGAACATGAATAGGGATGTAGACTCGAAACTACCACATCAATGCAACTAACAACAATTTGGAAATAGGTCTTGATCAATGACACATGTTAAAACCAGTGGAAATGTGCATCAGCCATCGTTGGGGGGCCGTGAGGGGGGGCGAAGGGGAATGTAGGAGCATGAATCATGTAACCATGTTAAAAATGAATATTAATAAATGGTTTAAAAAAAAGCCTTTTGGGTATAGTTCCAAAAAAAACAAAACAAAACAAGTAATCCAAATACCTTTGTTTACAGATAAAGAAACCAGTTTCCAGGGAAGAATAAATGATTGGCATATAGGAAGATATAGACACAACTACTGAGGTTGATTTTTAATCTAGGTGTTCTGACTCCAGAGTCAGTGCTTTTTCCTTTTCAGTACCATTATTTTTTTTTTGCCTCATTTAATCAACCATCCAGATAGGCTACTGCTGCCCTCTTCTATCTCTGGGGAACTCAAGGGATTATAATGTTACTGGTTAACTTGTGTTTGTTCCTGGAACACCTCAGAAAATCATAGAATTTTAAATATAGAAAGGATTTTAGATATAATTTAGTTGAATGTTCTTATTAACCAGAGGAAAAAACTGAGATCCAAAGATACTTTTTTGCCCAAAGTCACACAGCTAGCTAGTGAAAGAGCTGGGACTAGAAACTAGATCACTAGGCAACCAACCTATGATATTCTCCAATATGCCATGCTGTCATGACAATTCCCCACTTAGTTAGTTATACCCCAAAGAAAACTTTTTTTTTAAATTTTAAACACTAAACTTCTGTGTATTGACTTATAGGTGGAAGATGGTAAGGGTAGGCAATGGGGGTCAAGTGACTTGCCCAGGGTCACACAGCTGGGAAGTGTCTGAGGCCGGATTTGAACCTAGGACCTCCTGTCTCTAGGCCTGGCTCTCAATCCACTGAGCTACCCAGCTGTCCCCCAAAGAAAACTTTAAGGAAAGTTCTTCTTCAAAACCAAGCTCTCTCTTGGCATGGAATTTTTCCATTTTCTCAACTTTAATGATACTTTTCTCTTTTTCCTTGTGAATAGCCAAGAGAAGTATATAGTCCCACTCTCCTAGTCTAACCTCCTGCTACACAATTCAGTTACACTTAAGATTTTATTGGACTCAATTCTATTTAGAACTGAATCCTGAAAATCTCCAGTCAACAGACTGATGTGCAGGTATAATTCCATATTCCTCATTCTGAGTAGATCTTCCTGTTTAATTTTTAGAACTCTCCCCTTTTGTTACTAGTCCATATTCCATAACTCTACTTCCCCATCTAGAAGTATGTCAGATGTCATGGTGGGCCTTTTGTCTGAAAATTCTATAATAATTCAGTCTCTAATAGTTCTGGCCTTTCAACTAGAGAGCATGGCATATAACAATGGCTTTCATGACCACCACTCTTGCCAATGGGAGTTTATAATTCTTTACACTTGACCATCATAATCCCACTTCCCAAAACACAGAATCAAAGAATTTTGGCATTAAAAGGCACCTAGTCCTTGTTCTTTTATCATAATATTTTCTGGTTTAAATTAAACTATCTATAATTGTATTATTAAACTATATATATGTAATCTAATATAATTGATTCTACTGCTTTTCTTGATTGAGCTAAAGCATGATGAATTTTAGTCAATCCTTTCCATTTAAAGCCATATAATTTTTATACATAAACAACATTTTGTAGCTTCTTTCTTTTATTTTTTCTGAGAAAATCTCTTTATTTAGAATATTTTTCCATGGTTTCATGATTCATGATTTTTCTTAGCCCTCTTCCCTCCCCACTCCCAGAGCTGAGAAGCAATTCCACTGGATTACACATTGTTCAAAACCTATTTCCATGTTATTCATATTTGAAATAAGAGTAATCTTTTAATATCAAACCTCTAATGATATCCAATTGTGAACAATGTGATCCAGCATATGTTTTTATTCTGCGTTTCTATTCCCACAGTTCTTTATCTGGATGTGGATAGCATCCTTTCTCATAAGTTCCTCTGGATTGTCCTGGATCACTGCATTGCTGCTAGTAGAAAACTCTATTGCATTTGATTGTGCCACAATGTTTCAGTTTCTCTGCACAATGTTTTCCTGTTTCTCCTCATTTCACTCTGCATCAGTTCTTGGAGATCTTTCCAGTTCACATAGAAATCCTCTAGTTCATTGATTCTCAAAGTGGGCGCCACACCCACTGGTGGGTGCTGCAGTGATCCAGGGAGGTGGTGATGGCCACAGATGCATTTGGGGGCAGTGAATAACTATAAGGGGGTGGTGATAGTATAAAAGAAAGAAGAGAAGATTTAGAAAAATTGATTTATGTATTCTGCTCATAATGCTTAATTTTTCTTTGAACAATGTACCGGACATTGGCTCGGTTTTGCATACTCCCTCACTTGCATTGAGATATGTGCAATCACACACTGCTACTGTTCATGTGGTGCCACTGAATTGCCATTCCAAAACACGTGAGTACTATAAGCATTGCTGTGGGTAACTGCCACTCGTGCGATTGGTGCATCACAAGACCAAAGCCTGGAACGGCAGCAGTAGTCCTGGCTACTGGCAGTACTACCAGCAGATTTTGGAGCACGCTATGAATCTCCAGTTACAAGAAGAACTGATGAAGTAACTATAAATGATAAATTGAAATTTAAATTCAAAAGTGGCTACCAACAATTCTGGCTGCTAAAAGAGATCCCTATGGCTTATCCTGAAATATGAGCTGTAATTCAAAAGTTCTTAATTGCATTTCCTTCATCATATTAATGGAATGTGGATTCAGTGCAGTAACCAATTTATTAACAACAAAAAAAAAAAGAAACCAATTGTAAATTGTCAATCACGGTGATTTAAGATTACTGCTGATGAAAATAGAGCCAAGAGTTACTAAATTGGTAGCAGCACACCAGGTTCATTCTTTTGATTAAGATGATTTTGAATGTTTTAACTTTTTTTAATATTATATTCTATTCTGAATTCAATAAATAGTTTCATAATTTCAAAGTTAAATGTTTCTAATTTACACCTTTCTTTACTATATTTTATGAAAAAGATAGAAAGATTAATACATATCTTTCCTATTAATTGCTATTAAAATTTTTTAAAAATTAATTTCCAGGGAATGCTAAGTAATATTTTTTCTAGAAAGGGCACGGTAGGTCAAAAAAGTTTGGGAACCACTGCTCTAGTTCATCATTGCTTTTAGCACAATAGTATTCCATAACCTTCAGAGACCACAATTTGTTCAGCCATTCCCCAATCAATGGATACCCCCTGTAATAGGCAAATTTATAAATTAAGACTTTAGACATTTAGTGTAAATAGCACCCAAGCTGTGAGATAATACCTAAAGATTCCAATGATGGAATAGTGGCAAGGAAGGAAGTTTTTCCTGAGGACTCTGTTATGGTGGAAATGGTGTGATGCTGTTAACTGTCTCTAGTGAAGAGCCCAGGAGAGTGGATTTTTCCTCTATCAAAGAGTCATCTGTCCTGCCAGGAAGTGCAGGTGTGGGCACTGATCACAGCTCTGAAACGTAGACTTGCCTCCATTCTCCCTTTGGATTAATTTTGCTGAGAACCTGTGTTCCTGGAAACCCTTGAACATCACTGAAACACAAGTCAATTCAGTTGTGAGACTTCCATTCCCTTTTTCCAGTCAGTCAGGCTAAGCCAGGCAGCCTGGGCTAATATAGTGTTGATCCTTACCCAGCTTCCAGTCCCTGAGTTTTTTCCTTAGATAACTAGTTTAGTCAGTTGGATTCCAACTGCCACTCACTCAAACTGTTACAGCCCATTTCCAAGTCCTGTCTTTGTGGGTGTGTGTGTGATTTTCCACTTGTATTTGTCTAAGGTAGTTATCCCTCTTCATCCAAACATTCCTCTTTCTCCCCTTCTCTAAACCCAGTGTTTAATTTACCTATTTTCAGTTGACATACCCAGATGGGTTGGGGGAGAAAGGTAGCCTTGGCAGTTAAACAGTAACTCAGCAGGGAGAAGTGTTTAGGTCAGTGGCTGAGGACAGACTGAGCTCCAACATTCTAATCCAAGTCTCAGTGATTGGCAGAGCTCTGAATATTCTGGGCCAATAGGGGAAAACTACTCCACCACTGAGCTCATTGAAAAACATCTACATGGTTTTTACAGTGCTCCTGGATATTTAAAGACCTCAGGAAAAGCAGTTTTTAACTATTTTCATTGCTTTTCCTTTGATGTTTGGTTTTTTTCCCCCCTATTTCTTTGTTTTGTAGTTATTATTGTTTAGATCTTATTGGGAACCCAGATTACAAGCCAAACTACTGCGGCTTATTATAATAGTACTGTTATTGGAACACCAAGTATCTTTGTCATACAAATATTTGTGACAGCAATTATGGAAGATATGATTGATCTATGTGGTTACTATATGTGGAAATTGTTTTGTTGTATCCCTTACCTCAGTGGTTCCCAAACGTTTTTTGGCCTACTGCACTCTTTCCAGAAAAAATATTACTTAGCCCCCTGGAAATTAATTTTTAAAAATTTTAAAAGCAATTAATAGGAAAGATAAATGCACCTGTGGCCATCACCACCTCCCTGCATCGCTGCAGCACCCACCAGGGGGCGATAGCGCCCACTTTGGGAATCACTGCCTTACCTGTTGTTTCATAGTGTACCCAAGTATGTTAAATTGTTACTGGATATTGAAATGATAAGACCCATATGGGAAATAACCTTATTGGATATGGTGGCACACACAGCAGTGCTACTTCTATGTTGTTATGTAATTTATAGATTAAGGTGGTTATTGAAGTGTGTATTATATACTTTTAAAGTAATTGTTAAATGGATGAATCAGGAATCAAATCTAAAACTTATGATGAGATTGTTACAAGTGCAAATAGACAATATGGAGATACATACATACATATATATATATATATATATATATATATATATATATATAAAGCAGAGAATATATATCAGAACACTGGCTATAGTTGTGCACAGCATTTTAATAAAGTTAATGAGGATAATGGTACTAAGACTTGTGAGGATACTAGGGCAGAGAAGGAATAAAGAGCCCAAAATACTGGTGATACCCCAATTAATTTATTCCTTCTGAGAGATCTTCCACTGGTACAGGAAGATGGGATCTTCCACATTAAACAGCATACCAGTTCTAAGGCAGAGGAAGTGGAGGCAATAAGCATAAAACACCTAAATTCTACTATGATCTCAGAAAATTTATCCATAGTATGAGATCCTTTATCAAAATATATGATCCGGATTTCTGGAATGTTTGGTTCATTCTTGGAGGAGTGATGTCTAGGCATGATAGGGAGAAATTCATTGAAGAGACTAGGCACACAGTAAATTGGGAAGAGTTGGAATTGAATTCAGTACCTATGTGTTGGATGCTCAAGTAAGCTAGGAAATCTATAATAAAGGTATTAGAGAACAATGCTAGATGCCCTAATACATGGTCATGGTTTGAACAGGTTAGGCAGACAGGTCAAGAAACACCTGCAACATTTCTTGACAGGATCATCGAAGCCGCAGAGATACTAAGATTTCCATGAGGATACCACCATTGACCATATTAAATGTATATTCGTAAAGAATGCTGTTTCTCAGGTTTAGAGATTTTTTATTGATAACTGTCCTGACTGGAAACTGTTTAGCCTTGAGGAACTTAAACAAAAAGCTACTTATGTGTTTTACCCCTCATCTTCCAATTTTTTTTGTCACCACAAAGAGCATGGCTAAAAGTATTCTTGTACAGGTATTTTTCCTTATTATCTCTTTGGGGTACAAACCTAGTAGTGGTACGGCTGTACTAAAAGGGCAAGTATTCTTTTAATAGCTTCTTTTCTTTAAATATAATATCTCAAATATTTATTACAAAGTTCACTCTATTTTATTCATTATAACAATGAGTACATTTTTCTTTTTTTGCTCATTGTTTGCACATTGCCCATTATTTATTAAATTATCTTATTTGTCATAATTAAACAAAATCATTTCTTAAGTATATTTTCCTCTCCCCTTTAATATACTCTTTTTCTTCATTGAAAAATAGTTTCCATCTAATTTGCTTTTTTATTGATAAATTCTATTTGAAAACAGAGAAATTCGAACAAGCCACTAATTATAATCCTCAAAATAGTTAAGTGAAATAATATAAAAGGCTTGTACTGACTTGCTAATGTAATGGTTGATATTGATCTTGTTATTTGTTATTGATGATATGGCCAGTTGATATTGATCAGCTGTTAGTGAGTTCTGATGATTGATGGTTGATAACGTGCTGGGTACAGTTTAATCCAACAAATTGATTAATTACTATCAGGAGAGGCAGGGACAGAAAAAGGATATATGAATACTAAAGATTATCTTAAATCTAAAACCTAAAATGTCTAACTGTACCTGAACCCCCTCTGCCCTGCAAGGGACATCTTCGTTGTCTATGATAGTAGACACTACACTATCTGATTAAAAATGACCCTCTAACTTACTAAGCTATCCTAATGTAATTTTCTTTACTTATATTTTTTTAAATCCTCCAGCTGCTTCTGATTATCAAATGAAAGCATTTTTTTCTGTTTCCTCTTTCGGTGGGGGGGGGGTGTCGAAATTGACACTTTTCTAGTGAGAGTGAAACAGCACCCCCTTTTGGCCATTTTCCCCTTTTTGAAAGGAAAAGCAGTCACTTCACTCAATCTTCCTTGGATCTCAAGATGTTTTCCTCTCTTCTCCAAATCAACTCTTACAAAACTCAGAGTTAACCAAGCCAACTCTCCAGTTACCTCCTACCAGCAAGCAAGCTCCTAGAGAGAGAGTGAGTCATTTACCCAACTCCCTTTCCTTTTCTAAAATTCTTTTCCCATCACTCACAGAAAATTCCTTCCTTCCTTCCTTAAAGGAACCCAGGTAAAATTCCTTGTTCTGGTCTACATCTCTACTTCTAAGTATATAACTTAATTAATAACTAATTAAATCTTACACCAAGGAACAGAAAACTGAACTATGGTTTGGCAAAGATGATGGATTTACAAGAGTAGAACATGCTGCTCCAACATTCTTGTTTCCTCAGTATCTTTATTGTGAAGCGTTATGTCTCCTGAACAGACTGGGCCTCCAGACCCAGGTTCCAGGCCAAAAACTTTGCTCCACAGTTTGACCACCTCCACAGTATGCTTTCATGTGGTTTTGCTGCAAGTGTCCATTGGTGAAGGCTAGGATTCTTTCTTTGTGGCTTTTGGTACCTTCCCCATTCACCTATTGCACTCTTTAAGAGGCTCAAGAGAAAAGATAAGATGCAACTGCAAGAGTTAAGTGCTTCAGATTGATCTCTTTCCTGACTCTATCAGGTTCCGGGTTCTGTTCAAATCCAAAACTTTTTATTACCAAAATTCCTTTATTCTTCATATACAGAAGGATTAATCATAGTTTGGAGGGGAAAAGGGTGTGCTGATTAATGTTTAACACTGCCTCCTAAGGAAAAAAATGTACACTAGAGCATATTTTTAATGTGAATGTACATTATTAACATTTTCTCTATTATATTATTATATTTTTTATTTTTTAGTGAAAGATATTTTATTTTCCCAATTACATGCAATAACAATTTTCAACATATGTTTCCTAAAATTATAAGATACAAATTGTCTCTCTCTCCCCCTGACTCCCCACTCTGGGAAATGGTAAGCAATTTCATCTGGATTATACATGTATTATCATGTAAAACATGCTTCCATATTTGTCACTATTGTAAGAGAACACTCATAAAACCAAAACCAAAATAAAATCATAAATAATCTGATGTGAAAGGTAGTATGCTTTGATCTGCATTTGACTTCAACAGTTCTTTCTCTGGAAGTAGATAGTATTCTTTATCATAAATCATTCAGAATTATCCTGGATCATTGTATATATGAGGGTAGCTAAGTCTAAGTCTTGCTATTACTGTGTACAATGTTCTCCTGGTTCTGCTTATTTTACTCTGCATCAATTCCTTTCCAGCTTTTTCTGAAACCATACTGCTTATTATTTCTTTTAGCACAAATAGCATTCTATCACCAACATATATCACAATTTGTTCAACCATTTTCTAACTGATGGACATCCCCTCAAATTCCATTTTTTTTTTGCCATTACAGAAAAAAAGCTGCTATTATATATTTTCAAACAAATAGGTCCTTTCTCCTTTTTTATGACTTCTTTGGTATTACAGAACCAGTAACAGGGTCAAAAAGGCACAGTTTTACAGCCCTTTGGGTATAGTTCAAATTTTGCTCCAGAATAGTTGGATCAGCTCACAACAACACTAACTAATTAGTATTACAATTTTGCCACATCCTCTCCAATATTTATCACTTTACTGTCATAATGAACAATTTGACAATTGTGAGGTAGTGTCTCAGGGTTGTTTTAATTTGCATTTCTCCAATCAAGAATGATTTAATACATTTTTTCATATGATTTTTAATAACTTTGATTTCTTCATCTGAAAACTGCTTATATCCTTTGACCATTTGGCAATTGGGGAATGACATATTCCTATAAATTTTATTTAATTATGAATTTGAAAAATTAGCCCTTTATCAGAGAAATTTGTTATGAATTTTTTCTCAGTTTGTTGTTTCTCTCCTTAGGTTGGTTAGAGTGGTTTTTATATACAGAATTTTAAAAATTAATATAATCAAAATTATTAATTTTACATCCTGTAATATTCTCTATTGTTTGGTCACAAATTCTTCCATTCTCCATAGATCTGCTAAGTAAACTATTGTATGTTCCCTAATTTAGTTATAGTAATCACTCTTTATAGTTAAATGATTTACCCATTTTGACCATATCTTGGTAAGAGGGTGTGAGATCTATAATTAGCCTCTGGAAAACTGTTTTCTAGTTTTCCCAGCAGTTTTTATTAAATAGTGAGTTCTTATTCCAAAAGCTAGAGTCTCTGGATTTATAAGACAGGAGATTTCAAAAATCATTTACCCCTACATATTGTTTATCTAATGTATTCCATTGATCCACTATTATATTTCTTAGGCAGTACCAGAATGTTTTGTTGATTACTACTTCATAGTAGAATTTGAAATCTGGTTCTACTAGGTCACCTTCCTTCACATTTTTATAAATCATCAGTTCCTTTGATATTCTTGACTTTTTGTTCTTCCAGATGAATTTTATCACTTTTTCTAATCCTATAAAATAATTTTTGATAGTTTGATTAATATGGCACTGAATAAGTAAAATAATTAAGGTAGAATTGTCATTTTTATTAACTCACCCTACCCATGAGTAATTAATATTTATCCAATTATTTAGCTCTGATTTTATTTGTGTTAGAAGTATTTTGTAATTGTTGTCATATAAATCCTATATTTTTCTTGGCATGTAGATTCCCAGTAATTTTATATTGTCCAAGGTTATTTTAAGTGGATTTGCTTTTATATATTATAGAGATCCTGCTCCCTATGTGGTTTTGGGGTTCTGAGTGGCATTTTGTGGCATCGGATTGTTAAGACAGGAAAAAGAAAATGAGAACAACCAGACTAGTGGTTAGCCCATGTTGATCTAAATCTGTGGACTTTGGAATTTATTATATACTGATTTCAAACAAAGAACACAAAGAAAGAGTCACAGCTGTGAAGGGGTTACAAATCATACACAACCCATTAAAGTCTAAAAGATATGGGTATAAGGACAAGGGCCAAATTCCAACCACCAATTAGTAGGGGTTAATTCTGGGAGCAGAAATATATTTCATGGAGATGTTTACTAATTGTGTTCTGCCTTGATTTACAGGTCTACACCTGGTCAGATAGTCTGGCTTCAGTCTTATCTCTATCTTTGTCTGTGTCCAGCCTTGACTATATTTTTTTAGAGTTGGGCTTCTTAATTATCAAGGAGAGAAATTTTTAACTCAGTAGTTGCTGGTCTGCTAAGGACTCAAAGCTTTTCAATAAGTCTATAATGTTTTTCTAATAAGAAAAGGTATGAATCATAAAAGGTGTCAAAAAAGGGGTCTCAGATTTTTATCTATTCTCTTATTGGTTTCCCACAATGTATCTCATACTTTTGAACTTTGTTGGTAATATTTAGAAATGGTGATGATTTATGAGGATTTATTTTGTATCCTATAAATTTACAAAAGTAACTAATTATTTCAAGTAGGTATTTAGTTGCTTTGTTAAGTATGCCACAATGTCATCTACAAAGAATGATAGTTTAATTTCCTCATTACCAACTTAAACATCTTCAATTTCTTTTTCTTTTCTTATTGCTAAAGCTAGCACTCCTAGTTCAATATTAAATACTGGTGATAATAGATAGCCTTGTTTCAATCCTGATCTTATTGGAAAGGCTTTTAACTTATTTCCATTGCAGCTGATATTTGCTAATGGATTTAGGTAGATATTACCTATGATTTTGAGGAAAGGAAAATTTATTCCTATGCTTTCTAGTGTTTTTTTTAAATAATTTTTATTTTTTAGAAAAGTTATCATGGTTACATGATTCATGTTCTTACTTTCCCCTTCACCCCCCAACATCCTTTCCCCACCCCCTCCCATAGCCGATGCGTATTTCCCCTGGTTTTAACATGTGTCATCAATCAAGACTTATTTCCAAACTGTTGATAGTTGCATTGTTGTGGTAGTTTCCAGTCTACATCCCCAATCATGTCCGCCTCAACCCATGTGTTCATGCAGTGGCTTTTCTTCTGTGTTTCCTCTCCTGTAGTTCTTCCTCTGAATGTGGGTAGGGTTCTTTTCCATTGCTGCTAGTACAGAAGTCCATTACATTCTATTTTACCAGTGTATTGGTCTCTGTGTACAATGTTCTTTTGTCTCAGCTCCTTTCACTCTGCATCAATTCCTGGAGGACTTTCCAGTTCACATGAAATTCCTCCACTTTATTATTCTTTTTAGCGCAATAATATTCCATCACCAGCATATATCACAGTTTGTTCAGCCATTCCCTAAAAGAAGGGCATACCCTTGTTTTCCAGTTTTTTGCCACCACAAAAAGCTCAGCTATAAATATTTTCATGCAATTCTGTTTATCTATGATCTCTTTGAGGTACAAACCCAACAATGGTATGGCTGGATCAAAGGGCAGGAATTCTTTTATAGCCCTTTGAGTGTAGTTCCAAATTGTCATCCAGAATGGTTGGATCAGTTCACAACTCCACCAGCAATGCATTAATGTCCCAATTTTGCCACATCCCCTCCAACATTCATTACTCTCCCCTCCTTTCATTTTAGCCAATCTGCTAGTTGTGAGGTGATACCTCAGAGTTGTTTTGATTTGCATTTCTCTAATTATTAGAGCTTTAGAGCACTTTCTCATGTACTTATTGATAGTTTTGATTTCTTTATATGAAAATTGCCTATTCATGTCCCTTGCCCATTTATCGATTGGGGAATGGCTTGATTTTTCAGATGATTGATTTAACTCCTTCTATATTTGAGTAATTAGACTCCTGTCAGAGTTTTTTGTTATAAAGATTTTTTCTGAATTTGTTGTTTCCCTTCTGATTTTGGTTGCATTGTTTTTGTTTGCACAAAAGCTTTTAGTTTAGTATAATCCATCATCCCATTCACATTCAGAGTTATAATTATCAGTTGTGTATTCCCCAACATTTTGGTATCCTTTCTTAGTTCTACCCCTTCTTCCTTTTAAACCAGTGATTTGTTTTAAACCAGTAACCCTTGTCCCTTCCCTTGATTTACTACCCTTTTTACTCCCTCCCTTGTTATTCCCCTCTTTTTATTTTTAAGGCCTAATGAATTCCCTCTCCCTTCTCCTCCCCTCCCTTTTTTTACCTCTTCACTCCTCTGCTCCCCTTGGTTTATCCCTTCTGACTTTCTCAGTAGGGTTAGATAGAATTCTATACCTCAATGGATATAGCTACTCTTCCCTCTTAGGGTTAATTCCACTGAGAGTAAGGTTTAAATATTACCTCTTAATGTTCTCTTCCTTTCCTTCTTATAATAGTATTCATCCCCTCCCCTTCCCATGCCCTGCTTGTGTGTAAGAGAATATCCTATTTTTCTTATTCATTCAAGTTTCTCTTGGTGTCCTCTACTATTCACTCCCCTCTTTCGCATCCACCACCTTATCATCTTAGACCATTTAGTACTCCAACCTCTCCCTGTGAATAATTCTTCTAATTACTATAATAGTGGATACTATAATAGTGAATAGAGTTCACTACAGAAAATTACACGTAACATTTCTCCATATAGGAATAGAAACAATTAGATCTTATTGAAGCCCTTAAAGAGGGAAATTTAAAAATAAGAGTTTTCTTTCCTGCCCCACCCAGTTTCTTATTTCCTTTTTCATGTGGATATCAAACTTTCCATTTAGTCCTGGTCTTTTCTGTGCAAATACTTGGAAATCTTCTATCTTGTTGAATGCTCATACATTCCCCTGGAAGTATATATTCAGTTTTGATGGGTAGGTGATCCTTGGTTGTAGACCCATTTCTCTTGCCTTTCTGAAAATCATATTCCAAGTCTTGTGGTCTTGTAGTGTGGATCCTGTGTGATCCTGATTTGTGCTCTTTGATATCTGAATTGTCTCTGGCTTCTTGTAAAATTTTTTCTTTTACTTGGAAGCTCTTGAATTTGGCTATTATATTCCTGGGGGTTGTCTTTTCATGGTTTAGTGTAGAGGGCGATCTATGGATCCTTTCAATGTCTATATTACCCTCTTTTAGAACTTCAGGACAGTTTTGCTGAATTATTTCTTTTAGTTTGGAGTCCAAATTTCTATTAATTTCTGCTTTTTCAGGAAGACCAATGATTCTCAGATTGTCTCTTCGAGACCTGTTTTCTTGATTTCTCATGGAGATATTTCATGTTTACTTCTATTTTATCAGTCTTTTGACTTTGCTTTATTTATTCTTGTTGTTTGAGAGGTCATTGGCTTCTACTTGCCCAATTCTTGTATTTAGAGACTGGTTTTCTGCTATATTCTTTTGATTTTCCTTTTCAATTTGGTCTATCCTGTTTTCCAGCTGTTTCATTTTGGTCTCCAATTTGCTCATCAATTCTTTTGATTTGGGGGAATCTTTTTCTAATTTCCCAATTCTAGCCTATAGTGTAGTGGAAAGAGGGTACATGTCAGCCCTGCAAAGCCTTTCTGCAGAGTCTCTGACAGTTGAGGAGGGGTTTAGAATCTTGAGGAGTGGCAGTTGACCCAGGAGACTTGTGGAGAGTAGAAGGGTCAATCTGAGCTCTATCTTTGGATTGAAAACCTGACCTATATTCTGCAGCGTTTCTCTTAAAATTTATTAGTTTAACTATTTCCTTTGAATTCCTTGTTTCCATCATCATTCTCCCTTCCTAAATCTCTTGGGGTTTTCAAAAGAGTGTAGATCTGAGTGTTAGTTTTCAAACTTGATAGTTTAGTTTCCCGTAGTCAAATAGGGCTTACCCTTGTTACAAATTATCTCTTTAATTATTGTATTCAACTTTCCGAACCCTATAGGCTAAAAAACCTCGGGACTTATTTAGGCAGGTTCCTATTTCAGTCTCACACTCCTGTCTTCCTCCCCCACCTGAAACTTTCCTAGGCGGCTGTTAGAGTTACCTTGTATCCTCTATCCCTTCCAATCAATCCTAAACTTAAATAAACCCTGTTTTGTAGTGTAATCAAAGCCTTTGGGTACTTCATTAGTTGATTGATAAGAGAGGGAGAAAGGAGTAAGGAAATAACATTCTCTCTGGGTCCTGAGGGATTGAAGATGTTCATTTTGAAGGAAGTGAGATCACAATACTTCCTCTGAATCTTCCTTAGTGAACCTGATAAACTGACTAGAAGCACTCTAGTCAGTTTCAAGCCATTCTTGGCTGGCCCTAACCTTTGTCTGTAAAAGTACCCTTCCTATCTGAAGGGCTCAATCTGATCTCTTTAGTGTCGCTGTCTTCAAACCCGTGTCCCAGTCTGTGTTTCCCAGGCAGTAGCTGTTTGCACAAAGTATCTCATCCTATCCTTTATAACTCCTTATACCTCTGTGTTTCTATTCCCTAAAACCAGTCATTCCCTTACCTCTCCTACTATCTCAATCTAGTACCTTCACCATTGTACCTTCCTTATCCACTTTACTGCCTTAGGGATCCACAAAACCCTATCCACAGTGCCTTATCCCCTATTCACTCTACCTTTAGTCCCTTGCCTGCCTTATCCACTATTATAACCCTACCTCTGGCTTAATTTCCTTATTACCTCCAGCCCTTGGTCTCATATCACTCTATTGCCCTATTCCCTTATAACATCTACACTATATCCCCTTATTACATTAGAGACTGGTTTTCGGCTATAATCTTGGTTTTCCTTTTGAATCTGGTCTGTTTGATTCTTCAAGCCTTCTAGCTGGTCATTTCTGGTCTTCAGTTTGCATATCAATTCATTTGATTTCTGAGCCTCACTTTCTAATTGCAAAATTCTGCCTTTTAAACTGTTATTTTCTTGCCAGTTCTCTACCATCTTTCTCATAATCTCAGATTTGAACTCTTCAAGAGCTTGTGACCAGTTTTCATTTTTTGGGGGAAGGTTTGGATATTATTACTTGTTTGTTCTCCTCTGCTGTTTGTTCTGTTGTCTGGATTTTTTCTGTGTGAAAGTTGTCGAGTGTTAAAGATTTCTTCTTGATCTTTTTCTTCTGGGGTTCTTGTCTCTGGCTTGCCATTGTTAGCCCAGCACCCTCTCAGCTTTAATCTCACACCCAGAGTCTGTCTGCGCTCTTTGGGCTCCTGAGGTCTCAGGTCTAGTTGATCTCAGGTTCAAGCCTCCTGGTGGTCCCCTTGCTTGTTCCTCTGCCCGAAGCTCCTTTAACAGTCTCAGGGCACTTCTTCCACAGTCTTGCACCCCTCTGCACTGGATCCCCACCCACAGTCTGCGCCTTCACTCAGAATCTGCATCCGCGCCTGCACTCAGGGTTTGTGTTTAAAGTCCACACGTTCTTTAGCCTCTTGGGGTCTTAAGTCTTGCTGCTCTCAGGAACAGGTCCTGGTGAATCCAAGTAGCTGTCAAGGACTTAATGGATGCCCCAAACTTGCTCTAACTCTTGTGTGCTGGCTTTGGCCCTGTACGTGGTGGTGGTGGTGGGGGGGAGGGGTTGCTCAGCTCACCTTTTAGTGAGACCTGTTTCACCCCCTTATAGTATGGAAATGCCTCAATCCCACATAATTTCAATGCTGTGCCCTTTTGTGGGGTCCCTTCGTTCATCTGGATTTGTTTTTATGTCCTCTTGAGGAGTCCTATATGTGTGTGTTAGGAGAGATTAGGCAGCTGCTTTTTACTCTGCCGCCATCTTAACCCAGAAGCCCTTTCTAGTGTTTTTAATAGCAAAGGGTATTATATTTTGTCAGAGACTTTTCTTCAACTATGAGGATAATCATGTAATCTCTGTGATCATTGATGTGATTGTGAATATTCTGTGGTTATTGACATAGTCATTTATGCTGATAGTTTTCCTTATATTAAACCAGGCCTGAATTCCTAATATAAATGCGACCTTGTTTTGGTGAATGATCCTTATGATATATTGGTCTAGGCTCCTTGCTAGTGTTTTATTTTAAATTTTTGCATCTATATTCATTAAAGAAATAAGCATTTCTTTCTCTGTGTTTTGCTAATCCTGGCTTAGGAAAGTGGAAAAATATTAGGAAAAAATATTTGTGTCATAAAAAGAATTGGTAGGATTTCTTTGTCTATTTTTCCCCTACTAGTTTATATTGTATTGGGATTAACTGTTCTTTAAATTTTTGAAAGAATTCATTTGTGAATTCATCTGGCCCGTAGTTTTTCTATTTCCTGCTGAAGCTCATTTAATTTTTCCTTTAAAAATTTCAAATATGTTTAGTAATGATATTTCTGCATTATTTATAGTACCTTTTAGCAAGTTGTAATTTCCTTCTTTATCTTTTTTTAAACATTTATTAATATTCGTTTTTAACATGGTTACATGATTCATGCTCCTACTTTCCCCTTCACCCCCCGCACTCCCCACACCCATGGCCGATACACATTGCCACTGGTTTTACCTTTTTTACTACATTAGAAAAAACTATAACAAAGTTCATTTGGAAGAACAAAAGATCAAGAATAACAAGGGAAATTATGAAAAAAATGTGAAGGAAGGTGGCTTATCAGTACCATATTTTAAGCTATACTATAAAGCAGCTGTCATCAAAACAATATGGTACTGGCTAAGAAATAGAAGAGAAGATCAGTGGAATAGACTTGGGGTAAGTGATGTCAGCAAGATAGTGTATGATAAACCCAAAGAGTCCAACTTTTGGGACAAAAATCCACTATTTGACAAAAACTGCTGGGAAAATTGGAAAACAATATGGGAGAGATTAGGTTTAGATCAACACCTCACACCATACACCAAGATAAATTCAGAAGAGGTGAAAGACTTGAATATAAAGAAGGAAACTATAAGTAAATTAGGGGAACACAGAATAGTATACTTGTCAGATCTCTGGGAAGGGAAAGATTTTAAAACCAAACAAGAGTTAGAGAAAATTACAAAATGTAAAATAAATAAGTTTGATTATATTAAATTAAAAAGGTTTTGTACAAGGGAAAACAATGCAACCAAAATCAGAAGGGAAACAACAAACTGGGAAAAAAATCTTTATAACAAAAAATTCTGACAGAGGTCTAATTACTTAAATATGCAAGGAGCTAAATCAATTGTATAAAAAAATCAAGCCATTCCCCAATTAATAAATGGGCAAGGGACATGAATAGGCAATTTTCAGATAAAGGAATCAAAAGTATCAATAAGCACATGAGAAAGTGTTCTAAATTTCTAATAATTAGAGAAATGCAAATCAAAACAACTCTGAGGTACCACCTCATGCCTAGCAGATTGGCTAAAATGATAGCAGAGGAAAGTAATCAATGTTGGAGGGGATGTGGCAAAATTGGGACATTAATGCATTGCTGGTGGAGTTGTGAACTGATCCAACCATTCTGGAGGGCAATTTGGAATTGTGCCCAAAGAATGATAAAAGAATGCCTGCCCTTTGATCCAGCCATACCATTGTTGGGTTTGTACCCCAAAGAGATCATAGATAAACAGTCTTGCCCAAAATATTTATAGCAGCGCTCTTTGTGGTGGCAAAAAACTGGAAAGCAATGGTATGCCCTTCTATTGGGGAATGGCTGAACAAATTGTGGTATATGTTGGTGATGGAATACTATTTTGCTCAAAGGAATAATAAACTGGAGGAATTCCATGTGAACTGGAAAGACCTCCAGGAATTGATGCAGAGTGAAAGGAGCAGAGCCAGAAGAACATTGTACACAGAGACTGATATACTGTAGTAAAATCTAATGTAATGGACATCTGTACTAGCAGCAATGCAATGACCCAAGACAATTCTGAGGGAATTATGGAAAGGAACACTATCCACATTTAGAGGAAGAACTACAGGAGTAGAAACACAGAAGAAAAACAACTGCTTGGACACTTGTGTTGATGAGGACATGATTGGGCATGTAGACCTGAAAAGACCACACCCATGTAACTATCAATAATGTGTAAATAAGTCTTGACTGACCACACATAATAAAACCAGTGGAAATGTGAATTAGCTACAGAGGAGGGTGCAGGGGGTTGAGGGGGTGAAGGGGAAAGTAAAAATATGACTTATGTAACCATGGAAAATTTTTCTAAAAATAAAAAATTATTAAAAAAAAAGAGGGCATGGGAAGGGGAGACGATGAATACTGTTATAAGAAGGAGAGGAAGAGAGCATTAATAGGTAATATTTAAACCTTACTTTCAGCATAATTAACCCTGAGGGGGAAGAATAGCTATATCCATTGGGATATAGAATTCTATCTAACCCTACTGAGAATGTCAGAAAAGATAAACCAAGGGGAGCAAGGGAGTGGGGAGGTCAAAAAAGGGAGGGGAAAAGAGGGGGGAGGGAATTCATTAGGCCTTAAAAAATAAAAAGAGGGGATGAATAAGGGAGGGGGTGGAATGGGAAGTAAATCAAAAGAGGGGACAAGGGGGACTGGTTTAAAACAAACTACTGGTTTAAAAGGAAATAGTCTAAGAAGAAGGGGTAGAGCTACGAGAGGATACCAAAATGTTGGAGAATAGACAACTGATAATTATAACTCTGAAGGTGAGTGGGTTGAACTCACCCATAAAACAGAAGCAAATAGCAGAGTGGATTAGAAACCAAAATCCTACCATACCTTGTCTACAAGAAACACATATGAGGCAAATGGACATACACAGGTTTAAGGTCAATGGCTGGAGCAAAATCTTTTGGGCATCAAGTGAGAAAAAGAAGGCAGGAGTGGTGATCATGATTTCTGACAAAGCCAAAGAAAAAATAGAACTGATTAAAAGAGACAAGGAAGGTAATTACATCCTGATAAAAGGCAGTATAGACAATGAGGAAATAACAGTACTCAACATGTATGCACCAAATGGTATAGTATCCAAATTCCTAAAGGAGAAACTGACAGAGCTCAAGAAGGAAATTGATAGAAAAAGTATACTAGTGAGAGATCTAAATATTTCTCTTTAAGATCTAGATAAATCAAACCAAAAAGTAAATAAGAAAAAGATAAGAGAGGTGAATGAAATCCTAGAAAAATTAGATTTGATATCTATGTGGAGAAAAATAAATAGGGAAAAAAATAAATACACCTTCTTTTCAGCTGCATATGGTACATTCACAAAGATTGACCATGTAATAGGGCATAGAAACATTGCAAACAAATGCAAAAGAGCAGAAATAATAAATGTAACCTATTCAGATCATAATAGGTGAAGGGGAAAGTAAAAACATGAATTAAGTAACCATGGAAAATTTTTCTAAAAAATAAAATATTTTTTTTAAAAATGAAAAAAGGTTTAGGGGGAACACCATTTCAAAAGGAACAGTCCTTTTGAAAAATTGCAAATAGATTATATAAGTATGCCAAAAGCTGGAAAATTCAAATTTAATTTAGTTTTGGTGGAAAAATTAACTATATGGCCAGAAGCATTTCCAACTGCTAAAAAAAATCAGCTTTTTTGGTTAAGATTTTATTAAGGTATATTATACCAAGATTTGGTTTGCATATAACGATTGACTCCAACAAAAGTTCTTGTTTCACTGATAACATATTTTTTTTAAAGTTTATGAAAATCTGGGAATCTGCAAAATATCATGTACCATAGTATCCACAAAGTTCAGGCCAAGTGGAAAGAATGAATAGGGAACTCAAAAGAATGACTAGAAAACTTGGTACTGAGACACATTTAAAATTGCCAGATATCCTACCCTTAGCACTCTTCTTTCTCTGTACAAGACCCCATGCAGACATACATATTTCTCCTTATGAAATTTTGTATGGCCACCCACCACTACAAGCCAACACTTGTAAAACTGCTTATCCTTCCATGTTAGGAGGATGCATCCAATTTTCATCTTATATTACTGCCTTACAAACCAGATTAAGAGAACAACAGGATATAGGAATTTTAGTTCAAAGTGGTCCTCTCAAATATTCATTATATAATATAAGGGTGACTCAGTCTACAGAAAAATTTTTGGCAAAACATTAGCTACATGGCAATTCTGGTTTCCCCTTTCAGGATAAAAACCTTAGAAAAAGAAACTTGGTTCCATTGCTTGCATGTCAAATTAGTTTCTAGGGATGAAGGAGAAAAAGTTTCAGAAGAAAAAGAAGGAGGAGGAAGAGGAGGAAGAGGAGGAAAAGAAGGAGGAGAAAAAGAAGAAGACAGAGAGATAGCTGAGAGATTGTCATCAGTCAACATGGCTGCAGGCAAAAAGACCAGAGAAGAGGAAAAAGAACCAGGAGAACTGAAGATAGACAAAAACATAGCAGAATTGCTGATAAGGGTAACAGACTTCATAAAAGAATCCAATACAGAAGAAGAAAGAAGACTGATATGGGCATAATTTATAAGGTAATGCATCATTGAATACTGCACATTTTCCATTATAATTACAAACAACACTACACATAGTACTATGAAGAAGTACTTTTCTCTGCATCCAACACACATTTAACATACATTGCTCATAAACTGTTTATAAATGGATACATATGAATCACTGAGAGAAAAAATGATACTGACTATAATCAAAATTCACTTTAGTTTCATGAAGTCTTACCTAAATGGAAAGTTTATGTTTTATAACCTTCTGTTCAGGTAACATCAGAAAATATATAGGTATTTATACAGATATTAATGTTGTCAGAGGGAGGACATTTATCTTCCTGATACATACATGTACATATTTGTACACTTTGTACATACATCTGTAACATACTTTGTATATAACATTGTACCTTAGAATAGCAAAATGTGCAAAAATGTAAATAATGTACAGGTTCTCTATATTGTGAATAGTTACAGAGTTACAAGAATTAAATTTTTTCTTAGCTCTGCATATATTTGTAGATTTGTACGGGAAATAATTTTGCATAGAGGTAAATGTGTACAGTCTTCTGTTATCTGTAATCAGTTCTAACTAAAGTTTAGCATAGAGAAAAGTTTTGCTTTGAATTGTTCAACTAAGTTTTTAGATGCACTTGGCATAAATTTTGTTTTTGGACAAGTTTTGGAATATTTTTTGCATAATTAGAGAGATTATTGTTTTTGTAAATTCATAAGCTAAATTGAGTTTTTGGAGTTTTCTCATTGCAATTTTTCTAGATTAATATAAATTTTTTATACAAATTTGGTTTTCTGTATTACTTTTAGAATGACTGTATTTTTTGTAACAATTATTTTATAAAAGTTTTGCATTTTACATTTTGCATTTTTGGAATTTTATTATTGTATTCTTCTGAAATTGGTGTTTTGAATTATCTACTATTGTTGTTTTTTGCAAATGTTTGCACTTTGTTTTTGCTTTCTGTAAAACAACTTGTAATTCTCTATTTCCCTTTTTTCCCTATAGTATATTCACAGAGTAAGGTAGTGAATAGGTAGTATTGGTAGGAAATGAGTAGGAAAAAATAGTAGGAAAGATAAATAGTTTAAAATAGGACTGTTTGTTATTTTAGGTAAGTATAAGATAAGTTTACAATAAGGGGGATTTATATATTTAATAGTGATCATATGAGAAATTTGTCTGCAACAAATTTACTCAAATGATCAGAGGGAGGAAATGTAATGGGGAAAGGATAGAAATAAGGATAAGATTTAAGAGAAATGGAAGGTTGTCTTTAAGGCACATGCTGGGAACTCTAGAAAAAGGATTTTAGCAGGCAGGGGGCAGAGGAGGAGCAGTTTGGAAGAGACAATTGTTATAGTCGCAAGGCTCTCTTCCTGTCCTGAAGGGAGGAAGAAAGGTGGGCTTGATGGAGCTTGGCTACCTCAGCTTGTCTGTGGAGAAGGAAAAACCCTAAAATCATCTTTGGAGGTTCTCTGACTAGAGAACATCTAGTAGTATTCTATTTAAGATTTTTGCATCTATTTTCATTAAGGAGATTCATCTATAGTTTTCTTTCTTTGTTTTTGGTCTGCCTTGCTTTGGAATCAGTAGCATATTTGTGTCATAAAAAGAATTTGGTAAGACTCCTTATTTCCTCATTTTGTCAAATAGCTTGTATAGTATTGGGATTAGTTGTTCTTTAAAATTTTGATAGAATTCACTTGTGAATCCATCTAACCCTGGGGATATTTTTCTTGGGAAATTCCTTGATGGCTTGTTCAGTTTCTTTTTCTGAGATGGGATTGATTCAGTATTCAATTTCCTCTTTTCTTAATCTAGGCAATTTACATTTTTGTAAATATTAACCCATTTCTCCTAGATTGTCATATTTGTTGCCATATAATTTGGCAAAATAGTTCTTAATAATTACTTTACTTTCCTCTTCATTAGAGGTGAAGTCACATTTTTCATCTTTGATACTATTCATTTGATTTTCTTCTTTCTTTTTTTAAAATTAGATTAGCTAGTACTTTATCTATTTCATTTGTTTTTTTTCAAAGTACTAGCTCCTAGTCTTATTTATTAATTAGATAGTTCTACTTTCAATTTTGTTAATTTCTCCTTCGATTTTTAAGATATCCAATTTAGTTTTTATCTGGGGATTTTTTTAAACATTTATTAATATTTATATGTTAGAAAAGTTAATATGCTTACATGGTTATGCTCTTACTTTCCCCTTCACACCCCGACTTCTCCCCCTCCCCTGGCCGATATGCATTTCCACTGGTTTTAACATGTGTCATTAATCAAGACCTATTTCCAGATTGTTGATAGTTGCATTGGTGTGGTACTTTCGATCCCCAGTCATGTCCTCATCAACCCATGTATTCAAGCAGTTGATTTTCTTCTGTGTTTCCTCTCCTGCAGTTCTTCCTCTGAATGTGGGTAGCGTTCTTTACCATATGTCCCTCAGAATAGTCCTGGGTCATTGCATTGCGGCTAGTACAGAAGACCATTACATTCTATTTTACCACAGTATATCAGTCTCTGTGTACAGTGTTCTTCTGGCTCTGCTTCTTTCGTTCTCCATTAGTTCCTGGGGGTCTTTCCAATTCACATGGAATTCCCCCAGTTTATTATTCCTTTTAGCACAATAGAATTCCATCACCAGCATATATCACAATTTGTTCAGCCATTCCCCAATTGAAGGGCATACCCTAATTTTTCAGTTTTTTGCCACCACAAAAAGCTCAGCTATAAATATTTTCATGCAATTCTGTTTATCTATGATCTCTTTGAGGTACAAACCCAACAATGGTATGGCTGGATCAAAGGGCAGGAATTCTTTTATAGCCCTCTGAGCATAGTTCCAAATTGCCAGCCAGAATGGTTGGATCAGTTCACAACTCCACCAGCAATGCATTAATGTGCCAATTTGTCCATGTCCCCTCCAACATTCATTACTCTCCACTTCTTTCATTTTAGCCATTCTACTAGGTGTGAGGTGATACCTCAGAGTTGTTTTGATTTGCATTTCTCTAATTATTAGAGATTTAGAACACTTTCTCATGTGCTTATTGATACTTTTGATTTCTTTATCTGAAAATTGCCTATTCATGTCCCTTGCCCATTTATCAATTGGGGAATGGCTTGATTTTTTATATAATTGATTTAACTCCTTGTATATTTGAGTAATTAGACCCTTGTCAGAGTTTTTTGTTATAAAGATTTTTTTCCCAATTTGTTGTTTCCCTTCTGATCTTGGCTACATTGTTTTCATTTGTACAAAAGCTTTTTAGTTTTATATAATCAAAATCATTTATTTTACCTTTTGTAATTTTCTCTAACTCTTGCTTGGTTTTACAATCTTTCCATTCCCAGAGATCTGACAAGTATACTATTCTGTGTTCACTTAACTTATTTATAGTTTCCCTCTTTATATTCAGGTCATTCACCCATTCTGAATTTATCTTAGTGTAGGTTATGAGATGTTGATCTAAACCTAATCTCTCCCATATTGTTTTCCAAATTTCCCAACAGTTTTTTGTCAAATAGTGGATTTTTTTGTCCCAAAACTTGGACTCTTTGGGTTTATCATATACTGTCTTGCTGACATAATTTACCCCAAGTCTATTCCATTGATCCTCCCTTCTGTCTCTTAGCCAGTACCATACTATTTTGGTGACTGCTGCTTTATAGTATAGTTTAATATCTGGTACTGCTAGGCCCCCTTACTTCACATTATTTTCATTATTTCCCTTGATATTCTTGATCTTTTGTTATTCCAAATGAAATTTGTTACAGTTTTTCCTAATTCAGTGAAAAAGTTTTTTTTGGTAGTTTGACAGGTATGGTGCTAAATAGGTAAATTAATTTGGGTAGAATGTTCATTTTTATTATGTTAGCTCATCCCACCCGTGAGCAATCAATGTTTTTCCAATTGTTTAGATCTAGTTTTAATTGTTTGGAAAGTGTTTTGTAGTTGTTTTTGTATAATTCCTGTGTTTGTTTTGGTAGATAGATTCCTAAGTATTTTATGTTATCTAGGGTGATTTTAAATGGTGTTTCTCTTTCTACCTCTTGGTGTTGTGATATGTTGGAAATATATAGAAATGCTGATGATTTATGTGCATTTATTTTGTATTCTGCAACCTTGCTAAAGTTGTTGATTATTTCTACAAGTCCTAGTTGATTCTATAGGATTTTTTAAGTAGACCATCATGTCATCTGCAAAGAGTGATAGCTTAGTCTCCTCTTTTCCTGTTTTGATACCTTCAATTTCTCTTTCTTCTCTAATTGCTACTGCTAGTGTTTCTAGTACAATGTTAAATAATAGAGGAGATAATGGCCATACATGTTTCACTCCTGATCTTATTGGGAAGCCTTCTAATTTATCCACATTGCATATGATGCTTGTTGATGGTTTTAGGTATATACTGTTTATTATTTTTAGGAAACTTCCTTCTATTCCTATACTTTTCAGTGTTTTCAATAGGAATGGGAGCTGTATTTTGACAAAGCCTTTTTCAGCATCTATTGAGATAATCATGTGATTTTTGTCTGTTAGATTGTTGATATGGTCAATAATGTGGATGGTTTTCCTAATGTTGAACCATCCTTGCATTCCTGGTATAAATACCACCTGATCATGGTGGATTATCCTCTTGATCACTTGCTGGAGTCTCTTTGCTAGTATTCTATTTAAGATTTTTGCATCTATGTTCATTATGGAGATTGGTCTATAGTTTTCTTTCTCTGTTTTTGATCTCCCTGGCTTTGAAATCAGTACCATATTTGTGTCATAAAAGGAATTTGGTAGGACTCCTTCTTTGCTTATTATATCAAATAATTTGTGTGGTGTTGGGAATAGTTTTCTTTGAATGTCTGATAGAATTCACTTGTGAATCTATCAGGCCCTGGCGATTTTTTCTTAGTGAGTTCTTTGATGGCTTGTTCAATTTCTTTTTCTGATATAGGATTATTTATGTATTCTATTTCTTCTGCTGTTAATCTAGGCAATTTATATTTTTGTAAATATTCATCTATATCTCTTAGATTGCTATATTTGTTGTCATATAATTGGATGAAATAGTTTTTAATGATTGCCTTAATTTCCCCTTCATTAGAGGTGAGATCTCCCTTTTCATCTTTGATACTGTCAATTTGCTTTTCTTCTTTCCTTTTTTATTAGATTGGCCAGTACTTTGTCTATTTTATCTGTTTTTTCAAAATACCAGCTTCTAGTCTTATTTATTAATTCAATAGTTCTTTTACTTTTGATTCTATTAATTTCTCCCTTGATTTTTAGTATTTCTAATTTCGTTTTCATCTGGGGATTTTTAATTTGCTCACTTTCTAATTTTTTAAGTTGCATGCCCAATTCATTAATCTCTGCCCTCCATAATTTGTTAATATATGCACTCAATGATATAAATTTCCCCCTGAGTACAGCCTTGGCTACATCCCTCAGAGTTTTGTAGGATGTCTCATCATTGTTATTCTCTTCAATGAAATTGTTGATTGTTTCTATGATTTCTTCTTTGACTAGCTGGTTTTAGAGAATCATATTATTTAATTTCCAATTTTCAATTTCCAATGCAGTTTCTCCTTTACAAATTTGGATACTATGCCATTTGGTGCATACATATTGAGCAACGTTATTTTCTCATTGTCTATACTGCCTTTAATCAGGATGTAATTACCTTCCCTGTCTTTTTTAATCATATCTATTTTTACTTTGGCTTTATCAGAAATCATGGTTGCTACTCCTGCCTTGTTTTTCTCTTTTGAAGCAGAACAGATTTTGCTGAAGTCCTTTATTTTAAACTTTTATATGTCCACCTGCCTCATATGTTTTTCTTGTAGACAACATATGGTAGGATTTTGGTTTCTAATCCACTCTGCTATTTGCTTCTGTTTAGTGGGTGAGTTCATCCCATTCACATTCAGAGTTATAATTATCAGTTCTGTATTCACTGACATTTTGGTGTTCTTCCCTAATTCTCTCCCTTCTTCTTATACTATTTCCTTTCAAACCAGTGGTTTGCTTTAAGCCAGTAACCCTTGTCCCCTCCCTTGATTTACTTCCCTTTTTACCCCCTCCCTTATTATTCCCCTCTTTTTATTTTTAAGGCCTGATGAATTCCCTCCCCCTTCTTCTTCCCTCCCTTTTTTGATATCCTCACTCCCCTGTTCCCCTTGATTTATTCCTTCTGACTTTCTCAGTAGTGTTAGATAGAGTTTTATATCCCAATGGCTATAGCTACTCTTCCCTCTCAGGGTTAATTACACTGAGAGTAAGGTTTAAATATTACCTCTTAATGCTCTCTTCCTCTCCTTCTTATAATAGTATTCATCCCTTCCCCATCCCATGCCCTCTTTGTGTGTAATAGAATATCCTATTTTTCTTATTCCTTCAAGATTCTTTTGGTGTCCTCCACTATTCACTCCCCTCTTTCCATCCCGCCCATATCATCTTAGACCATTTAGTATTCAAACCTATCCTTATGAATAATTCTTCTAATTATTATAATAGTGAATGCTATAATGGTGAACAGAGTTCACTACAGAGAATTATACATAACATTTCTCCACATAGGAGTTCCAATAATTATATCTTATTGAAACCCTTAAAGAGGCAAATTTTTAAAAATATGAGTTTTCTTACTTTCCCTTCTGTTTCTTATTTACCTTTTCATGTTTCTCTTGGTTTTTGTGGTTAGATATTGAACTTTCCATTTAGTCCTGGTCTTTTCTGTGTAAATGCTTGGAAATTTTCTATCTTGTTGAATGCCAAACTTTCCCCTGCAAGAATATAGTCAGTTTTGATGGGTATTTGATCCTTGGTTGTAAACCCAGTTTTCTTGCCTTTCTGAATATCATATTCCAAGCCTTGCAGTCTTTTAGTATGGAGGCTGCCAGATCCTGTGTGATCCTGATTGGTACTCCTTGATATCTAAATTGTCTCTTTCTGGCTTCTTGTAAAATTTTTTCTTTAACTTGGAAGCTCTTAAATTTGTCTATTATATTCCTGGCGGTTGTCTTTTCTGGGTCTAGTTAGAGGGTGATTTATGGATCCTCTCAATGTCTATATTGCCCTGTTGTAGAACTTCAGGGCAATTTTGCTGAATAATTTCTTCTAGTATGGAGTCCAAATATCTATAAATTTCTGCTTTTTCTGGAAGACCAATGATTTTCAGATTGTCTTGTCTAGACCTGTTTTTCTTGATCTGTCAGTTTCTCATTGAGATATTTCATGTTTCCTTCTTTTTTATCAGTCTTTTGACTTTGTTTTATTTGCTCTTGCTGTCTTGATAGATCATTGGCTTCTACTTGCCCAATTCTTGTCTTTAGAGACTGGTTTTCTGATATAAGCTTTTGATTTTCCTTTTCAGTTTGGTCTGACCTGTTTTCCAGCTGTTTGATTTTTGTCTCCAATTTGCTTATTAATTCTTTTTATTTGGGGCCATCTTTTTCTAATTGCCCAATTCTAGCCTTTAGAGACTGGTTTTCAGCTACAATCTTTTGGTTTTCCTTTTCAATCTGGTCATTTCTGGTCTTTGATTTACTTGCCTCACTTTCCAGTTGTGAAATTCTGTCTTTTAAACTGTTATTTTCTTGTCAGATCTCTTCCATCTTTCTCATGATCTCAGATCTGAACTCTTCAAGACCTTGTGACCCATTTTCATTGTTTTGGGAAGGTTTGGATTGTTTGTTCTCCTCTACTATTTCCTCTGTTGTCTGGATTTTTTCTGTGTAAAAGTTGTCAAGTGTTAAAGGTTTTTTTCTTCATCTTTCTCTTCTGGTTTTCCTGATAATTCTGGCTTGCCCTTGTAAGCTGAGTTCCCTCTCAGCTTTATGCTCATGCCCAGGATCTGTCTGAGCTCTTTAGACTCCTGAGATCTCAGGTCTAGTTGTTCTGGGACAAGTCTACTTGTGGTTTCCTTGCTTGTTCTTCTGCCTGAAGCTCCTTTAACAGTCTCAGGGAGCTGCTTCCACAGTCAAGCACCTCTCTACACTTGGGTCCCCACTCAAGGTCTGCTCCTGCACTCAGAATCAGCTCCTTTTTCTGAGCCTTACCTTAGTCCGTGCCTTAGCCCATGCCTGTGTCAGCCCCTTCGCCTGCACCTGGGCTCAGAGTCTGTGTTCAGAGTCCGTGAGTTCTTTAGCCTCTTGGGGGGGTGGGTCTTAAGTCTTGCTGCTCTCAGGAACAAGCCCTGGTGAGCTGCCAATGACTTAATGGATGCCCCAAACTTGCTCTGACTCGTGCGCTGGCTTTGGAGTTGTAGGTGGGGTGGGGATGGGGGAGCAGCTTCCTCCACTCTTGTTTTTGTGAGAGCTATTTCACCCCTTTATAGCATGGAAATGTCCCGATTCTACGTACCTTCGATGCTGCACCCTGTTGTTGGGTCCCTTCTTTCCTCTGTATTTGTTTTTATGTTTTCATGAGTAGTCATATATGTGTGGGTTAGGAGAGGTCCAGCAGTTACTTTTTACTCTACTTCCATCTATCTGGGGATTTTTAATTTGTCTCTTTCTAAATTTTTAAATTGAGTGTCCAATTCACTGACCTCTTCCATCTCTGATTTGTTGATATAGACACTTAGGGATATAAATTTTCCTCTGAGTACTGTTTTGGCTGAATCCCATAGATTTTTATATGTTATTTTTCTCATTGCCATTCTCTTCCATGGAACCAGTAATTGTTTCTGTGATTTGTTCTTTGCCTCAACAGTTTTGAAGAATTATATTACTATATTCCTAATTAATTTTAAATTTGCCTCTTCATGAGCCCTTGTTAATTATGATTTTTATGGCATTATGATCTGAAAATTGCATTTATTATTTCTGCTTTTCTACATTTTTTACCATGCTTTTATGCCCTAGTACATGGTCAATCTTTGTATATGTAATATGTGTTCCTGAAAGGAAGGTATATTTCTTTTTATCCCTATTCAATTTTATTCGAATAGTTAAGCTCTAATTTTTCCAATATTTAATTTATTTCCCTTCATTCTTATTTATTTGTTGGATCAATTTATCTAGTTCTGATAGGGGAAGTTTGAGGACCCCTACTAATATGGTTTTACTATCTTTTTTCTCCTTAAGCTTCTTTAGTTTCTCCTTTAAAAATCTGGATAGAACAGATTGCTCATGGAATTCTGGGAACATAGTGGGTTAGAAGCAGCAAGGCTCCAGACCTCTGACCTTCAACATTGATCCTCCACAAAACCCTTCAATACTGATCAAGGACAAAGGGCTTTGAGGGAACAGAAAACCAAAATTGAGAACAGAACAGAGCTGGAGGATTCTCCTGCTGAACCCAAATGAAAAGGTATGTGGGGAAAAAAAACCAAACAAACCTGAATTCTTGAACTGCTGTGTTTGAGGGGAAAGGAAAAAGAAAGATCCAAGGTCTCCTTCCCCTCTTAATGTATTGAGTCTCCAGCCTATTGCTGCATTGGGGCTTGCCTTGGCACCCTTCTTTATTTTCTGCCTCTACCTCAGTGCACTAGATCTTTTATGAGGGCATTCTAAGCTATTTTGGGATGAAAATCATTTCATCCCTTCTTTTTGTGGGTTATGCTGCTCCAGAATTCATTCTGAGGTATAATGTCATAATTTTTAAAATGGTAATTTGGTAGAGATTAGATGAGTTTTCTCTCTTTGAGTAATTTTATCTTCAAGAAAACTAATTGCACAAGTACAAACTTGGAAGAAAGTGGCTAGAAACAGATTATATTTAAACAACATATATATGTTTCTGTGAGTTGTCAATATAATGAAGCACCAGTGTGACATGAAAGTAAAAAAACACAACACATTTTAATCTGGGCAGATTAAATCAAGAGAGTCATGATATACAAAATAAGGTAGATACTGTATTGACTCTGCTGCACTCTATCTGCTCTGATCATATTATATCTGAAAATCAGATTTAGTTTTCATTATCATATTTTAGGGAGGACATTAACAAACTGAGTCATATTATCAGGACAAAAAACGAAATAGTGAGAAAACTGGAAAAACAGCCAAACAAGTGGGGATTTTTAGTGTTTAGAAAAGATTTGTTGAGGAGTGAAATTAAGGTGATAAGGATAATTTGCAATTGCAGTATACAAATATTTGAAGGTCTATCTTGTAGTGGAAGAATTAGATTTGTTAATTGTTATTATACAGAATTAGCTTCAGGGCAAAACTACAAAAAAATGGGTGAATATACAGAATGGCAAATTTCAGTTTGATATAAGGCAAAATGTCAGAATCTTTAAAGCTGCTTAAAGTGCAATGTATTATGTGTTTCAGTTTCCTGGAAAACCACCTGTTGTAATTATGTAGAAGAAATTCCTTCTCAGGTGTGGGTTGAACTAGGTGATTTTTTTTTAAACCCTTGTACTTCGGTGTATTGTCTCATAGGTGGGAGAGTGGTAAGGGTGGGCAATGGGGGTCAAGTGACTTGCCCAGGGCCACACAGCTGGGAAGTGGCTGAGGCTGGGTTTGAACCCAGGACCTCCTGTCTCCAGGCCTGACTCTCACTCCACTGAGCTACCCAGCTGCCCCCTGAACTAGGTGATTTTGAGAGTATTTTAACATTTGAAATTTTTTCATCCTTAGTGTGAATAATATGATGTTGTTATTGAGGAAATGGGGATAGAATGACTAAGTAGTGAGTCTGGAGTATGAGATATAAATGACTAAGGAGAGAAAGATTTCAAGTGGATTGACTGACCCTAAGTTAAAAAGGACAAAGTGAACATATTTTCTTAAGGTCTATGCTGCCTGGAAGTAAGCAGCAATATAGCAAAATATTCATTCATTCTCTTGTATGCATCTGACCATGTCACACATGTAACTAGGAAAATTATCAAAAAAGATTCTTCTTCAAGAACTCTCAGCATAACAAAGGGCAGGAAAGTCTACCTATCAGAAAAAAAGCTGCTTCATACAGCACTTCATTTTCAACTTATAGACTTGACACGTTCAGATTATCTGTGTGTGAGCTGTGAATTATTTCAGTGTGCCCACATTGAATGAGATAGGGGAGGTACAATCCTTCCCCCTTTTAAATTATTCTTCTTCTCCATTTGTTGCCACAGATGGCAACAGAATTCTCACTATGTTTGTTTGGCTTAGAAAGTGAGAACATGGCAGTAGCAATAACTAAGAAAAAACATACTATACAGAAGACAGTATGAGCTCATGTCTACTCTACTGCCCTTTTGGGCACCAGAGAAGTCCTAACAAAGTTTTTCCCACCTTTCCTGAAAGAAAAATACATTTCTCCCTTCTGCCTCCAAACTTGTCCATGCACACAGATTTTCCTTCCTCCTACCCCTTCCTTCATTTTACTAGTCTCCTATTTATCATATAATGATGAGCAAAGTTCATATCCAATGGATATATTGAGGCAGAAGGGATGACAGGTAGGTAGAAAGTTATGCCTAGAGAAGAGATGTCAAGGAGGATAATGAGCTTTATCTTAAAGATGAATATAGACTAGAATTTTGAGAAGGACACTATTATATCCAGATAATGGTGACAAGAATGATAAAAAAAATGAAGACCAGGTTATGTTAGTGAATATGTTAAGTTTGTAGCAGAGAAGAATTAAAGGTTAGACTTTCAGAGAAGAACAACACTGCAGTTATTAGTAGGGCTTTTGTGTGGAAGAGGAATTAAACATATTTGTCCTCAGAAGGCAAACCTATGAAGTGTAAGCTGCAGAAAGACAAATTTCAGCTTGATGCAATAATAATTATAATTATAGCTAGTATTTATATAGACTTTTAAGGTTTCCAAAGTGCTTTAGATATTACTTCATTTAATATAAGCAATCTCACATAAAAATTAGGTGTGAAATTGTGAGGGAGGTTTTCTTGATGATGGCACTGAGCCTTTAACCCATAAATGTGCCTTATCTGGTACCTTCATCGACAAAGTCACAGCAAGGGTAGAAGTTTAAGAATGGGCAAAGAGAAGTCCATATCTTGACAGAAGTATGTCTCCACTCAGGAACAAAGGACAGGTGAAAAGAAAAAAAAGTCCCATACCCTGAATTCATCTATGAAGGTAAATACTGGATGAGTAGATGATGGTAAAAATGACTTAGTAGGGCTGGTATTTGTAAATGTCATGGCCTTCCAGTAAAGACTAGCACAGAGAAATAATTGTTACTGGCTTCTCTGAAGTATTTGATCTTGTTGCCCACACATACACTGTTCTCTTACAAGGTTTTCCTTACACTACTCATTCCTAATTATTCTCTGACTTCTTTGATAGTAATCATCATTGCCTAATCTGCTGTATGTTGATATAGGACTGTGTTGTTTAAAAATATTCTAAGCCCTGGGAGACTATGTCTCCCAAGACTCCTTGTTACAACTTCCCCCTGACACCTCCCACTTCCTTTGTAGGATGTGTTGGAGAAAGTATAAAAGAGAGTTTTGGTGCCTTTTCTCTCTCTCTTAATCCTGGAGATGCTCTTGACTCTGGAGATTCTCTTGGCCCTGAGTTCTCTCTTGGTGCCTTTTCAGAGATCTACCTCCTAGCTTCCCTAGACCTTACCTTTTCTAATCTAAATAAACCTAGCTATTCTAACAATAAGTGCTACCTGATCTTTATTGAGCTCCAAAGAGCTCTGGTCAATTTCCCCTCCTGGGCTTGGGGGATACCCTGGCTTCCCTTTCTACCCTACCTTTCCCTTCTACCTCCAAAATTCCCTTTCACAGGACAGTGATGGTGAACCTATGGCATGGATGCCAAAGATGACATTCAGAGTGCTCTCTGTGGGCACATGTGCCACCCTACCCACCCCCAGAGTTCATTACTAGAAAGGCAAAGAGATTCAATTGGAGCTGCTCTCTTCCCCCTCTCCACTGTGGCTGATGACATTTTTTCACGTCACCTACTCCTCTGCTCAGCAACCCAAAGGGAGTGCACAGGACAACTCACAGGTGACAGAGCTAGAGGGAGTTGGAACACTTGGGCCACTGCTGAGGACATTCTTCACTTCACCCTCCTTTCCCCAGCAGCCCAATGGGAGAACTTTCTCCCTCCCCTGAATTTGGTAATGGCAGGGCAGGCATGACATGACTCCTGGGTGGACACCTGCCAAGAAAAACCCAGAAACTATATAATCACAACCACAAAATATTTTTCACCCAAATAAAGTCAGATCTAAAAAACTGGAAAAACATTAAATGTTCATAAGTAGACTGAGCCAAAATAATAAAATGACAATTCATCCTAAATCAATTTACATATTTAGTGCTATATCAAAGTACCCAAAAATTATCTCATAGAGCTTGAAAAAATAATAAAATTCATCTGGAAGAACAAAATACTTTAGAATATCAAGGAAATTAATGAAAAAAATATTAAGGAAGGTTGGTTAACTGTACCAGATCTCAAACTATATCATAAAGTGGCAACTATCAAAACAATCTGATAGTGCCTAGGAAATAGTGGAGGACCAATGGAATAGATTAAGCACTCAACATACAATGGTATTTGACTTTAGTTTCCTAGTGTTTGACAAACTCAAAGTTGCATGCCCTTGAAAGAAGAATTTGCCATTTGATAAAAACTGCTAGGAAAATTGGAAAACAGTGTGGCAGAAATTAGGCATAGACCAACACTTCATGCCACTTACCAAGTAAAGTCAAAATGGATACATGATTTAGAAAAAGAAAAGGATCATACCATAAAAAAATTAAGAGAACACAAAAGAGTTTACCTGTTAGACCTATGGATAAGAGAAGAATTTAAGTCAAAACAAGACCTAGAGAATATTATGATATTTGGATAACTTTGACTACATTAAATTAAAAAGTTTCTGTAGAAACAAAAACAATGGAATCAAAATTAAGAGGCAAATAAACTGGGAAAAAATCTTTGTGTTAAGTCTCTCTGACAAAGGTTTCATTTCTCTAATACATAGAGGATTGGATCAAATTTGTAGAAATGTAAAGCATTTCCCAATTGACAAATAGTCAAAGGATATGAACAGGCAATTCTCAGATGAAGAAATTAAAATTTTCTTTAGTGGTATGGAAAAATGCCTCAAATCATCATTGTTTAGAGAAATCAGTTTAAACAACTTTGAGGTACCATGTCATATACATCAAACTGGCTGATATGACAAAAAAAGAAAATGTTAAATGTTGGAGGGGATGTAGAAAAATAGGAATACTAATGCACTGCTGGTGGAGCTGTAAACTGAAAGGGCCATCAAACAGTCCATACCTTTGACTTGGTAATACTACTACCAGGTCTGTAGTCAAAAGAGATTAAAGATAGGGGAAAAGAATTTACATGTACAAAAATATGCATAATAGCTCTTTTTGTGATATCAAAGAACTGGAAACTAAAAGGGAGTCCATCAACTAGGGATTGACTAAATAAATTGTATGCTTGTAATGGAATACTACTGTGCCATAAGAAATGACAAACAAGATGACTATGAAAAAAACCATAGGAAGACATATGAAGTGATGCAAAATGAAGTGAGCAGAACAAGAACAATGTACACAGTACTGACCATAATCTATAACTTAACTATTATCAATAAGACATCCAGGACAACTCTCAGAAACTGATTTTTAAAATAAGGATATCCACTGTCATAGGATTAACCGTTGAATGCAAATTGAAAGAAACCATTCCCTACTTTTTTTCTTGACTATAAGCAATATGTCTCCTTTCACAACAGAGAAATATATATTATAGGATAATGTGTGTATAACCTGTATCATATTACATGCCTTCTTGGGGAATAAGAGTGAGAGAATATAAATTACATAGATTTAAAATATCAGAAAACATGGGGGCATCTAGGTGGCTCAGTGGATTGAGAGCTAGGCCTAGAGATGGGAGGTCCTAGGTTCAAAGCAGGGCTCAGACACTTCCTAGCTGTGTGACCCTGGGCAAGTCACTTGACCCTCATTGCCTAGCCCTTAACACTCTTCTGCCTTGGAACCAATACACAGTATTGACTTCAAGACAGAAGGTAAGGGTTTAGAAAAATATATCAAAACAAATATTATATTGGAATGCAATCTGGAAATATAAGAATTTATTATAATAAAAACTGTTTCCAAAATAGTATTCACCATCATTTCCCCAAACCTATACTCCCTCTAATTTCCCTATTTCTAGTGAGAACACTACTATCCATTCCATTCACCAAGGCATGCAATCTATTTACCTTTGCCCTTCCTTTTTTATTTACATTCATCTGGGGAAAGCTGTTGAGAGAAATTAGAATCTTAATAGATATTTTTATCTGGACCCCATCAAAAGGTCAACACAGCCCAGTAGAGCCGTGTGTTGAACCCCACTACCCTTTTCAGGGTGAGACTGGCCTGGGTAATCTAAGATAAAAATCTGAGATTCCTCTTTTGATAATTCAATATAACAATTCAAAATAAAAAAAATAAAAAGTTTCCTTTTCATAATTCACACATTTCTTTAAAAAGCAATATAGTCTTACTGAAAAAACTTTGAGCTCTCAGTAAACCAGCAATAAAAAGGTTAACACTGTTCCCCTTTGGCCAGGTATAGAAATCCCTTTCCCACCTTTTAATTAAACATAATTAAATCAGTTGAACCCTTTTACCTTGCCTGCTTGTTTCTAGACTCTGACCTAGGAGAAGCTGGGTGACAGTTAAGACCAACTGCCATTCCTGTGTTAATCCAGTAAACTCTGGTCTTTCCATCCTGGTCCAGTCTCTCCTACAACTCAGTGTGTGTACCTACAACTATTTAGATTTATTGTAACATCCCTGGTGCCCTCCATTACCTATTTTCACAGCTAAAAAGCCGTGCTTCCAATCTGTTTTGTTCTTTATATCTGATGACCACCCTAGGCCACTCAGAAAATCTCTGGTTTATAGAGCAGGATCTCTATATTCATCTAAATAGTTGGTAAATTTTGTGAATTCTGACTGAACAAAATATAGCAAATTCATCTCCTTTATCCACTCACATAGCCATCATTCTAGTTCAGACCTTCATCCCTTCTCATTTGAGCTACCTAAATAGCATTTGACTTGTCTTCCAATTTCTAGTCCTTTCTCTCTCTAATTCTTAATTTATGCAACATCTCAAATTAAAATTTCTATACCACAGTTCTAAGCATGAAATATCCCTGTTCTAAAAAACCACATTTATTCTCTTGCATTCATGATCAAACTCCTCTGTTTGTCTTTCAAAGTCCTTCACAATCTGGCGTCAGGCTCACCACAATTTATTCTCCTTAGTAGACTGCATTCTAGTCAAATTGGCATGCTTGCTATTTACCTTAGAAGGCAGTCCATCTCTGTAACTTCACATAAGCTAAATCCCTTGTCTGTAATATACTTTCTCTTCTCTGAATCAAAGAACATTTACCTTCCTTCAGAACTGGATTCAAGTAGCTACTCTTATAGGAATCCTGTATTGATAACCAATTGCTAGTATTCTCTTACTGTGATTATTATATTGCATAGCTTTTGTATTTAATCTTCTATGAATCTATTATTTCCTCAATAGGATGTAAATACTTGGAGGTCAAGGAATATTCATTTTTGTCTTCATATCCTCCACACATAGTACTAACAATGCTTATAAAATGTTTATTCAATAGATGAATGCTGAAATGTCAGTAAGAATCAAAGAAAAAATGAACCCCTTACTCTTCTTTGAGTTAATAGAATTCAATTTCTGAGAAGAGACAGATTTCTAGAAGGAAAAGAAATATTGAACATAAGCTTAAATTTAGCTAAAATGGAATGTCTTCCACAGCACACCAAAAAGACTAAGTAAATCAACAAGAAGAGAACAAAAATGAATTTCACTGGATAACAGAATCAAGATGCTAGAATAAGAAATAGTATTTTTGCTTTAGCCCCTTCATATCCTACACAATAACAAAGAAAGTATGTCAGACTGGATTCTGACCAAGAAAGCTAAGAAAAAGGCCCCACAATACATTGGGAAGCTTGAGGAGAAAGATAAAGAGTCTGTATACACTAAGATGGGGGTTAAAAAGGAGTATGGAGGGGCAGCTGGGTAGCTCAGTGGATTGAGAGCCAGGCCTAGAGACAGGAGGTCCTAGGTTCAAATCTGGCCTCAGACACTTCCCAACTGTGTGACCTTGGGCAAGTCACTTGACCCCCATTGCCTACCCTTACCACTCTTCCACCAAGGAACTAATACACAGAAGTTAAGGGTTTAAAAATATAAAAACAAAACAAAACAAAAAAGGAGTATGGAATAATAGCAAAGGAGCACAAGTAGGCAGAAGCAATGTCAATGGTTACAGCAGCAAAGGGAGTTGTCATGTGTCCAGCCAGGGAAATGGGACTGAACATGGGAGCAGGAAAGATTTGTGTAGAAAGAGATCCCAGAGGACACATCAATAGCAGGAACAGGTGCCATCTGGCTGTTTTTTCACCCATTGCCTGGTCCCAGATCACAGGTTCCCAGTCTAGGGTAAAAAGTTGTTGCAAGAAAGCAGGGTCCTCACTTGTATGAGGAGGAAGGACTAACTTCCAGACACTTAACTAAGTGGCCAAAGAACTTTAACCCCACACATAAATCTACATTTTACTAAATTAGGAGTCAACAGTTCAGTTACTCTGAACCTGAAGGACATTCTGGCAATGACTGAGTCTAGAAAGAGTCTACAGAAATTCAGCCCCTTACAACCCCAAAAGCTGGGTCAGAAAATTATAAAGTGCAAACCACAGGGGCAGGGAACAGACTTGTCCCTGGATCAAAACCCTTTGGAAGCACCAAAAACTAGCAGGATCCAGGCTAAACCATAAAAATAGCAGAAAGACATAAGCGATTCAGGAAAGATAACTCCAACCCCCTCTAGAAATGAGCAGAATCCAACACTAACATAAAGTCCAAAGTAAAGGAAAAAACAGAGAAATGAACAAGCAAGAAAACAAAAAATAATCCCACCTTAAAGTACTACTACAGCAACAAGCACACTCAAGAAACAAACAGAAAAGAAGAAAATTATTTAGAAACATCTGCAATCAAATCTCAGAGACGATGCAGGTTGGATTTAAGTTCAATAAAAATTCCTAGAATAGTTAAATGAAGAGACATTTTAAAAGATCAAAATAGTGATTTTATAAAATCAAAGAGGTTGGAGCAAAGATTACAAAGTAAAGGCAGGTACTCACCTGAGCTCTCCCAAATTCCATGATAGACAATATTAAAATAACACATCTTTTTTTTTTTAAATCTGACCTTGGACAGAGTGGAAGCAAGTGACAGAGTAGAAGCAGGGTGACTTTCTCTCCTTACCAACCAATATAGCATACCTCCAAAGGACAAAAAAAAAACAAACACAAATCCAGATGAAAGAAGGGACCCCATAATCGGGTGCAGTATTGAAGGTGGGAGATTTGGGCACTTCCATGCTATAAAGGGGTGGGGGGATAGCTCCCATCAAAACCTGAGCAGATCAACCCTCCCCCACCCCACACACAGTACCAGAATCAGAGGCTGTGCTCCAGAGTTAGAGCGAACAGGGGCACAAAATATAGCTCCTTGGCAGTCACTGGCACCACTAGGAGCTTGCCCCTGAAAGCAGCAAGACTTGAGACCCAGGTGGCTGGAAAATTCAGACCTGTCCAAGGAGTTGGGTTGAGAGAGGCAGCAGCAGTGCCCAGCACGCTCAGACTCGGGGGGGGGGGGGAAATCTCAGGTGGTGGAGCAAGTGTGGGTCAATTTCTGGGCTCTGGGCAGCTGGCTAGGAACACAGAGGCTTGACTCTATAAACAGCTAGACCAGAGACCCCAGGTGGGTACTCAGAGAAGCCAGGAGACTCACAAAGTAGCCTCAGGCAAAAACTGCTCTCTAAATCCATACAAAGAGAATGAGATTGCCTTACTCAGACTTCTGGCAGATAAAGGATAATGATGCTGAGCAAGGCCCAAGAAATAAAAGACCAAGAAAAAACTCGAACACTTGATAACTTCTGCACAGAAAAAAACAACAGAAAACAGAGGAGGACAATTAAAGACATCCAAACCTTCCCCCCAAAACTAAAATGGGTCACAAGATCTTGAAGAGTTCAAATCTGAGATCATGAGAAAGATGGATGATATCTGTCAAGAAAATAACAGTTTAAAAGGCAGAATTTCCCAATTGGAAAGTGAGGCTCAAAAATCAAATGAATTGATATGCAAATTTAAGACCAGAAATGACCAGCTGGAAGCCTTGAAGAACCAGGTAAACAAGACTGAAAAGGAAAATCAAAAGATTATAGTCGAAAACCAGTCTCTAAAAGCTAGAATCGGGCAAGTAGAAGCCAATGATCTCACAAGAGAACAAGAATAAAAAAAGCAAAGTCAAAAGACTGACAAAATAGAAGGAAACATGAAATATCTCAATGATAAGTTAATAGACCAAGAAAACAGGTCTAGAAGAGACAACTTGATAATTATTGGTCTTCTGGAAAAATTAGAGACAAATAGAAACCTAAATAATGTATTACAAAAAATTATCCAACAAAACTGCCACAATGTCCTCGAACAAGAGGGTAAAATAGACATTGAAAGGAGCCCTCTACACTAAATCCTCAAAAGACAACCCCCAGGAATGTAATAGCCAAATTCAAAAGCTTCCAAGTTAAGGAGAAAATATTACAAGAAGCCAGAAAGAGACAATTCAGATATCAAGGAACACCAATCAGGATTACACAGGATCTGGTAGCCTCTGCACTACAAGACCTCAAGGCTTGGAACATGATATTTAGAAAGGCAAGAGAATTGGGTCTACAACCAAGGATCACATACCCATAAAAACTAACTATATACTTCCAGGGGAAAGTATGGGCATTCAACAAGATAGAAGATTTCAAAGCATTTGCACAGAAAAGACCAGGACTAAATGGAAAGTGTGATATTCAACCACAAAAACCAAGAGAAACATGAAAAGGTAAATAAGAAAGAGAGGGGAAAAAAAAGAAAACTCTGACCTTTAAAGTGTCTTCTTTAAGGGCTTCAATAAGATCAAATTATTTGTATTTCTATATGGAGAAATGTTATGTGTAATTCTAAAAAATTGTATTCACTATTATAGTAATTAGAAGAATTAGTAATAAGGAGAAATTGGAGTACTAAATGGTCTAAGAAAACGGTTCCCAAACTTTTTTGGCCTGCTGCAACCTTTCCAGAAAAAAATATTATTTAGCCCCCTGGAAATTAATTTTTAAAAAATTTTAATAGCAATTAATAGGAAAAATAAATGCACCTGTGGCCATCACCACCACCCTGGATCATTGCAGCACCCACTAGGGGGTGGTAGCACCCACTTTGGGAATCACTGGTCTAAGATGATATGGGGGGGAAGGTGTATGTGTGTGTGGGGGGGAATAGAAGATGACACCAAGAGTAACTTGAAGGAATAAGAAAAATTGGAAAATCCATACCACACAAAGAGGGCATGGGAAGGGGAGGGGAGAAATACTATTATAAGAAGGAGATGAAGAGATCATAAAAGGAAATATTTAAACATTTCTTAGTGGAATTAATCCTGTGAGGGAAGAGTAGCTAGATCCATTAGGATATCAAATTCTATCTAACCCTATGGATAAAGTCAGAAGGAACAAACCTAACGGTGAAAAGCAGGGGAGGTTCTTAAAGGGAGTGGAAGAAAGGGGGGAGGGAATTCATTAGGCCTTAAAAATAATAAGAGGGGAACGAAAAGGGAGGGAATGGAAAGGGAAGTAAATCAAGGGAGGGGACAAAATAAATTTGTATTGATTTAAAACAAACCACTGGTTTAAAAGGAAACATTGTAATAGGAAGGGAAAGAACTAGGAGAAGATTCCAAAATGTTAGGGAATACACAGGTAAAAATCATAACCCTGAATGTGAATGGGATGAACTCACTTATAAAACAGAAGCAAATAACAGAGTGGATTAGAATACAAAATCCTACCATATGTTGTCTATAAGAAACACACATGAGGCAGGTGGACATACACAAGGATAAGGTCAAGGGCTGGATCAAAATCTTTTGGGCTTTGAATGAGAAAAAGAAGGCAGTATTGGCAATCATGATTCTGACAAAGCCAAAGTAAAAATAGATCTGATTAAAAGAGATAGGGAAGGTAATTATATCCTGATAAAAGGCAGTATAGATAATGAGGAAATAAAAGTACTAAACATATACCCACCAAATGGTATAGCATCCAAAATTCTAAAGGAGAAACTAGCAGAGCTTAAGGAGGAAATAGAAAGTAAAACCATACTAGTGGGAGATCTAAATATTCCTCTATCAGATCTAGGTAAATCAAACCAAAATAAAAATAAGAAAGAGATAAGAGAGGCGAATGAAATCCTAGAAAAATTAGAGTTAATAGGTATGTGGAGAAAAATAAATAGGGACAAAAAGGAATACACCTTCTTTTCAGCTGCACGTGGTACATTCACAAAAATTGACCATGTACTAGGGCATAGACACAGGCCAAACAAATGTAAAAGAGCAGAAATAATAAATGTAATATTTTGAGATCATAATGCAATAAAAATAATAATTAGTAAGGGCACATGGACAGGAAAACCAAAAACTAATTGGAAATTAAATAATATGATTCTTCAAAATCAGATAGTTAATGAACAAATCTTAGAAATAATTAATAATTTCATTGAAGAGAATGACAATGATGAGACATCCTACCAAAATCTGTGGGATGCAGCTAAAGCAGTACTCATGGTGAAATTTATATCATTGAGTGCATATAATAACAAATTAGAGAAAGCAAAGATCAATGAACTGGGCATGCAAAACAAAAACTAGAAAGGAAAAATTAAAATCCCCAGTTAAAAACTAAATTAGAGATTATAAAACTCAAAGGATAAATCAATAAAATTGACAGTAAAGGAACAATTGAATTAATAAATAAGATTAGAAGATTAGAAGCTGGTACTTTGAAAAAATGAATAAAATTGACAAAGTACTGGTCAATCTAATTTAAAAAAAGTAAGAAGAAAACCAGATTACCAGTATCAAAGATGAAAAATGAGACCTCACCTCTAATGAAGAGGAAATCAAGGCAATCATTAAAAACTATTTTGCCCAATTATATGGCAATAAATATAGCAATCTAGGTGATATGGATAAACATTTACAAAAATATAAATTGCCTAGATAAACAGCAGAAGAAATAGAATACTTAAATAATCCCATATCAGAAAAAGAAATTGAAGAAGCCATCAAAGAACTCCCTAAGGAAAAATCCCCAGGACCAGATGGATTCACAAGTGAATTCTATCAAATATTCAAAGAAGAAGTAAATCCAATACTATACAAACTATTTCACATAATAAGCAAAGAAGGAGTTCTGCCAAATTCCTTCTATGACACAAATATGATACTGATTCCCAAGCCAGGTAGGTCAAAAACAGAGAAAGAAAACTGCAGATCAATCTCCCTGATGAACATTGATGCAAAAATCTTAAACAGAATACTAGCAAAAAGACTCCAGCAAACGATCATCAGGGTTATTCATGATGATCATGTGGGATTTATACCAGGAATGCAAGGATGGTTCAACATTAGGAAAACCATCTACATAATTGACCATATCAACAAGCAAGCCAACAAAAACCACATGATTATCTCAATAGATGCTGAAAAAGCCTTTGAAAAAATGCAACACCCATTCCTACTGAAAACACTAGAAACTTAAGTAATAGAAGGGCCTTACCTAAAAATAATAATTGGTATATATTTAAAACCATCAACAAGCATCATTTGCAATGGAGATAAATTAGAAGCATTCCCAATAAGATGAGGAGTGAAACAAGGATGCCCATTATCACCTATATTATTTAACATTGTACTGGAAACACTAGCAGTAGCAATTAGAGAAGAAAAAGAAATTGAAGGTATTACAACAGGCAATGAGGAGACCAAGCTATCACTCTTTGCAGATGATATGATAATCTACTTCAAAAATCCCAGCAATGACCCTGAGCAAGTCACTTGACCCCCATTGCCCACCCTTACCACTCTTCCACCTAGGAGCCAATACACAGAAGTTAAGAGTTTAAAAAAATTTCTAAATAAATAAAAAATTTAAAAAAATCCAAGAGATTCAACTAAAAAGTTAGTGGAAATAACAACTTTAGCAAAGTTGCAGGATACAAAATAAACACACATAAATGATCAGCATTTCTATATATTTCTAACACATCCCAGCAAGAAGAATTAGAAAGAGAAATTCCATTTAAAATCACCCTAGATAATATAAAATACTTAGGAGTCTATCTGCCATGACAAACACAGGAATTATACAAACACAACTATGAAACCCTTTCTACCCAATTAAAACGAGATCTAAACAACTGGAAAAAACATTGATTGCTCATGGGTAGAACGAGCTAACTTAATAAAAATGACCATCCTACCCAAATTAATTTATTTAGTGCCATACCTATCACACTACCAAAAAACTTTTTTACTAAATTAGAAAAAACTATAACAAAGTTCATTTGGAAGAACAAAAGACCAAGAATATCAAGGGAAATAATGAAAAAAAATATGAAGGAAGGTGGCCTGGCAGTACCAGATATTAAACTTTACTACAAAGCAGTAGTCATCAAAACAACGTGGTACTGGTGAAGAGACACAAAGGAGGATCAGTGGACTAGACTAATGGTAAGTGACCTCAGAAAGACAGTTTTTGATAAACCTAAAGAACCCAGCTTTTGGGACAAAAACCCACTATTTGACAAAAATTTCTGGGAAAATTGGAAAACAATATGGGAGAGATTGGGCCTAGATCAGCATCTCACACCCCCTATTCCAAGATGAATTCAGAATGTGTGAATGGCTTGAATATAAAGAAGGAAACTATAGGTAAATTGGGTGAGCACAGAATAGTATGCTTGTCAGATCTATGGGAAGGGAAAGATTTTAAAACTAAGCAAGAGTTAGAAAAAAATCACAAGATGTAAAATAAATAATTTTGACTACATTAAACTCAAAAGTTTTTGTACAGACAAAACCACTGCTACAAAAATTAGAAGGGAAACAACAAATTGGGGAAAAAAAATCTTTGTAACAAAAACCTCTGATAAAGGTCTAATTACTCAAACATATAAGGAGCTAAATCAGTTTTACAAAAAAATCAAGCCACTCTCCAATTGATAAATGATCAAGGGACATGAATAGGTAATTCTCAGATAAAGAAATCAAAACTATCAATAAGCACAAGAGAAAGTGTTCTAAATCTCTAATAATTAGAGAAATGCAAATCAAAACAACTCTAAGGTATCACCTCACACCTAACAGATTGGCTAAAATGACAGCAAAGGAGAGTAATGAATATTGGAGGGGATGTGGCAAAATTGGCACATTAATGCATTGCTGGTAGGAGTTGTGAACTGATCCAACCATTCTGGATGGCAACTTGGAACTACGCTCAAAGGGCTTTAAAAGACTCTCTGCCTTTTGATCCAGCCATAGCATTGCTTGAATTATGCCCCAAAGAAGTAATAAGGAAAAAGATTTGTACAAAAATATTATAGCTGCACTCTTTGTGGTGGCAAAAAACTGGAAAATAAGAGATTCTCCTTCTATTGGGGAATGGCTGAACAAATTGTGGTATCTGTTGGTGATGGAATACTATTGTTCTCAAAGGAATAAAGAACTGGAGGAATTCCATGTGAACTGGAATGACCTCCAGGAATTGATACAGAGTGAAAGGAGCAGATCCATAAGAACATTGTACATACAGACACTGTGGTACAATTGAACATAACAGACCTTTATACTAGCAGCAATGCAAGGATCCAGAGCAAGGCTGAGGGACTTATGAGATAGAAAACTAGCCACATTCAGAGCAAGAACTGTGGGAGGAGAAACACAGAAGAAAAACAATTGTTTGAACACATGGGCTGATGGAGATATTACTGGGCATGTAGATACTAAAGGATAACTCTAGTCCAAATATCAATAATATGGAATTAAGTCTTGATCCATGACATGTGTAAAACCCAGTGGAACTGTGCATTGGCTAAGTGGGGTTGGGAGGGTTGGGGGAGAAGCAACATGAAATATGTAACTAGGAGAAAATATTAAAAAAATAATTAAATAAACCAAACTTCAATAGTGTACATATGCATTGTATGTAGCTGTACATATGTATTATAATTACTAACTCATGTATGGTTTAGAATTATTAACAAACTTAGGGAAAGGTAGATTTAGGGACCTCTGAAATAAAGAGTTAGATTAGGGAAAGAGACAATAGCAGTAAAAATAAGCAATTAATATATAGCAATATACATAATTATTATTAACAAGATAACCTTAATATATTAATACTTTAGAACTTGGGGTATTAACACTATTAATATACTTTAAGTAAGATAACTAACATAAAACTTAGGATTAATTGGTTATATGATTAAAGTTATAGATTGCTGTTTGTATGGCAGAGTCAGTGACTATTTTAATAGTTTTGTTTTAATATAAAAGATAGATAGCACGTTAAGATATAATATTAATGCACCTTTGCAGATTTACATTTGGATGTGTTTACAAAGATATTTTATTGCATTCCTTAGATGTGGTAACTTTAACTTATGTCATTTCTATTTTGCAAGGTTAGACATTGTTAAGTTAGACAAATTTATTGTTGCACACGTGTTACTTTGTTTAATGTATTATCAAGCTTGTATTACATGCAAACCCTTTCTTTTCCCTGGAATTACTTTCCTTGCCCTTTCTAGAGCATAGAGAGTGGTAAAAAGTTAGAATAAGGTACAGAAATATCTATACTTTTTCTTCCACTTCCTTTTTCCTATGACAAGAAAAAAAACTTTCTGATGATAAATATTTAAAAGTTTAATATTGATAATAGAAAGGTAAATTCATCCTTTCATATCATTTTGTGCAGAAGTGAAAAATAATTAAGTTAATTAGTTAATTCTAGAGTTTGTTCTAACCTTTGTGCCAGAATTAGGGAAAGGAAGAGAATAAGGTATCTAGTTAAAGCAAGAACCAAAGTTGGCATATTGCTGACAAAATAAATTTGGAGTGAAGAAATCTGCTTATAACTCTTTAATGCCATATTGCTAAGAACATCATATTTTTTCTTTTCTTCATGTTTACATGATCATTTTTTTCATCTAAGTATTGAATTAATGAAGCTATGTTCATTTAATTATGCATTCATCCAAATGACTTTCTGATAAATTCAGGCATCATCAGTTGGATGGGCCCTTCCATTTCATTTTATGAATCTTGATTTTTTCTAGTTTTCAATATTCCAAAATGAGGAAAGGATTTTGTTTTTTCTTAGTTGAATTAAGATATTGGCAAGGTAAAAGCTGGGAGCAAAAATTATCACATCTTTATTTGTTTTGTTTACCAGTTAAGAAGTGTTACCATTTTGGAGATAAAGTGAAAACCTGCCAACCAAGAGGCTCATCTCAGTTCCTTCCTGTTCCTTTCATTGCTTCATTTGCTAGCTGGTACTGCAAGACTTTTAGAATCCAAAAATTGTTTCTGATTTCCACTTATGTCAAAGCTTTTCTATGGGTAGGGTAGGTAATATTTAGCAATTACTTCCTTCAGATAATATTCAGATAATAGCTAATTTTGTAGCCATCAATAACATCAATTCTATATGAATTCTTCTCCAAAACCTATAAGAATAATGTTCTCCACAAATGTCTCATTAGGAAGATAAGATGACATTCAATTTTTTAAGGTAATGCCAATAGAATACAAATTCTGGAAAGGCATATAGCATTTGGAAAAAACCTAAAGTGCATCTTTAGCAAATGATTGTTTTTCAAGGACTTGCCTAGCTAGCTAAGTGTTGAGATATTCATCATCCGTGGTCTGGTCACTAGGTACCATTTTTTTTGGTGACAAAGATAAACCAAAGAAAAATTAAAAAAAAATAAGCCTCAGTCGTGCCTTCCTCCCTTCCTTCAACTTTGGCAGTAATGAAAAGTTCAGGGTGATGGAGTCTTTGGAGTCAATAAACATTAATTATTGACAATCTTAATGTGAGGTCTTTGTTTAATGGTGACATTGAAGAAACAATCACATCAATTTGGAGAGGCAAATGAAAATGACAGAATTGACTTTATTCTTCATTGACATGAAACAAAAAAATAAAAGGGTAAACTTGAGAAGAAATGAGGAAAAATTAAATAAATTTCAATCTGACCTCCAACAGCATGCAAGCTTAAAATGAGAAGTGACAAAAGAACAGACAACTCTACAGACAATTTCTATTCCTGAAAAACAATAACAATGTAAATGTCTCTCTGAAAGTAGCCTAGAAACTGTCTTAATCAGCACACACTTCACCTGCTTGCTACATAAAGAACTATGACACCTTTGGATTTGAATGTTAAGTTATTCATAAAATATTACAGGATAGAATGATGGTAGATATTTTGTGCAGTATCACCTCATAAATCAGTAAGTGGTAGAAGAAGATCAAGTTGATAGAAAATTTGGTTGATGGAATCCAATTATGCCATGTCATCTGGACAATATTTAAGGATGAAACTAGAAAAAAGATGACAGACATCAAATTCAAAATATCTATCTAGATTTTTATAACAAAGTACTTTTTCTATCAATGACATTTAGAGTTTGACATCATGGTCTCATGATGGAATGCTCAGCTCAGTTTTTCATTCCTACCTAGAATCTATCCAAAATGTCAGGGAGAGCTTTGTCTCCCCTGTTCCAAGATGAGCTGCAAAATGATTCACTGTGCTTTTTGTTCTTAGCTTTCCTAACCTATACTCAGTCTTGTATATCTCTCGTTCTTTGTGGAGGAATTATGGAAGAGAAGTTCAATTATGTTTCTTCCTATCACTCTGATCTTTTATCTTGTCTACAAGTAACTGTCTTATTTTTGTGTATTTGAATTTCTCATCAATTGTTCTATTCCTTTCTTTGGTAGGATTTGCCACTATTCATTCAAATTTTTCTATTCTGCCAATTTTTTTCTGCTATTCACGCTAAAAATTCTTGTATTCTCATTTTCTCTTGAAAAACTACAAGGTCCTTTTGTTATACAATTTTTGATGTATTTCCCATTTGTCTTGCAATATTTCTTAGGTGACTTAGGTGACAAAATTAGTCTGGACTAATTTTGATGGTCTGGAAGCCATATTCCCTCCAGTTATTATCTTCCCATTTGGTTTATCCATTTGTGTTCAGGGTCTTTAACTGAGTTGTCTTCTCCCTGAGGTCTCTGGTAAATCCAGTCTTCCCCCTTTGTACGCTCCTATTACACACTTTTCTGTCCTTTAATGACTAACCTCAGACTTTTCTCCACTTTCTTCCATACTGAAGAATTCACTTACTTAATAACTGCTCATTTTCATTGACTTCTCTGCTATTAATTCAACAGGTTGATACCTCACTAGGGATTTGAGTGTCTTGGAATTTTAGGTGAAATCATTTCATCTCTTTTCCATAATTCCTATTTTAGAGGCATTTGAGAAGTCATAAGGATTGGTGAAAATATCTAATCTTAATCTTTCTGTTCATGTGAAGCCTGTTGAATTTTAAACAATATCTCAACCTACTAAATTAAACCAAATATATGCTTAGCCCACTATAGTAGCAGAAGAATTTCTGATCAAACAAGGAATAAAAATGATCACGGAAAATTAAATGAATACTTTTGATTGCATAAAATTGAAAGACTTCCATACAAACAAAATTGATCAAAGCAAATTTATAAAGGAAACTGTTAAACGGATCTGACTGGATGAACTGTGGCAAGGTTCTCAAATAAAGATCTGCTATTAAATATATATAGAAAGAACTGATTCCAGTATGTAATAATAAGAGCCATTATCTAATACTTAAATGGCCAAAGGATGAATTAATTTTCTGAAGTAAAGAAATTTAATCTGTTAACCATAAAGAAGGCAGATCTTCATTCAAAAATAAAATAAAATTTAAATTTTCCAAAAAAAAAGTGCATTATCAAAATTTATCTTCTTCAGCATTGTGTGGCAAGGGAGTTCCCTTTTAACTAGGTTGCTACCAGAAAAAACTAAGAAAAATAAGTCATCATCTTGGCAACTGTGAGCTCTTTCACTTATAAGTCTCAATCATCACTAACCAACTTACAGTTATGGCATTTACCATAGCCACGTTGAGGTAGTTTGCTACTTCTTCAGGTTGAAATCTCTTCACTCAGCACCTCAGAACTTACAAGATATCATAACTTACATTTTTTCTTCAAATAGCCAACCCAGAGTAACTTAAAGTCTCTTTTATCCTTTTCTTCCCAAAATTTCTTTCTCTTCTTACTTAATAAAACGAATTCTGTGCCAACGTACCTGTCTTCTTGGAAACAATGTCCTAATTGGACAGTTTTAAGTCCGATTACAACATACTGGAAAATGTAAAGTATGTTGGTATTTGACACTCTTCATCCTCCAATTATGTACTTTTCTCATAATCCTTATCTTCTTTTTTAGGGATAAGATCACATTTTTTAAATTCTGATGAAGGAAATGGTTTGCTTTCAAGAAACTATTAAAGGGGACAGTTAGAGAAAAAGGTGGTCCCAGGTTCTAATCTGACCTCCAACACTTCCTAGCTGTGTAATCCTGGGCAAATCACTTAACTCCCCTTACCGTCACTGCTCTTCTGTCTTGGAAAAAAAAAGAAAGAAAGAAAGAAAGAAAGAAAGAAAGAAAGAAAGAAAGAAAGAAAGAAAGAAAGAAAGAAAGAAAGAAAGAAAGAAAGAAAGAAAGAAAGAAAGAAAGAAAGAAAGAAAGAAAGAAAGAAAGAAG
>NC_058133.1:239042453-239124203 GCF_016433145.1 Gracilinanus agilis
AAACCATCAACAAACATCATATGCAATGGGGATAAATTAGAAGCCTTCCCAACAAGATCAGGAGTAAAACAAGGATGCCCATTATCACCTCTATTATTCAATATAGTACTAGAAACACTAGCAGTAGCAATTAGTGAAGAAAAAGAAATTGAAGGTATCAAAATAGGCAAGGAGAAGACTAAGCTTTCACTCTTTGCAGATGATATGTTGGTCTACTTAAAAAATCCTAGAGAATCAACTAAGAAGCTTGTAGAAATAATCAACAACTTTAGCAAAGTTGCAGGATACAAAATAAATGCACATAAATCATCAGCATTTCTACACATTTCCAACACACTAGAGCAGCAAGAAGTAGAAAGAGAAATACCATTTAAAATCACCCTAGACAGGGGGCAGCTGGGTAGCTCAGTGGATTGAGAGCCAGGCCTAGAGACGGGAGGTCCTAGGTTCAAATCCAGCCTCAGACACTTCCCAGCTGTGTGACCCTGGGCAAGTCACTTGACCCCCATTGCCTACCCTTACCACTCTTCCACCTATAAGTCAATACACAGAAGTTAAGGGTTAAAAAAAAATCACCCTAGACAATATAAAATACTTAGGAATCTATCTACCAAAACAAACACAGTAATTATATGAAAACAACTACAAAACACTTTCCAAACAAATAAAACTGGATCTAAACAATTGGAAAGCCATTGATTGCTCTTGGGTAGGAGGAGCTAACATAATAAAAATGACAATTCTACCCAAATTAATTTACCTATTTAGCGCCATACCTATCAAACTACCAAAAAACTTCTTTACTGATTTAGAAAAAAACTATAACAAATTTCATTTCAAATAACAAAAGATCAAGAATTTCAAGGGAAATAATGAAAAAAACTGTGAAGGAATGGGGCCTAGCAGTACCAGATATTAAACTGTACTATAAAGCAGCAGTCATCAAAACAATATGGTACTGGCTAAGAGACAGAGAGGAGAATCAATGGAATAGACTTGGGGTAAATGATATCAGCAAGACAGTGTATGATAAACCCAAAGAGCCCAACTTTTGGGACATGAATCCACTATTTGACAAAAACTGCTGGGAAATTTGGAAAACAGTACGAGAGAGGTTAGGTCTAGATCAACATCTCACACCCTACACCAAGATAAATTCAGAATGGGTGAACGACTTGAATATAAAGAGGGAAACTATAACAAGTTAAGTGAACACAGAATAGTATGCTTGTCAGATCTGTGGGAAAGGAAAGACTTTAAAACCAAGCAAGAGTTAGAGAAAATTACAAAATGTGAATTAAATGGTTTTGATTATGTTAATCTAAAAAGTTTTTGTACAAACAATAACAATGTAGTCAAAATCAGAAGGGAAACAACAAATTGGAAAAAATCTTTATAATGAAAAACTCTGACAGGGGTCTAATTTCTCAAATATACAAGGAGTTAAAACAATTGTATAAAAAATCAAGCCATTCCCCAATTGATAAATGGGCAAGAGACATGAATAGGCAATTTTCAGGTAAAGAAATCAAAAGTATCAATAAGCACATGAGAAAGTGTTCCAAATCTCTAATAATTGGAGAAATGCAAATCAAAACAACTCTGAGGTATCACCTCACACCTAGCAGATTGGCTAAAATGAAAGAAGGGGAGAGTAATGAATGCTGGAGGGGATGTGGCAAAATTGGGACATTAATGCATTGCTGGTGGAGTTGTGAACTGATCCAGCCATTCTGGCTGGCAATTTGGAATCATGCTTAAAGGGCTATAAAAGAATGCCTGCCCTTTGAACCAGCCATACCATTGCTGGGTTTGTACCCCAAAGAGATCATAGCTAAACAGACTTGTACGAAAATATTTATAGCTGTGCTTTTTGTGGTGGCATCAAATTGGAAAAGGAGGGTATGTCCTTCAATTGGGGAATGGCTGAACAAACTGTGGTATATGCGGTGATGGAATACTATTGTGCTAAAAGGAATAATAAACTGGAGGAGTTCCAGGTGAACTGGAGAGACCTCTGGGAACAGATGCAGAGCGAAAGGAGCAGAGCCAGAAGAACACTGTACACAGAGACTCATATACTATGGTAAAATTGAATGTAATGGACCAGCAGCAATACAGTGACCCAGGACAATTCAAAGGGATTTATGGTAAAGAAGGCTGCCCACATTCAGAGGAAGGACTGCAGGAGAGGTAACATATAAGAAAAACAACTGCTTGAACGCATGGGTCATGGTGGACATGATTGAGGGTGTGGACTCGAAACTACCACACCAATGCAACTACCAACAATTTGGAAATAGGTCTTGATCAAGGACACATGACAAAACTAGTGGAAATGTGCATTGGCCATGGGTGGGGGGAGTGCGGGGGGCGAAGGGGAAAGTAGGAGCATGAATCATGTAACCATGTTAAAAATGAATATTAATAAATGTTTAAAAAATTAAAAAAAAAATACTGGGTCAGCCTCACCCAGAATTCTGGTGAGCCTCATGGTGAGGCTGACCCTTTATTTTGCAGGGTTTACATGCTGCTATCTCTACATAACAAAACACCACCCAGACTCCTGGCTTAAGAAACACCACCTGGAGATCTGGACTTGAGGGAGCCCTCACCAGGTGGTGAGCTGGACTTCTTAGACAGAAATTATAGGGTATCTAACTAGGCAATACTTTCTACTTCCTTCCTACATTTCTCTCTTTTACTATTAAACTAAATTGTTAAGAACAGCTAACAGACTCATGACTTTTCCCCTCTTTACTATCCACCCTCCTGTAGTAGCTAAAGCTACTAATGTATACATAGTTTAATTTTTAAACTGTGCCCATAATCTTATATTTTCTAACTCTTATATTTAATCAAACCAATTTTAATTTTTACACAGTTATGGGGACCATGGAAGCCATCTAGCCATCTATTTCTGAACGAGGATATTCCCTTACAAATATAGCTGACAGATAAAAAAAATCTAGTCTTTTTTAGAGACAGCCCATTCCACTTTTGAATAGCCATAATTTTTAATAATTTTCTATCCTTACATCAAGCCAAAACTAGACTTTTAGAACTCCCACCCAATTTTCCCTCTTGGAAACAAGAGGAACTAATATATTCCTTGCCCACTGGAGAATCCTTCATTCTCATGCATCAATTGGTGATAGGCTTAGAAAGAATAAGAACAGTGTCAGGGGTTATTAAAATATTATTATTAAAATGTTTATTAAATTATTATTTATTAAAAAGCAACAAACTTGGGCAGGAGGCTTACAACCAAATTTTTAAGGTAAAATTGTGATGCTATCTTCTAGACCCAGAATTTTCACCTCCCTTCTCCCCCAGACTCGGTGCAAATGACAAAAAAATCAGAACAAGTTCTCTAATTGAAATAGTGCTCTGATCTAGGAGGAGTTGCAAAATAGTTAATATGTGTATATAGTGAAGGGAAAATAAGAGTGTTTGGGGAAAATTAACCTTGGTCCTATCTAGCAGTCTCAAGAAAGTCATCTTACTTGATTGTCAACCCGAAGAGATGGGTTTGACTTATTCAAAGGCAGTGAGTGTAACTGCTGGAGAGAAATGCTTCCAATTGCAAAAAAAGTGCTTGTGCACCCAACTTACCAACTCTTGAACAACCTGAGGAAAGGAAAGCAGCCATTGTTGGGAAGTTGGGGGATCAATGGGCAGGGAGAACTTCTGCCGCAGCCCACTTTTGGAAGTGGGAGGCTTCCAAGTGGAGAAGAAGCATTTTATTAACCGCCTACTATATGTCAGCCTTTGAACTAAGGGGAAAAACCAACCAAACAAGAAAAAATACTCACCCTCAACCCTCTTCTCTCTAGGACCTCACAGTCTAATGGGGGAAACAACATGGATACAACTATGTACAAACACAATATATACAGGATCGGTGAGAGATTACACCGTTTTTCCCACTTCGCTTGGTTTGGCGCTTTGATTAATTGGTGTCTAGAGTTCTAATGGAAGCGAGGCGCCTTCAGTAGAAGGGGTAGGGGAAAAAAGACCCTCCTCCCTGTCCCTGCACAGTGAACGTAGGCAGTAGAGAATCGTTCTCCTCCCCTCCCAGTTCTTGTGTGTGTATGAGTCTGTGTGTGTAAGAGTGCGCGCGTGTGTGCGTGTATGTATGTGTGCGTGCGCGTGTCTCCCTCTCTCCTACTCTGGCTGTAGGCAGACAGCCAAGCAGGCTTCTCTTCCCTCTCTCCAGCCTTTGCTGCTCCGGCTTCCTGTCGCCTCTGCAGTCACAGCCCAAGGATGGTGAGTATGGGTTACCTTCCCTTGGTATCTCTCCCAGTACCCCTAGCAGCCTCACCCGAGGTTCCCAGAGGAAGTAAGGGGGTGTCTCCTGGAGATTCTATGGCGGGAGCCGGCTGTGGGGCCCAGAGGAGGGGTATCCACAGCTTTGGTCTTTCACATCCTCCCTCCTCTTCTCTCATATCCCCTATGCTCTTAGCTGGGGGCTCAGTGACCCTTGAGTGGGGTGGGAGGAGTGAGACGTGGAGGGATTAGGGCTGCAGAACTGCAGAAGGAAGCTGAACCTCGTTCAGCTTACTGGGGACACCAGGCGGGGGTGGGGCCGCCCTTGGCCTTAGCTGGCTACGCGCCCCTACCCGGAGCGGACAGGGACCTTCCCCTAGACAGCTCCCCGATGGTTACTCCCTCTTGCCTCTTCCTTAAGCTAGAGTGCCTTCACCCCTACCCCAAGATTCTTTCTCTGTCCCCTATTTACCCCCTCGTTCAGCCACCTACCTACCCGTATTATTAGTCCCCTCCCTCCCCTTCCCCCTGTCTTGTCCCGCAGGACCTGCCCGGACGGGACGCCACCACTAGAGCTTCCTGGATCAGCTCTCCTCGTCCTGTTTAAAGCAGGGAGCCACTCTGTCGTCTTCTTCAGGGGATGGGGTTGCACAGAAGCCAAACCAAGCCCAGCTGGGAGGTGTAGAAACGCGACCACCGTCAGAGCCCTGCACTGGTCAGTCGGGACCTTCGCCTTCTAGCTGATTCCAGAGCCTTGATGGTGCTGTAACCCTGAGCTTCCGAGCATCTTCGCCAGATTCCGTGGGCTCCACCACCCAGAGCTACTCGAGTAGCGCGGACAGGGCTCCCCTTTGCCAGCCTCTGCGCTGAGTGCTCTGCCTGGTCTCCCCAGCAGCTAGCCTGCTAGCCCAACCGTCTGCCATGGCGCTGCGGCGCTTCCTACTGCTGCTGTTGCTGCTGCTGCTCTTCCTAGAGTCCCTGCACTTACTGGTGCCTACAGCTGAGGCGGGGCCCCGGAGCCGCGGGAACCGGAATAATGGCACTGGCCCTGGAGCCCTTGGGGGCCTGCGGGCTGGAGGGACGATGGTCAGGGGCAACAGGGAACTGAATGGGACGTCCCGCCAGCTGGCGGTGCCTGAGGTGGGGCGGCGGGGCAGGCCTTCTCCTAATGTCGCGGTCACCCACGAGACGTGTTGGGGCTACTACGATGTGAGCGGCCAGTATGACAAGGAGTTTGAGTGCAACAACAGCGAAAGCGGCTTCCTGTACTGCTGTGGTACTTGCTTCTATCGCTTCTGCTGCAACAAGCGGGGAGAGAAACTGGATCAGCACCAGTGTAAGAACTATGTGAGCCCGGGTTGGATCCAGACTCCTAGCACCCAGGTGATTCCTCAGGATCTCCAGAACAAGTACGACCCGGAGAAAGACAAGACCAACTTCACTGTCTACATCACCTGCGGAGTAATAGCATTTGTCATCATTGCTGTAGTCTTTGCCAAAGTCTCCTATGACAAGGCCCACCGCCCCCCGAGGGAGATGAACATCCACAGGTGAGAGGGCTTTTGAAGAGAGGGGAAGTTTCATCTTTCCCATGATCCTTCTCCAAAGATACCTCCTATTCCTACTCTGATTAGTTAGTTCTCTTTTTTCCCTACTCTTTTAGATGCTATGTCTTTTTCTCACAGTTTCACCCACTATGCTTGATTAGTGTCTGATCTTTTCATAATTTTTCTGGTTAATAATAAACCAAAGACTAAGAGTAGTTAGTAAAGGTTTCCTCTATTGGCCTACCCTTTCCCCTTTCTCTGCTCCTTCAACTCCTTTCCTTGACTCTAAGCAGCTACCAACCTAACATTGGACAGCTTCTCTCTTTGGGAATAAAGAGTCTAGGATTTTTCCAAATAATCCTCGATTGATTCTTCTGGGGTTCTCCTTTCAATGCATGTAAACATGGTTTCTTTTAATGGCTTTTGACTTTTGGGTGGTAAATAAATGGACTATTTTTATATTGCAAATTGGTGACTTACCAATTTGAAAATTGCTTGAAAAGAAGGTGGTGTTGGGAAAATTGTTTATCAAATCCATTTTGACAAAAAATGGACCTCTCCCCCCATTCCATTTTCTAAGGCAGGTTATATGTATTTCATTTAAAAAACTTAACAGCTCTCTAAGCCAACATATCCAGAAAGATTGTAGGATTAGAGAAACTACCTTCTCATGGTGAGCTTCTCACATTCAAACCAAGTCACTTCCAACAATATCTTTTGAAAAGTCAAAGCAGAAGCTCCTGGATGAAAAGTTAGGTCTTTTTCTAGTCCCCTCTCAATTAGGGTGTTGAACACTACTCACCTGAATGCTTTCAGGGCATACATGCAACCCTTAGGAAATTGCATGATTCCTCACACACTGTGTGAACACTGACCTAAAAGCCATGGATACTCCATAACTTCTTTCTTTGGGTCACTTGGTCAGCCTTCTCCTGTGCCCTTGCCTATTCTCTTTTATCTAATTTAGGTTATACAGATACACATCCATAATGCAATATAGAGCTGTATAGGATATTAAAAGGTCACAGCTAATTCAATGCCCTTATTTTACCTATTTATTTTTAAGAAGAAATTGAGGCCCTAAGGAGAATAAAGTGTCATATTCCAGTTCAGAATTCATATTCAGATCTCTTGATTTAAAACCCAGAGCTTGTTCTAATACATTATTTCCCATGCTCTTGAAGACTCTGTTGTTCAATTTTTCCTGACATTCTGATGTTGATCCCAGAATTTAAAAATTGGTAACCTAAACCTTAATGAATAGAAAGGCAAGTATAACTTTCTTTGTACACTGAAAAGGGCTTGATTTGATTTATTTCTGATGATAACATAGGTACTGAGAAAAGACAATAGTCCTCTAATGTGTATTCACCTAAACTGGTTTAAAATGTGGGAGCCTCAGTTCTGAGAAAGGTCCCAATATTATAAATGAATATTTTTAGAAAAACAACTCATTGCCTAGGAAGCAGCCATTTCCCACCCCTACCTTCCTGAACATACTTAAACATCACCTGCAATGTGTCTACTACTGTACACTCTGTTAATATTGATCAGAAATGTGTAGCCAAGGCTAAATAGAAGAGTGAAGATGGGGGAGGGAAAGAGCAGATGAAATAGACACCTGGGCCAAGGTTCCCCTCTCAGAATTTCTGCAAAGGATATTAAATGCCCTGCTCTGTGGAAAGGGTCCTGTCTTAGATCAGTTTATTTAATTTCCTTTCAACCATAAAGCAAGCTTACTTTTGGCTCAGAGATGAGAAAGATGGGTAGAACCCTTCGTTTCAACTATGTCCTTATTTTGACTTGTATTCCCAAGTCTGATTCCTTTCCTTGAGAAAGTTTACCACAATTTTGGAATCATCTTTCTCTTTTGCCAACTCCCTCCAGAAAACTGAAGTGGAAAGAGCAGGAAAGGAAACAAAATTTCAGGGTTTTGTTTTGTGCTGTCTCAACTAATAGTGAAGTTTGGGAAAATTATTTCCCTTCTCTTGGCCTCAATTTCCTCACCTGTTTTTTGAGGAAGTTAAACTCGACACTCTCTGAAATTCTTTCTTTTTCTTACATTATGTAATATTATTATTCCATAACTAAATAACTATGGTCATAATAGTCATTTGCCAGAATAATTGCTCGGTTCAACAAACATTCAAATGATGACTATGTAAGGCACTCTGCCAGGTTTGGGGAATGAAAGTAAATTTGACACAAACCCTTATATCAGGGAGTTCACAACCTAATAAATAGAGATAAAGATAACTGATAGGAGAAATGTGTTTAGTGCATAGGAGAGGTCTGGTTTTTGAGAGATATTTAAGAAGGGAAAGGTGAGGCTGCTGTGGTGTAATGGAGTTAGAAGAATTGGTACTAAAATTGGGTTTAACACTTACCACCTATATGACCACTCTGGACCTCACTAACTATCAGCAAAATGAAGGTTATTGATTAGATTAAACTGACCAGATTCAACATTGGGTTATTCATTTATCACTTTCAGCAGGGGGAGTTTGGGAAAAGGAGATACTTGGGTTGGGCCTTGAAGGAGGGAAAGGACTTTACGAGGCAGAGATGGGATATAGAGGGAATATATTCTAGGTATGAGGGATGGTATGAACAAGGCATAAAGTGGGGAGAGGACAGGAAGATAACAGGAAATGGTGAGCATAGATGGAGTGGAGAAGAGTAAAGAGATAAAACTAAAAAGGTTAGATTGGCAATGAATTTTACTAATTTTTGCAAGTGACTTTCAGAATCTTAAACTGGAATTCTGGAAATAATGGGCAGTGTGGTTTCTCCAAGGAAGGTCAGACGGAAGAGTGGATTCACTTCTTATAGAGAACAAAGAAAATAACAGACTAGACTGATTTACATAGTTTTCAAATTATATCAAGACATTCTTTGAAGGAAAATAGAGTGCAACCCCTTAGGCTAGTCAGTCAAGTGGTTCTGAGTTCTGGAGCAAGAGATTTGGAATACTGGCAGAGGTGAGGGTAAGAGGATTGTTCCCAGATAGAAGAGCAATTTTCATGTGGATATTGCTAGTTTTATTAACCATCAGAACGCCCCAACATAGATCTTTTGTATCAGGTCATGTAACCATTCATACCTTGCAGAGAATAGGCTATTTCCCCTAAATCATCTAGTGTACAAACTAGACTATGTATCTGTATTTCTGAAAAGCTAAAAACTTGTGTCAGAAGGAAATTGTCAGCTCTCCATGCTCTAACCAATGAATATAAACTCAAGTTCAGGTATCTGACCCTAAGGGAGTAAGAAAAGAAGGCAGGTCCCCTAGAAGGACAATCAGAATATATCCACTGGCCATAAAACAAAACAAATAAAATAAAACAAAACAAAAACAGAATCTCTCCACCCTTGCAGTTGGAATTTTCTGAAAGAGAAGGAATCATTCTTAGAGGCTACTCTGTTTTCTGACTCTTATACACCATCTCTTTAACCTTTTCCTTTGGGATTTCCAAAGGTTCAGGTTAACATGCCTATCTCTTGTCTACCAATAGCAATTTATTAGAATTTTTGGGAGTAGTTAATGTGCCCCCTCAGAAAAGCAGGCCCAGGGACAGAAAAATATGTCCCTGCAGTGGTTGGGGGAGGGAGGGAATAACCGGGTCCAAGGATGTTTATAGGAAACTGCAGCAGAGACCCTAGTTTCAGCCTGACATTAAATTCTGTATCAGTTGTCTCCTTTCCAAACCTGTTCCTTCCTTCACCCTGAGTTGATTCATTAGTGTCTTAGAGATAAGAATCACTCAGAAGGAAGAACTGTATGGTTCTTTTTTCTTCCTTCTTCCTATGGCTAATTAACAGATGGGTCAGGGAGCTATTAAGATTCTCTAGACACAGTTGGTGAAGTCAGAGCACAGAGAGAGACTGCCCTGTGCCTTCCCACTCCCAAACACAAGGAGGGGGTGAGGGAACACAGAGCCAGAGACTGTGGGAGGGAAAGACAGAGTGGAGTTCCTTTTTTTATTAGGAAAAAAAGATTTATAAGTTAAATTCTCCTCTCCCCTCTCCATGAGCAAGGACAATACTATAGAAAATCAAAGAAAAGCTTCTTTTACCATCCAGAATTTAATTACAATCTAGAAGATCTATGTTTTCTCTTTATAAAGCACACAATGGCAGCAGCCCAGCAACATTAGAGGCCAATTTTAAATTCAATTCAATAAACATTTATCAAATGCCTACTGTGTGCCAAGTGTTGTGCTGGGTACTATGTATATATGAACAATAATGAAATTCTCTCTTCCCTCAAGGGGCTTATATAGTCTATTGTGGCAAAAGAACACAGATAAAGGTATATACAACACATACAAAGAAATTTGGAAGGGGCAGCAACTGACAACTAGACAGATCAGGAAAGGATTTCCATAGTAGGTGGTTTTTGATCTGTGCTTTGAAGGAAGCTAAGAAAGTGAAGGTGTAAAATAAGAGCAATCAAGGCTTGAGAGTCAGTTTTCTTAAAGTTATAAGGTTGTAGATGGAGTGTTTATGAGCCAATTTTGATGGAATATAGGATATGTGAAGGAAAGAAATGTGTGATCAGCATGAAAAAAGAATTGTGAAGGATGTTAAATTAAATATGAAGGAATTTTTATTTGATTTTAAATCAACTAGGAAGCCACTGAGTCTTCTTTAGCAGGGGAGTTCCATGGTCTCATATGTGCTTTAGAAATAATTTATTGACTGTTGGATGATGGATTGGAGAAAGAAAAGTCTGAATGCAGGAAGACAGATTAAAAGGCTTTTGAAATAGTAATTACGGGAGGTGAAGGCCTGAGTTAATCTGGTGTCCATGTGCCTTGAAGAGATGCCAGGAAGAATGAACAGGACTTGGCAACTGGTAGATATAAAAAAGTGAGAATTAAGTTGAGAATTATTTCAAAGTTGTAAATCTGGCAGACCGGAAGAATGGTAGTGCACTTGATGTAGTAAGATCGAACACACAAACATTTAATCTAACATTTGTGGATGTAGACTTCCTCAACCCCCAAATACATATCACCTTAGTCTCTGAAGAACAAGAGGGATTAATCTTATAGTTTAGTTTATTTCCTTCATATCATTATTCCCACCAAGTTCAAGTTCAAAGTCTGACAGTACCTTGTTGCTGGGTCACCTAAATGCCTGGTATGGATGACTAGGTTTGTGCCTTAAGCCCCTCAGTCAGGAATTATACTCCATGCCCCTAGAAATTAAAAGGATGAATGAAATAGGACCTAAACTCCAAGCCTGATTCCTAGTGCCACATGGGCTAAATGGGGGGGAAGGGAGGTGGTCCTCAAAGCCCCTTGCTTTTCCTGCAAGGTATTATCTCTCCTTCACCTTTAGACACAAATTGCAGGGGTGTGGGGAAGAGCAGTAGGTTATGGTCATTCAGGCAGGTTTAAAGGTTTAAAAGGCCCTAAGCCAGTGATGGGCAACCTTTCGAGTGTGGTGTGTCAAAATTTGCCAAAAAAATTGAGCAAAACTCAGATGGTGTGTCACTTTGAGAAAAAAAACCACAATTTTGCAATATTTATAGTTTAAATAACAAAAATGTACTATATAACTGTATTTAATAAACCAAACTAGGTAAATTAATATAGATAGATTGTCATCTATAGTGCACAGAGTGTCTACACCACATTACAGCAAATGTTTCATCCTCGGCATGTGGCTCCATACTTCTCTGCATGAGGCCACCTGTCATTGAAAATGACTATGTGTGTCAGTGCTGACATGTATGTCATAGGTTTGCCATCACTGCACTAGGCAGTGTAGAAAAACTGCTTCCAGTCATGTGGCAGGTCAACAGCTAAATGTCCACATCACTTCTTTTTTTCTCTCAGAAGCAAGTCCTCCATATCTCCCACACAAGTGACACCATTTTAGGTGATCTGGGCATGATTTAAATTCCCATTACAAAGATCAAGAAGGATGAGGAATGAACAATTTGATTTAGTAGTAAGGAGACTGGTGATACCTGGAGAGAACAGATTCATTTGAGTAGTGGGAATAGAAGCTAGATAGAAAGGAAATGAAAAATGAATGAGGGGTGAGAAAATGGGTGGATGGGTAATATTGGAATATAGGTTGAAGGGATAGCAGGTACTAGTGAAGGGTTTGGGATTGTTTGTTTTTTTGATGGAAGATATCTGGATATGTTTATAGGGAACAGGAAAGGATGCAGCAGATAAAAAGAGAATGCAGAGTTCCTTTTTTAGCTTTCTGGGCATTAATTTTTGAACTTGTACACAGAGAGTGAATTTACTTTTTCTCAAATTTATTGGTATGAGTAGGGATGGGATATGTTACTTTTGATGGAAGATTTTAGCATTGCAGATATTCATTGTGTTTTTTTTTTTTGGTGGGGAAGGGAGGATTTAAGATGACTAGTTGAACCTTATAAACTAATAAGGAGAGAGTTAGGGAAGGCATTCTGGGGAACAGGTAATTAAAAAAAGATGATAAATAAGGATGGGGAAGAAGATATTGGTTTAGATATTGTTGGGACAAAGTGATGGACTTATTCAGGAAATAATTATCAGAAGCCTACTAAGTGTACAGTATTTCTCTTATTAAAACATTATTAACCTATAAAATAGTTGTCATTGGTCATCATCCATCCCAATAGCATCATTAAAACAAAATTGTACTGACAGCAAAATGATTTGCAAATATATTTTAAATCATAGGACTGAAAATAATCTTTTTGCTCATATTTCTAACTATCCATCCTCCTCTACTCTAAAGCAGTCATAGTGAAGTGCCAGGCCCCACCCCTACTCTAACTCCCAGATGGAGTGCCATGGGTGCCCTGTCCCCAAAGACCTCGTACTGTGCCCCTCCCCACCACTAAGTGCCAGGAGCACCCTCTCCCTACTCTTACCCCATACAAGGGAGAGAGAAAGTGCTCCCATGGGGATGTTGGGCAGATAAAGTGAGGAATGTCCTTAGCAAGTGTAGAGAGGGGCAAGGGAGTGACCCAAGTGCTCTACTTCCTTCCAGCTCTATTGCCTGTGAGCCCCACCCCCCACCTAACCCACTGTATTTTCCCATTGGGCTGTTGGGCAAAGAGGTGGGTAAAGTGAGGAATGTCCTCAGTCTGGATGGAAAGGGGAATGGAAGTATTTCCCATTGGGTTGCTGGGCAGATGGAGAGGGGCAGGTGATGTGAAAAAATGCCATCAGACACAGTGGAGAAGGGGAGGGGAACAACTTCACCCTAGGCCCTCTGTTTTTCTAGTAATGAACTCTGGGAGGAAGAGGCTGTGTGCCCACAGAGAGTGCTCTGCATGTCATTTTTGGCACCTATGCCATATGTTCTCCATCACTGGTCTAGAGTAAACCACTCCAGGTCTAGAGATTAAAAACATCTATCACCTGGGGGCAGCTGGGTAGCTCAGTGGATTTGAGAGCCAGGCCTAGAGACGGGAGGTCCTAGGTTCAAATCTGGCCTCAGACACTTCCCAGCTGTGTGACCCTGGGCAAGTCACTTGACCCCCATTGCCTACCCTTACCACTCTTCTGCCTTGGAGCCAATACACAGTATTGACTCTAAGACAGAAGGTAAGTGTTTAAAAAAAAACATCTATCACCCAATCACTCTTTCCTTTCACTCCTTCAAACTCAGAGAACACAACTCATATACATCTGGGGAGCTTGCTGCTGAGTAGATTGAAGCTGGGAAGATATTCTTATTTCTTTTAACTATTTTAATGGCTGCATAAAATTCCATGGGTAATAAAAATCAATTGTGCAGAAATTGGTAGTTGAAACACCCTAAAACATAACAAAAATGTGAACTGATCAAAAGCAGCAATAACAGGTATGGGGAAGAATGATTTGAACATTAAGGTGGGGATGGGAGGGACATTAAAGGCAGGAGACATTAAAATTTTTTTTTAATTTCCATAGTCCAATTTCTATTTAGTTCTGTCTAGTTTTATTCATGCCCTAACTTTGTCTTTCTATTTATTTGTAAGTGTATTAAATAGATTTCAATGATGATTCTCAACCTTTTCAGAATCGTAACTTTTTTTTAACTTTGTTTCCATGCACTCACATATCCCACACTGAATTTAAAGATTCTAAGTACTACATAAATATGTACTTATTTTTAATATTACAATCAGTTCAAATTCTTTTAATTTTATAAAATTACTTGAAAAAGTTGAAAATATTCTGGAGTCATCACAAAACCAGGGCGATAAAAAGTTTTTAAAGCTATGAATTAGTTTGACTTTTTAATCAATTTATTTCTAACATTTTCCTGCCATTTTTCAATCTTGAGGGAAATCTTACTTATTGAATTTCATAGAATCATGCTTTTCTTGAGCATGCTCCCATTACAACATATACAAACAATCTGGATACAGAGAGAGAATGATAGAATCATAACCACAGTGCCACAATCAGAGTTCATAACTTTTCTAGCTTCCTACTTTCTAGCAGGTACATTTCTGAATTTTCTCTAAGTGAATTTACTTATAAATTTGACCACTCTAAACAGCACATACCTTCAAATACATAATAACCAAAGATTTTTGCATAAAGTCATAAACTTCCATAATTTGCTTAAGAGAAAGGGAAATAACCAACTAATATCCAACTTGTCCTGTTTATCAACTTTATCTGTATATTTTCTAGATTTTCAACTGTTACTGTTACTCCTTTTACATATCTATAAGGCACTTTCATGTTATATATGACTTCTAAATTAGATTTGCTTCATTCATTGTAACTTCATATTTTTCTATATTTCTTTATAGTCTTTATATTGTTGTTTCTTATAGAAAATTAAATATTTTATCTAAATTTTAATATATATCATTATTGATAGCTTTGCTTTTTTAACAGCATTATCATTCATCAGTATATACCTCCTATCTCATAAGACTCCCCTGATAGAAAAGAAAAACAGCAAAGTAAAACCAACAATTATTTCATCTAACAGTGTATGCAACATTAGATGCATATCCACTATCTTGTTACATATGGGATGAAAATATTTCATCATTTTTCCTCTGAAACTAAAGTCAACTATTCCATGTAATGAAGTCAGATTCCTTTTAGTATTTTCATTTTTGCATTATTATAGTTCACTGTGTGTATTGTTCTTTTAGTTCTACTTTCTTCCTTACATATCTACTTTCTTGTGGTCCTATTATACCATACAAGTCATCCAAGTACTTTTTCTATATTCTTTATATTTATCATTTTTGGTGGTCCAGTAATATTTGAGTCAATTAGCCAATCATCTAACATTAATTATTCTCTTAGTGCCAGGCAAATATGCTAATTGCTGGGGATACAAAGAAAGGCAAAAATATTCCCTTCTCTCAAAGGAGTTCACAGTCCAAAGCAGGAGAAAACATGAAAAAAGTATTATTTATATATACCACATATATGTTTATTACATTGAACAAATTGGGAGTAGTCTCAGAAGGAAGGCACTAAAGATGAAGAGCACTGGAAAATATTTTTTTTAAACTCTTACCTTCCATCTTGGAGTCAATACTGTGTATTGGCTTCAAGACAGAAGAGTGGTAAGGGAGTCAAGTGACTTGCCCAGGGTCATACAGCTGGGAAGTGTCTAAGGTCAGACTTGAACCTAGGACTTCCTGTCTCTAGGCTTGGCTCTCAATCCACTGAGCTACCCAGCTGCCCCCAAAAATAATTCTTGCAAAAGGTGAAACTTTAAGTAAGTCTTCAAGGAAGCCAGGGAAGCTAGGAGGCAGAGAGGAGGAGAGAGATTAGAGAGATCAACTGGAAGCCTATTGTAATAAGCCAGGCAGGAAGTGATGAATATCTGTACCAAAGTGGTTTCAGTCCAGAGGAGAGAAGAGACTATAATTGAGAAATGTTACAGGAGGAGGAAAAAAACAGACCTTGACCACTGATTGAATATATGCATTGAGAAAGATTGAGGTGTCAAAGATGACACCTAGTTTATGAGCCTGGGTGATTGGAAGGATGATGGTGCACTTGAGAGTAATTAGCATTAGGGACAGGGAAGGGTTTTGGGGAAAAGATAAGAGTTCAGTTTTTAGTATGCTAAAATTCCATATTTATGTGACATCTAACTTGAGATCCTCCCCAGTCATTTCCATTTTATTTTCAGTTTTTCTGCTACCGTGAAAGTTTTAAAATGAATAATTTGGTGCATAGGAGTTGTTTTTTTTTTCCCTGTATTTGACCTTCCCAAGATATGTGTCATTACTGGGTAAAAGAGTATCAGTTTAGTGATCATTTTCCCATTGTTTTTTTTTCTGGAACTATTGAGCCAATTCACAGCTCTACAGTGTATTAATCTGCTTTACTTTGCCAGTGTAAGGATAGAGGGATAAGAGATAAGGGAAAATGCAAAAGATGTCTCTAAAAAGGAGAGAGGACAATTTAGTCATGAACCCTGGGAAAAGATTCTAGAAGGAGAAGGCACTGGAGAGGAGGTTTGTGGGAGTTGACTTAGTTAATGGTCATTAAACAACTATCCTGTCTGAGCTAGAAGAGAGAACACCTGCTCTATCAGCTCCTATAACCTGACTAGTTTCGTTTTCTTACCTAGCCAGGCTTGGGAGGACTCAGTCCACTTGTGAGTTTATTCTCACTAGCCCATTTCAAGACAATTAAGTTAGTTGATTAATAATCTGAGATACCTAGTATAGATAGTCAGTCAGATGGTTTTGGGGGGTTAAACAGATCAGGGAGCTGATAAGAAGGGTTTAAGAAGACCAGAAGAGTTTTCTCATGAGAGGAGCATAGGAAGTGGGTGGAAATAGAGCTTTCTAGATTCAGGGACATATTGGATCTTAACTATCAGTTCCTTAACGTTAATAAGCAAAATAAAGTTATGTTTTCATATAGTCTCAAAGGGTTTGCACTCCACTGGCCCTGGGAAGGTCCCTAGATGAGTTTTTCATCACCAATCCATCTGGGCCCTTCTCTATCCACATATCTCCTTTTAGAGGTATATTTCTTTTTCACCACAATAGTGATTTCTTCTATCCTTTATCATCTTGACCAATTTAATGGGTGAAAAGTGAAAACTCAGATTTATTTTCAAATGAATTTATCATACTATTATATTAGAACACTTGAACACTTTCAAATAGTTGCTGATAATTCTTTCATTTAAAAACTATTAGCATCCCCTGACCACTTATTTATATCTATTCTCTCTCTCTCTCTCTCTCTCTCTCTCTCTCTCTCTCTCTCTCTCTCTCTTTCTCTCTCTCTCTCTCTCTCTCACCTATCATCTGTCTATCTCTTGAATATTAAACTTTTCTCAAATATTTTTTTAATAGAAAGACTTTCCCTCTACTCAATAGTTTCTCTCCTCATTGGAGTTTCATTGAAATTTGTCATTTCAAAAAAATTTATAATTTGAAAATATCATTTCCCCCCAATTTTCTCTGTTCCTTATTTAAAGGTTTAAAGGTTTAAAAGGCTCTAAGCCAGTGATGGGCAACCTTTTGAGTGTGGTGTGTCAAAATTTGCCAAAAAAATTGAGCAAAACTCAGATGGTGTGTCACTTTGAGAAAAAAACCACAATTTCGCAATATTTATAGTTTAAATAACAAAAATGTACTATATAACTGTATTTAATAAGCCAAAATAGGTAAATTAATATAGATATTCCTATGAGTTCAAAGAGTTTCAATGATTGCACTTTATCCATTACTATGGGTTAAGATGTTGTAAAACTAGGATCCCTTTTTCACAATTTTTTCATTTTTTCCTTGAAATTCTAGACCTTTTCTTATGCTGAATAACATTTTACTTACTCTGAATGTATTTTATATAGTTTTAGAAAATAAATTTATTGGTATTTTGAATAGAATTAAATCTGTAAATTTAGATATGACCATTTTTATCACTGATGTGGCTCAAACATGGACAATGAATATCTCTTCAATTATTTGTCATCCTTTATTCCTATAATGAGTGGTGTTATACATGTGGATACTGACATATGCATTGCTGTGTGTGTGTGTGTGTGTGTGTGTGTGTGTGTGTCTAGGTAATTCCTAAATATGTCTTGTCATGGAAATGACAAAATATTTTGTTTGTTTGATATATTTATTTCAAGTGAAATTTCTCTATCACTTCCTCCTGGTGTTTGTTAGTACTACATAAAGTTCTATTAAATTTGGTGGACATTTTTTTTTCCTGCAATTTTCCTGCATTATGGTAGTTAATAGTGAACTAAGCTCAATGCTGGGGAAATCTGGTGTGAAGTCTTGCCTCTGACATACTGATTGTCACTCTGGCAAGTCACTTATCCTTTCAGTGCTATTAGTGATTGTAAGTTGCAGAAAAGTTGTTAACCTGCATTGGTAGAGGAAGTTTCCTCATGTGGTAGTTCCCTGATCCACCCTGTCCTCTCCTTTTCTGTAGTTGTTAATTGTGTTAATTAGTTTTTTCATTAATTCTTAAGGATCTGCTAAGTAAATCATCGTATCATCTGAAAATAGGGATAATTTTGTGGGTTCTTTGCTGACATTTATACTTCTAATTTCTCTCTATTATCTTCTTATATAACTAGAATTTCTAGAACTATATTGTTGGATTTAAAAATCAGTCTGGCAGTCTACTAAACTATTTCTGGCCTGGACAAGCTACCCCCAGCCCCCAAGGTTTCCCAGTACAGTCTTCCTTATCTCTCCCTATCATAAACCTAAAACTGAAGCTATCTTATCTGATGGATATTAACCTTCTTGAGGAATGTTTGTCTATATTTGCCTGCTTAACAATATTTGCCTACTTAATGTATGTTTGCCAAATGCTTCCAGACCCCTGACCCTGAAACCCCCCTCCCCAGATGCTTCCTGACCACCTGTCCCTGACACTACCTTGATAATTATGTATGTACCAACCCCCTTCCCCAAATATTTCTATATAAACTCTTGGCTGAGAATTCCAAGGGGTCGTTCAGGCATGCCTCTCTGCCTAGCGACCCTAGCTGTTATTGCTAGTAAAGAATGAGCCTCTTCTTGCATATTGCATTGTCAGTGTGATTCTTCCTTCGGCCACGAACCTGGGTTAGATATTAAAATTTGGGTACAACAATATGAAATAAGTCTAGAGAGAGAGAATATCCTCCCCCCCCCCCCCGGTATTAACTTGGAAAGCTTCTGGATCTATTGCAAATAATGTTGTTTTTTTTGGTTTTAAGTACATACTTTGACTATATTCAAGAAATTATCTTTACTCACAAGGTGGGTCCCCTGGTAAAGTACTCTTTGAGTCCATACTTTAAAAAGTACAGTACCTGAACACTTACAGATGCATTCATCTTTAAAAATGAACTAGTTAGTAAAATTAGAACAAAGTACTACAAACGATCACATGAAAAGTAAAAAAAAAATATTCCCACAAACTTGCCAAATACTCATAATTTGAACACAGTGCCATTGGGAAGAGTAGGCACATATACAGAGTACATTAATAGAAAGGCACATGTAGAGAACTCACATGGTCACAGCTACTCAAACCTCCAATATATCCTTTCTTTTCATGAAGCATCTTTATACTCCTTCCCCTGAGTACAGTGTCTTTTATGGGTTGTTCTTTCCGATAGACCCTGTTGGGTTACTTTTTATGTATCTCAACTTTTCCATTATTAAGCTTGTCCTCTGCTAGGTGCAGAATCGTCTACTTGGCTTTACTGTAAGATAATTATTATCAATGAGAGGAGATAGAAATAAATTCCTTTCAACCACTTGACTCTAGAAAAGGCACAAGAGAATAGTGACTTCTAAAAAGCTGGATTTTTCTTTCATGGATGACTCCCTTGTTTATTGTCAGAAATAACTCTTTAGACTGACAATTATTTTCCTGTTTTTATTGACTCTAGACCTGGAAATCTTTCTTTTTATGTTAGGAGGAGGAGATCCTTTAACCATCCAATGGAAAATTTACTCAACAGTTTAACTGAGAACCTTGTTTGCACTTCTTAAAGATATGAACACTTCTTTATGATTCTTTTTCAATCCATGAACTGATCATTCATTGTGTGAGCCTCTCAAAGTTTATACCATTTATCATGTAAATATGACTACTAATTGTCTCTTACTTGAGGGGCTCAATTGATCCCTGATCTTTAACCCTCCTACTATACTTACCTATTATGTTTATTTTTTTAACCTAAAATTAATTATTTGGATTTTTTTTACATAAAAACGTGTATTTTGCCCCAGATCTTTTCTACATATATTAACCTAGTCATACAGACTTCATTTTTTAAACAATTTAATATAAGAATTTTTCCCATAACATTTAACCATCCTTACATTGCTAGCATAAATTCCAAGTCAGTCAGGGTTATTTTTATTTTTAAATATTACTTTGATTTCTTCCCTCAGACTTGAAAATTTTTTTACATTTTTCTTTGTTAGTGGAATTATAATGTATAATTAAGTTTGCTTTATCTCTCTCTGGTTTGAATGTTAGGATCATCATCATATTTTTTTCATGAAATATGTTTCATAGAGAATTCTTTCTCAATTCCAAGAGTAATATTGGGTTATTTGTAATAGCTGGAAGCAGTCAGATGGCATTAGTTATATAGCCCTAGGCAATTCACTTTACCTCTCTGTTATTATGAAAATTAAATGAAATAGCATTTGTAAAGCACTTCCATATCTTAACGAGTTTTTAAAAATGCTGTTAGTGGTTAGGTTATGTATTAATTGTGATTTAGACATTTGAAAAAATTCTCTTGTGAATACACTGAAACAGGTTTCCTTCTTCTTTGCTACCACCTTGATAGTTAATTTATAGTTTACTGAGTTTCTTTTTCTACAATTGAAACTCTCCTATAAAAAGTATAACTACAATAGGCTGGTTATGTTTTTCGAATTCCAAATTCATGCCTTTTGGGCAATGGCCTTTCAAATTGTTTTGTTGAGAACTCACACAAAACATGTACTCCTCGGGAGGTCAAAAGAAGTGATACTGGGATAGTCTAAAGGTCTCTCTGAAGAACTTTGGTATTGATTATGAGACTGGCATAGCATCATATAGTATGGTGTACCCACCTCAAAAAAAAAAGGCACTGTGCTCCATGAGAAAAGCAGAATTTCAGTAGCTTTAAAAAATCCTGAGATCTGCAAATTTAGAGACATTTCCATTTCAGATATTTCATAAGAGCTATTTGTGCCCAATCTGTGGTAGACACTTTCAAAGTTTTATTGGTTTGATTAGCCAGTCAGATACACTGTGCATTGCTCTCCACATAGTGGTATAATTTTAGTCTTCTTCTGGTATAGACAACAGCCATACCATACCATACCATACCATACTGTACCGATCCTACCATGTCGTACCATACCATACTGTACCATACCACACCATACCTTACTTTACCATACTGTACTGTACCATATCATATCTTACTGCACCATACCATACTGTACCATTTATCTTTTCTTGTTTTATTAATTTAGATATTTTATAGAAATTATCAATTTCTTTAAAATGTCATATTTTTTGCTGACATGTATTTATGTTCTGATAATTCTCTGATATTTATTTACTCTGTGTTCTTCCTTTTTGCTTTTATAATTTGACTGTCCTCTCTTTAAAAGACAACTAGATAATGATATATTGATTTTGGTGATTATTTTTTAATAACAGCTCTGGTTTACAGTTAAATAATTTGAAATGTTTTAACTTTATTAAAATTTCCTCTAATTTTTTTATTACTTTGGATTTCTTAATTTGTTCATTTTCTAGTTTAAGAAATTGAATATTCATTCATCAATTAATTTTTTCTATTTGATTAATATTGGTTTTGAGGAAAAAAATATTTTTTCTATAGACTAATTTAGCTACATGTCATAAATTTTGATTCTTTTCATTCTTTTTAAGGTGGTTATTGAGTTTATGATTTGTTTTTTATATATTCATAATTTATGATGTCATTACCTAGTTACCTGAATCTTAATGGTTTGCTTATGTTTTCTGCATTAATTACCATTTTTATTACATAATAGTCTATAAGTTTGTGTTTACTATTTTTTCCCTTTTGCATTTAGTATTAATTTCTTGATGTCCTAGCACTTTTTGTAAATGCATCAAGGTATGCTAAGAAATTTGAATGCTTATTTAATATCTAAATTCAGAGGTAGTTATATTTTTTTAATTTAATTTAATTTTTACTATGTTACTAAACACCAAGAAAAATCCCCATATGGAAATCAAAGTACTAAATAAAAGAGGATTCTCTTTCGAGCTGTGATTCTCCATTTCATATTATTTGTATATGTGTCTATGTACATACACATATATGTTACATGTCTATGACATGCTATTTATATATTTGAATGTATATATACATATATTCACATATGTGTATTTATAATATCATAAATATTAATTAAAAATTGTCTTGTTTGTGCTTCCATCTGAAATTCCCTTTGTTCTTATCTATGTATTAAAGCAAGTTGCAATGGCTCTCTTCTTTTTTTTGGTGGTGTGGGGAGCATCACTTTTGCTAATTTCCCCTTCCTCCTTTCTATATTAGTGTATTCCTTTTATTCTCCTTCACTTTCCTTTTTTCAGATGTTTAAATCAAAGGTATCCCAACCTCATGACTTTGACTTATTTAACTTATTTGACTTATTTAACTCCTACAATAAACTATGAAGATATTAAAATTCTGAAAGAATACCTGTTTGTTCTGCTTCTACAAGAAGATTACCACTCTTTTTTTAAAATCTTGCTTCCTTCCAATTGTTCAAATAAATTCACTTTTTTGGTTTTCTCTGTATGCTTGTCTTTGCATTTCAAATTTTCTGTTAAGCTCTATTCTTTTCAGACCATTCTTTTTCTGTCTCTTTTGCTAGATCCTTTCCCAAATCGTATTGTCTGTCAGTGTCTCTCAGGTTTCTATTCTGGATCCACTTCTCTTCCCCCTCTATACTACATCATCCAATGATTTCATCAGCTCCCCTGGATTTAATCTCTTTTCCTTCTTTCCTTTTTAATAAACATTTATTAATATTTATTTTTTAGAAAAGTTAACATGGTTACATAATTCATGCTCTTACTTTCCCCTTCACCCCCTCCCAGCTCCCTCCTCTACCCCCAATCCCCATGGCTGATGCATATTTCCACTGGTTTTAACATGTGTCATTGATCAAGACCTATTTCCAAATTGTTGATAGTTGCATTGGTGTGGTAGTTTTGAGTCTACATCCCCAATCATGTTCACCTCAACCCATGTGTTCAAGCAGTTGTTTTTCTTCTGAGTTCTTCCTCTAAATGTGGGTAATGTTCTTTTCCATACGACCCTCAGAATTGTCCTGGGTCATTGCATTGCTGTTAGTACAGAAGTCCATTACATTATATTTTACCACAGTATATTGGTATCTGTGTACAGTGTTCTTCTGGCTATGTTCCTTTCACTCTGCATCAATTCCTGGAGGTCTTTCCAGTTCACATGGAATTCCTCCAGTTTATTATTCATTTGAGCACAATAATATTCCATCACTAGCATATACCACAATCTGTTCAGCCATTCCCCAATTGAAGGACATATGCTCATTTTCAGTTTTTTTGCCACCACAAAAAAAACAAACAAAAAAAATAAAAAAACGGCTATAAATATGTTTGTACAAGTTTGTTTATCTATGATCTTTTTAGGGTACAAACCCAAAATTGTAATGGCTGGATCAAAGGGCAGGCATTCTTTTATAGCCCTTTGAGCATAGTTCCAAATTGCCACCCAGAATGGTTGATCAGTTCACAACTCCACCAGCAATGCATTAATGTCCCAGTTTTGCCACATACCCTCCAGCATTCTTTCCTTTTAGCCAATCTGCTAGGTGTGAGGTAATACCTCAGAGTTGTTTTGATTTGCATTTCTCTAATTATTAGACATTTAGAACACTTTCTCATGTGCTTATTGATACTTTTGATTTCTTTATCTGAAAATTGCCTATTCATCTCCCTTGCCCATTTATCAATTGGGGAATGGCTTGATTTTTTTATACAATTGATTTAACTCCTTGTATATTTGAGTAATTAGACCTCTGTCAGAGTTTTTTGTTATAAAGATTTTTTCCCAACTTGTTGTTTCCCTTCTGATTTTGACTACATTGTTTTGTTTGTACAAAAGCTTTTTAGTTTGATATAATCAAAATCATTTATTTTGCATTTTGTAATTTTCTCTAACTCTTGCTTGGTTTTAAAATCTTTCCTTTCCCAGAGATCTGACAAGTAAACTATTCTATTTATAGTTTATTTATAGTTTCACTCTTTATATTCACGTCATTCACCCATTCTGAATTTATCTTAGTGTAGGGTGTGAGAAGTTGATCTAAACCTAATCTCTCCCCTATTGTTTTCAAAATTTCCCAACAGTTTTTGTCAAATAGTGAATTTTTGTCCCCAAATTTGGGTTCTTTGGGTTTATCATACACTGTCTTGCTGATGTCACTTACCCCAGGTCTATTCCACTGATCCTCCCTTCTGTCTCTTAGCCAGTAACATATTGTTTTGATGACTGCTGCTTTATAGTATAGTTTAATATTTGGTACTGCTAGGCCACCTTCCTTCACATTTTTTTTCATTATTTTCCCTTGATATTCTTGATCTTTTGTTAGTTTTTCCTAATTCAGTAAAAAAGTTTTTTGGTAGTTTGATAGGTGTGGTGCTAAAAAGGTAAATTACATTGGGTAGAATGGTCATTTTTATTATGTTAGCTTATCCTACCCATGAGCAATCAATGTTTTTCCAATTATTTAGATCTAGTTTTATTTCATTGGAAAGTGTTTTGTAGTTATTTTTGTATAATTGCTGTGTTTGTTTTGGTAGATAAATTCCCAAGTATTTTATATTGTCTAAGGTGATTTTAAATGGTGTTTCTCTTTCTACCTCTTGCTGATGTGATGTGCTGGAAATATCTGATGATTTATGTACATTTATTTTGTATCCTGCAACTTTGCTAAAGTTGTTGATTATTTCTACAAGCTTCTTAGTTGATTCTCTAGGATTTTTTAAGTAGACCATCATATCATCTGCAAAGAGTGATAGCTTAGTCTCCTCATTGCCTATTTTGATAACTTCACTTTCTTTTTCTTCTCTAATTGCTACTGCTAGTGTTTCTAGTACAATGTTAAATAATAGAGGTGATAATGGGCATTCTTGTTTCACTCCTGATCTTATTGGAAAGCCTTCTAATTTATCCCCATTGCATATGATGCTTGTTGATGGTTTTAGGTATATACTGTTTATTATTTTTAGGAAAGGTCCTTCTATTCCTATACTTTCCAGGTTTTTCAATAGGAATGGGTGCTTTATTTTGAAAGGCTTTTTCCTCATCTATTGAGATAATCCTGTGATTTTTGTTTGTTAGGTTGTTGATATGTTCAATTATGTGAATGGTCTTCCTAATGTTGAACCATCCTTACATTCCTGTTATAAATCCCACCTGATCATGTTGGATGATCTTCTTGATCACTTGCTGGAGTCTCTTTGCTAGTATTCTACTTAAGGTTTTTGCATCTATGTTCATTAGGGAGATTGGTCTGTAGTTTTCTTTCTCTGTTTTTGATTCACCTGGTTTTGGAATCAGTAGCATATTTGAGTCATAGAAGAAGTTTGGTAGGACTCCTTCTTTGCTCATTATATCAAATAATTTGTATAGTATTGGGATTAGTTGCTCTTTGAATGTCTGATATGTAGAAATATGAGTAAAGGTAATGGAGACACCAAGGATATTATAATAAAACTAGGTGATTTGTGGGTACACACACTGGGGTTTATGAGAGACTAGACCTAGACATAGAGACCAGAACAGCCAAGCTGCTCCTAACTGACAATGGGACAGTTGACCAACTGTCACCCTGGGCCAGAGGCTTTGAATCCTGCAGGCAAGGTAACAGGATATAACTGGTTTTAATTATGAACAATTAAAAGGTGGGACAGGGATGTCTACTCTAAAACCTTAAATCTAATGACAAAACCCACAGGGTACGGGGAGGACTTATTTCTACACTAACTTAGTAATCTAAACTGACAGGGCTCAAGGAGCTGTAATGGAGTCTCTGAGTGACTGCCTCAGTCTGGACCTGCCAGGCTTAAGCACAGCTAAGGGCTTTGGGATTGTCACTGCAATCCACCAATGATCTCTGGATGGCAAGAGCCAAGGTGGTCTCATGTACCAAGTAGGGAGGGTTTCCTGGAGATGCTGTCCACCAGATCTCAAACTTCTCCTCTTCCCTTGGCACAGCAGTGTTGATCTTGTCTCTTTGCTAGATGCCACCACCACACTGGATCCCAGGGAAAATCAGGATACAGGATGTGTCCTTTTACTCTGAGTTCTCCTAGGGCTAACCACAGTTTTTGTTAACCCCTAATGGGGTCCCACTCAGAGCACAAGTAACCTCTTCCTGCTCCTTCATTCCATCCTGGAATTCCCAGCTCCAGCTCCTTCCTGCTAGGTACACCTTAATTCTTAATTACTAACTAATCTAATCTTCCTCACAACAGATAGAATTCACTTGTGAATCCATTAGGCCCTGGTTATTTTTTCTTAGGGAGTTCATGGATGGCTTGTTCAATTTCTTTTTCTGATATGTGATTACTTAGGTATTCTATTTCTTCTGCTGTTAAACTAGGCAATTTGTATTTTTATAAATATTCATCCATATCTCCTAGATTGCTGTATTTATTGCCATATAATTGGGCAAAATAGTTTTTAATGATTGCTTTAATTTCCCCTTCATTAGAGGAGAGGTCTCCCTTTTCATCTTTGATACTGTCAATTTGGTTTTCTTCTTTCCTTTTTTTATTAGATTGACCAGTACTTTGTCTATTTTATCTGTTTTTTCAAAATACCAGATTCTAGTCTTATTCATCAATTGAATAGTTCTTCTCCTTTTGATTTTATTAATTTCTCCCTTGGTTTTTAGTATTTCTAATTTAGTTTTCATCTGAGGATTTTTAATTTGCTTGCTTTTTAATTTTTTAAGTTGCATGCCCAATTTATTAATCCCTGCCCTCCCTAATTTGTTAATATATGCATTCAAAGATATAAATTTCCCCTGAGTACTGCCTTGGCTGCATCCCACAGAGTTTGATAGGATGTCTCATCATTGTCATTCTCTTCAATGAAATTTTTGATTGTTTCTATGATTTTTTCTTTGACTAGCTGATTTTGGAGAATCATAATGTTATTTAATTTCCAATTAGTTTTTGATTTGCCTGTCCAGGTGCCCTTAGTAATTGTTATTTTTATTGCATTATGATCTGAGAAGGTTACATTTCTTTTGCATTTGTTTGCAATGTTTCTATGCCCTATTAAATGGTCAATCTTTGTGAATGTACCATGTGCAGCTGAAAAGAAGATGTATTCCTTTTTGTTCCTATTTATTTTTCTCCACATATCTATTAAATCTATTTTTTCTAGGACTTCATTCATTTCTCTTACCTCTTTCTTTTTTTTTATTTTTTGGTTTGATTTATCTAGATTTGAAAGAGGAATATTTAGATCTCCCACTAGTGTGACTTTACTATCTATTTCCTTCTTGAGATCTACCAGTTTTTCCTTTACAGATCTGGTTGCTATGCCATTTGGTGCATACATATTGAGCAATGTTATTTCCTCATTGTCTATACTGTTGTGAGGAAGATTAGATTAGGTATTGATTATGTATTGATTAGGAAGTACATAGCAGGAAGGAGCTGGAGCTAGGAATTCCTGGTTGGAATGAAGGAGGAGGAAGTCTGTCTGTGCTCTGAGTGTGGACTCCATTAGTGGTGGGAAAAACTGTTGCCAGCCTGGGAGACCTCAGAGCAAAGGACACCCTGCTTCCTGTTTTCCCCTGGGATCCTGTGTGGTGTGGCATCTAAGAAAAGGACAAATCTACAGAGCCAAGAGAGGAGGAGAAGTTTGAAAACTGGAGGACAGTGCTTCAAGCAGAACCCTCTCTACCTGGTACCTGAGATCATCTTGACTCCTGGCATCCAGAGACCATCAGTGGATTGCAGTGAGAATCCCAAAGCCACTAAGTCCTATGGTAGGATTTTGGTTTCTAATCCACTTTGCTATTTGCTTCCTTTTTATGGGAGAGTTCAAAGTGATTTTCCTAAAGTGCAGGGCCAATTAAATCACCTTGTTAATTCACTAAACTCTGGTCACTTCCCATTGCCTCCAGGGTCAAATACATAATGCTTTGTTTCGCATTCAAAGTCCTTAATAATATGGGAACCTCCTAAACTTTTTTCATATTATTTATTTATTTTTTAAAACTCTTACCTTCCATCTTGGAGTCAATATTGTGTATTGGCTCCAAGGCAGGAGAGTGGTAAGGGTAAGCAATGGGGGTCCAGTGACTTGCCCAGGGTCACATAGCTGTGAAGTGTCTGAGGCCAGATTTGAACCTAGGACTTTCCATTTCTGGGCCTGTCTCTCAATCCACTGAGCTACCCAGCTGCCCCCCTCTTAACCTTCTTATATCTTATTCTCTACTGACCTCCTGGCTGTTCCATGAACAAACATCTTGATTCTGGGCATTTTCTCTGACTCTTCCATACCTTTCATACTCTACCTCCTCTGCTTTACTACTGACTTCAATGACTTCCTTTCAATCCCAATTAAAAAAAAACCCACCTTCCACAGGGAGTCTTCCCTAACCTCTTAATTTTGGTGCCTTTTCTCCAATTTTTTCCTATGACAACCAGCTTTTCATTTTTCTATTCATAAACAATCCATAGCATCATTTAAGTGGGGTGATAAATGGAAACATACAAATTTAAAGTGGATTCTTTTTGACTGAAAATAAGTGAGTTGGAATCAATTTAATATGGATAGAAATAGCTACAATCTATAATGAAACAAAATTCTAAGGAGAAAAAAGATACAAAAACCAAAGTGTGTTTCAAAATTCAACATGGAACTCAACATCTGACTTCATTTTCACTTGGAGAATAAGCTATGTGCTTTCATAAGTGTGGGTCATTATAGAATATCAGCCTTAATGAAAAATGAAAAACAAATACCAACAAAAACAAAACCCCACAATTACATCTAGACAGAGATATATATTTTTTTCTTCTAACAGAGACAGACATGGAAGAATAGCTATTCTTTCACAAACATAGCTTCATTGTAAGGTATAGTACCAAAGGAGCTGTCATTTGGGCATTTCTTGCTTCTGCTCATTTAGTATATAAACAAATATATAAACAAACGGTTTGTGTTAGGGAATGTATATTTGAAGAGTTCCTTAAAAAAAGAATCACTGCAGTGTTGTTTCCTGTTAATTATTTCCTTTTTAATTCTGTCTATAGATTGCTTTGTATATTGGTTTGCAGTTGTCTTCCCAATTTAATTGTAAGATCTTTGAGGAATGAAATTGACTTTTGCCTCTTTTCATATGCCCAGTGCTTAACATATGCCTGGCACAGAGTAGGCAATTTAATAAATATTCATGTATTGATTTTCATAAAAAAATGCTTGTAAAGCCTTTGTTTAATTAAAGATCCATTTCTCCCCTTCTCTCCCCACCCCATACTTAGCTTTGCAGAGTAAGTTATTCTTAAGTCTCTTTCTTTTATCTTTCAGAATTTTATATTCCAAAATCTTTCATTTAAAGTAGAAGCTGCCAGATCTTGTTCAGTTCTCCTTGTAGCATTTATTTATTTATTTATTTTGATTGGAAGCTTTGCAGCTCTATTCATGCCTGTGGCTTTTGATTTGAGATTTTTTTTTCAGGGATGAATTGGTGAAATTGCTTTTTCTTTACTTTGCCTGATGTTTCTTATAGTTCTGGGAAGATTCATATCTGAATTTGGAAAAATAGTGTCTACGCTTTTAAAAAATTAATGGTTTCTGATGAGTCCAGTCTTTCTTAAATTACCTCATTGACCTGCTTTTCAGATGTTTTGTATTTGATATTTTGATTTTGTTCTAATATTTTTTACAACATTCATGGAGTCAACGATTTCTTTTGGACTTATTCTCATTTTTGGACATTGTTCTTTTATCTATTTTCATCTCAATTCATCCCTCTAGAATTTTTAGTTCATTTAAAAAATCCCTTGTTTAATTTCTAGTTATTTATGTAGTCCTTGTTAGAAGTCCATTTTTTAAAACCTTAAAGTCTCTGTTTAAAGGTGTAAATTTACTTACTTATTAGAGGAGATGTCTGTATCTACGATAATTTTCAAAACTGGTAGGTGTTTGATTTAATTGTGCATTCATAACTGTTGGTCAGTTAGAGAATTGGTTTTACTCTTATAAATCCATAAATCAATATTGATTTCTTATAAGTTTTGAATATCAAAGTATTATCAGAGGCATTTATCACAAAGATTTCCTGCAATCCAGTTATTATATTAGATATAATTTTGTCCACAAAACTATTTAATAATAAAATTATTCTAATCTCTTACAGTTGCTTCTGTTTGTTGAATTGAGAGGACTGGGCCTGGAGTCAGGAAGACTCATCTTTTTTTTTTTTTAAACCCTTACCTTTCATCTTGGAATCAATATTGTGTGTTGTTTCCAAGACAGAAGAGTGGTAAGGGCTAGGCAATGGGGGTCAAGTGACTTGCCCAGGGTCACACACCTAGGAAATGTCAGGGGCCAGATTTGAACCCAGGACCTCCATTCTCTGGGCCTGACTCTCAATCCACTGAGTTACCCAGCTGCCCCCAGGAAGACTCATCTTTATGAGTTCAAATCTTGTTTCAAACTCTTATTACTTGTATGACCGTGGGCAAGTTACTTAACTCTGTTGGTCTCAGTTTCCAGATTTGTAAAATGTCTATTTTACAAAATGGCAAGCCGCTCCAATTATCTTTGCCAAGAAAATGCTAAATGGAGTTTGACAGAGTCAGACACATCTGAAAAATAACTTGATCTGTTAAATTGCAAAAAATTTTATACCTTACTAAAATTAAACTATATTAAATATTCTATAACTTATTTGTTTTTTTTTCAAATTAGATTTCTTTTTCCTATTTATAAGTATTCTCTCTCTCTCTAAGTTTCTCTCCCCTCTTCTCCTGCCCTGGGAAAGAAGAAGAAAACAAAAATAAAACCCCTGCAATAAGTATACAGTCAATGAAAATACATTTCCATATTAACAATGTCCAAAAATGTGTCTCTATTGGAAAATCTAGACAATCACCTCTCTGTCATGGGGTAAAAATAGGGTTAGTTATTTGTGTGTTAAGCAGAGCTCTTAAGTTTCCTGAAATTGTTTATCTTTACCATGTTGTTAAGTGTAGTATAAATGTTTCTTCCAATTCTGGTCACTTCACTCTGCATCAGTTCAAATTATGGTTCAATTGATGTTTGTCTCCTCCAACCCTTCTTCATTTGTTTATACTTCTATTAAACTCCTGTCATGTGAGATAAACCTCCCATTTCTATTCTTCCCCTTTTCTTCCCTCTATCTTTCTCCCTCCCTTTTCTTTAATTCCTTCTTTTAAGATTATCATAAAATAACAAAATCCATTTCCAGGTCCCCCATCTTACTTAAAAGCTTTTACAATTGTTTACTCATATTTAACCCTTTATGTTTCTCTTTACTTCTGTGATGGCCTTTCAGAGTTTCTATTTAGCTCTGGTATTTTAATCAAGAATGCTTAGAAATTCTGCTTAAGTTCCAGTACCCACCTCCTCCCTGCAGCATTATCCTCAGTTTAGATGGGTAAAGTATTCTTGGCTATAAGCTTAGATCTTTTGACTTTTGGAATATCATATCCTATGCTTTCCATTGCCTTAGCATGGTAGCAAATAAATTTTGTGTGATATTGGCTATGCCTCTTTGTTACTTTTTACTTGCCTTTTATTTTATTGCCACTAGCATTATTATTATTTTTTTACCTAGAAGTCCTGTATTTTGGCTATGATGTTCTTCATGATTTTTATTTTAGAATTTCTTTTCATAGGTAACTGGTGGATTCTTTCTGTTTTTACATTGCTTCCATACTCTAAAAAATCTAGTCAGTTTTCTTTTTTGAAATGAGATGTCTAACTGCCCCCACCCCCCGCCACCACACACACTTTTTTTGGTCATAGTATCAGAGTCTAATCTTAAATTGTTTCACCTGGACTTGTTTTCTAAGTGAGTTTTTAAAAATATATGAAATCATTTATATTTTCTTCCAATTCTTCATTCTTTTGTCTTGTCTTTGTTTTGATATTTCTCGTCTCGTGATATATTAAACTTTTCTTTGGTGAATTTTAATTTTAGGGATTCTAACTAGGAAGAGATTTTGCCTCTTTTGTGCTATTCGGTTGGTTCTTTTTTTAAGTCTCTTTTCTAACTTTAATTTATTTTTCAAATTTTCCATCAATTACTCTCATCTCCTTTATAATATTACTATAAAACTCATACTTTGACCCCCTTCATTTTTCTAATGATTTTAATTGATCTCATGAAGAAGCCGTGTTTTACTTTGAGACTGTTCTTGAAAGTGTTTTGAAGTTATTCACTTTTTCTAGCATTAAGTCTTGGGCATTCCTGGTCACATAATAACTATCTTTTTTTGTTTGTTTAGTTATTCTTCTAGCACTCTTTTCTGGGTAATCTGTTTACTGAGCTAACCAAGTGCTCTGTTTACTATATCTGTGCTTTAGACACTTTGGGAAAACCCTTTTTGGGCTAGGGGCTAAATCCAAGATCAGCATTGGATGTTCCCATGCTGTTGGCCTAGTTTGGATTTCTGGGTTCTAAATCAGCTCATGGTCCCAGTGGAGGACTTTTGTGCTGCTGCCCTGGGTTGATAATTTATAATATTGAGAGACCTGATGGCAGAATATTTACTGTTGGACTTAGAATTAGGAAGAACTAGTTTTAGATCCTTGATCTGATAGCTATTATGGAAATCATGGAAAAATCTCAACCTTCCTGAGCCTTAGACTATAATATATCTTCTATGTTTCAGATGATTGAATTCTACTTTGGTGGAGGTAATTCCCAAACTTACAAAAATGAAAGATCCTCAATGCATGTATATAATATCAACTCAGTTATCTTATGAGGCTTATTTGAATGGGCAGGTCTGCCTTCTGTAATAAGTATGTACTTTTTTTTCCCTTCAGAATACTGGGGAGAGATTTAGAGTATAGAAGTTGGGAGAACTGGTTGCTGGATTACCACTACAAACTTATTCTTTGCTTTTTTTCTCACAGATAAAAAGCAAACAAACAAATAATATGTATACCAGAAAAATGTACAAATTTCCTTCATTGATATAAACTTGGCCCAGGATCTGAAGTATACTGATTATTACTACCTTTAGACAAGGGCACATAGCTCCTTCTATTCTGGCACTGCTTAGATACTGTTTAAACAGGTTCCTGAGGTTTCACTGAGGAAGTTCAGGTATCAGGGTTGGGAAAGGCCTGAATCTCTTACCTGATATTAGTGGTGAAGAGAACATCTTCAGATTGTAACTGTTCATCTTTCCCATTAATGTACAATGAGAGAGGTTATCTTCCTTGCAGTAAGAATTGTAGTCAAAAGTAATTAGACATTATTGTCATAGAGATACTGAAATTGGTGCAGGATCTATCCCAGTGGTTCCCAAACTTTTTTGGCCTACCGCCCCTTTCCAGAAAAAAAATATTACTTAGAACCCTGGAAATTAATTTTTAAAATTTTAATAGCAATTAATAGGAAAGACAAATGCATCTGTGGCCATTATTGCATCACTGCAGCACCCACCAAGGATGGTCGCGCCCACTTTGGGAATCACTGATCTATCCATTCCACTTGGCTATATTTTTAAGGGAAAAAGGAATGTCTAAAAGTTATATACTACATAAGTAATCAAGGGCTAGAATCTCCATTTATAGCTTTCTGTTGTGATTTCAAATGGGTCCCACTTTACATTCCTGAATCAATTTGCCCGAACTTACCATTTATTTATCCCTAATAATAACTTTTCAGTGTTTTGGAGATAGTGATTTACCCTCTAAGAAGAAGGTAACTTTTATTTTATCAATTAATTAACAATTAGTTCAGGCAATGGCTTAGATGCTGTGTCCAGGTCACTATTATGCCCTCAGCCCATCCCCACAAGCCAGTCACTTTTGTGAGAATCATAGCTTAAACAAAGGGTTTGCAATTTGTCTCCTTTATAATTCTGTTTTAATTTTCTTCCTGTTAATTTCCCCCTTTTCTCTCTATCATCTCTTTATTTTTCACTCTACCTTTGTTTTGATTCAGATTTATTTTTATTGAGTTTCTTTTGACCCTCTCTTTTCTCTATTCTTGGAGTTCTCCTCGAGTTCTTCCTTCTGTATTAATTCAGAATTCACTAATTTGGAATTTATGACATGATATGAATGTTCATGATATGAATAACGTGTGACATTGTGACATGATATAAATATTCATGATATGAATAAAAGTTTATTTTTATTCTAGCTGGAATTAAATGCTATACATGTGTTTGTGTATGTAAATGGGGCCTTAGGCTTCTCTCAAATCTTAAGCAATGGAGTTACTTGCTATTTTTTCCAGGTTCAGTGTGAACTGTTTGGTGTAATCAATTTAGAAAATAATGAGATTGTGAGTTAAAGCTTGAATTGTCTCTTTGAGATCTGTTTTCCAGATCTGTGGTTGTGTCAATGAGGTGTTTCATATTTCCCTCAAAATTTTCATTTTTTTAAATGTTGATTCTTGCTCCCTTGTGAAGTCATTTGCTTCTAGTTGTTGAATTCTAATTTTTAAAAACTGAATTTCATCCCTGGCTTTTTAGTCATCCTTTTCTTTCTGATCTGATTTTCTTTGTAGATCATCTTTCACCTTCTTTGCTTCATTTTTCAGCTGGTCAAATTTGACTTTTAAGACATTATTTTCTTGTTTTAGTTCATGTATTTCCTTTTCCCAATTGTCTTCAGCCTCTGTTGATTGTTTTTTGAGTTCTTGAGTTACTTGAATTTTGAGTTTTTCCATTTCGCCGAAGTTTTTATGTTTTTGTTTGGTGTTCTTTGATCATCTTCTGATCCATTTGTTCTTTGTTCAATTTCTGGATAGAAGCTGTCAATTGTGGTTTCTTTTTTTTTCTGTTATTTACTCATATTTTTTTTCCTTCTTTCTCCCCTGTAATTGGCTGTAATCTTGATCTTCTGATAATTTTTTTTTATCTGTGGGTTTGGGCTTTTCAATTGTAGGAGGGCTTCTTTTCTGCTGTGTTGACTAATTAGATTAGTGGGACCTGAGGCCAGATTTTCCCCAGCTGGTGGTAAAAGCTAAAAACGTGAATTCGACTACTTTTCATTGTGGTCTGTGAGGGAGTGGTGTTGGAGCTTCCCTGCCTTCTGAAGACTTCTTGTCTGCTATCTTGATAGGACTAAGCCAGGTGGGGTTGATCTGCAGATCTTGAAGTGCCCTGAGGTCGAGAGAAAGAAGTGGGGGGGCAGTGCAAGATGGAGTATTTGTCTGCTATCTTGATAGGACTAAGCCAGGTGGGGTTGATCTGCAGATCTTGAAGTGCCCTGAGGTCGAGAGAAAGAAATGGGGGGGGCAGTGCAAGATGGAGTATTTGTTTGCCCTCTCTGGGTTTCTTCCCCAGCAGCCTCCTTGCCATCCATAATCAGAGCCTTGAGTTTGGCACAGCTGTGCCAGCAAGACACTCCCTCAGACTAGTGCCCCAGCCCACCCAGAGATTCCAGGATCCACTGGAGACTCAGAACATCAGGTGGAGGAGGGGATCTGGGATCTTCTTCCTTTCTTTCCCCTCCCACTGGACAATTCCAAGAATTCAGGCTTTTTTTCTTTTTTTCCATGTACCTTTTAAGTTGGGTTCAGCTGGAGGATCCCCCAGCTCTGTTCTGTTGTCAGATTTGGTTTTCTGTTCCCTCAGAGCTCTTTGTCCTTTTTTGGTGGTGAAGGGTTTTACAGAGGTCTTGAGCCTTGCTATTTATATGCTGCCATCTTCCCAGAGTTCCTTGATTTAAAACTTGAAAGGACCTTAGATAACACCTAGCCCAATCCTCTCATTGTATAGCCCAATAAAGTTAAGTCATACAGGTAAAAAAAATCTAGAACTTGGATTCAAATTCTGGCATTCTAACTTCAAATTCTGTGGTCTGTCTCATCATAAAACCCTTTCCCAGATTAACAAACCCTAAATGCCATAAATTCAATACCCAGAGTCTTTAATTAAGACATAAAATCCATATAAATAAAAGGGAATTAAGTAGTAGAATTATTATCTGATTTCAAACAAAAACTGGTACTCTTAGAGGTTTTGAGAATATTTTAGTCTAATCTCATGTTCTCTATATCTTTCTCCCCCTCTCTTCTCTCTGTTCTTCAGAAGTGAATGAGAATTATATAGTCCTTTCGTAACTAATGATCCAATGATGAAAAGCTTAAGTTTTGATGCTGCTTCATTAATTATCTTATGGAATTCTCTTAGGATAATATGGGATTTGCCATCAGTTTTTTTTAAAAACCCTTACCTTCATTTTGGAATCAATACTCTGTAGTATAATCAATACCAAGGCAGAAGAATGGTAAGGGCTAGGCAATGGGCGTCAAGTGATTTGCCCAGCATCACACAGCTAGGACTTGTCTGAGGCCAGGTTTGAACCTAGGACCTCCTGTTTCTAGGCCTGGTTCTCAATCCACTCAGCCACCCAGCTGACCCCAAAAACCATCAGTTTGACTGAAGGCTCAGGATTCAACTCAGACTCCTGGGTTGTGAAGCATCATGGCAGTACATCTTCTCTCTTCTTACAACCATAACCTTAGCCTTGGCTCTTCATCTATGCTTGCTCCTGTGGCTAAAGCAGACCTAGTTTTTAACACACACAAATATAAACATACATATACACAGATAAACACAACTATAACATACTCACACACAAGTTAATTGATATGTTTAGTCTTTACATTACCCAAACTGCTAATATAATTCTCCTTTTCTCTCACTCATAGAACTATCTTATTACAAAGAATAAAGGAGTGGGGGAGAAAGGGGAGGGAAGAAAGAGGGGAGAAAAGACTATTTCCATAAATACTCATCAACAAATCAAACAATTCAGAAATTTAATGCAGGTGCCTGTATTTCACTATAATCACTACATTTCCCACAAGAAGGAGGTTTCTTATGTCTCTTTGAGGTCAAGCATAATCATGATAATGACTCCCTCATGTGCCTATTTGTTTTTCAGTTAAAATGTTTGCCTTGGTTTTTGTTGTTAATTTTGTTGTTGCTGTTGTTGTTCTTCCAATTTATGTTGTAATACTCATTGAGTATTTTGTTTTCTTGGTTTTACCTATTATATATATATATATACACACACACACACACATATATATATATATATATATATAAAACCCCATTCCCTTACCTAGTGATCATTTTAATAAGAAATAATATTTTCTAACATTCATGTACTGCAATTATCTAGTCATTCCTCAGCCTAGGGAAATCTATTTTGTTTCTATATTTTTCCTACTATGAAGAGGGTGTACAGATCTATTTTCTCTATATATTTTCCTTTTTAAAGTATATATTTGCTATTTTTTCCTTTTTGCTTGCAATATCTCTGTGCAAGATTAATTTTGTAAGAGTGCTAAGACATGATGAGAAATTCATATGTATTTTTGCAATTCTGTTTAGAAGACACCATAAGTTTTTAGTTCTAGTTTCTCTAGCAATTTGTTCAGTTCCATATTTTCACTTTTGTTTATAATTCTGTTAGAATCTTCCAAAACTGAGAAAAAGGCTTTGAAATGTATCAATATTGGGTTAGTGTCTAAGTTTCTATTTTTCTTCTATTCTAAGTTTCGATCGTTACTCAGCTAATGTTTCTTTTACAAAATTTAGATGCTAAGGCATTTGTAGCATATAAATTTAATATTAATATTGATTTTTTGACTGTTTCATTTCTGAATGAGATAGTTTCCTTGTTAATTATGCTTTATGTTTTGAATGTTTGTTTTTGCTTTGTTAGTTAGCTTGATTGCAAGTCTGATTATTTTTGGATAAATTTGATTATAAAAACATTGAGTTCCCCACTTTTATTCCATCTATATATTCATTTTTAAAAATGTGTTTCTTCATTGTGGAGTTTTGTTTCATCTAGTTTTTCAGTTTTACATTTTATTGGATTATTTCATGCATTCACAGTTTAAATCAGTGGTTCTCAAACTTTCCAGAAAAATTAATTTTTAAAAAATTTTAATAGTAATTAATAGGAAAGATAAATGCACCTGTGGCCATTGGCAGTGATCACTGCAACACCCTCCAGGGGGTGGTAGTGCCCACTTTGGGAATAACTGGTTTTAATTTTCATCAATTTGTCTCTAATATTTTTCCAAGTTGTGATTTTCCCCCTTTCCCACTGTAAACAGAATAATATCTCTTCAGTTTTTTAGTTTTATGTTTTTAAAGGTGGTCTTATCCCTGCCTAACTTTCAAAGCCCTCTCACCATCTTATTTGTTACCTCTTTCCCTGATTTGGAGTTTTTCTTATTAGTTTCTCTTTCTTGCCTCTTTCTGATTTGTTCTTTTTGTCCCTTTCCCCCCTACTGAAGAAATAATGTTAATAAATTAGAGTTGTGAGAAGGAAGATGTGATAAGATACTTGGTTTGGTGTCCACAAAAGTATCTTTTAACTCTCCTCTTTGAAGTAAAGCCAGGCATAACGTGCCTTCCTTAGGTTAATATGGAAGGTTCTTGGAGACACACTATATATATAAAAAGCTATTTATTTATGTTTAATAATATGAAAATAAGGATTAATAACAAGGAAACCTTAACACTAATCAGGAACTGTCTCCACCCAACTCCTACATCCACCTCACAGTGGAGTCTTCTGTTCTTCTGGCTACACTAAAACTACACTGACACTTTCTAAAAACACCAAAATGGGGGGCAGCTGGGTAGCTCAGTGGATTGAGAGCCAGGCCTAGAGATGGGAGGTCCTAGGTTCAAATCTAGATTCATATGCTTCCCAGCTGTGTGACCCTCCCTGGGCAAGTCACTTAACCCCAATTGCCTAGTCCTTACTACTCTTCTGCCTTGGAACCAATACTCTGTATTGGTTCCAATACTGAAGGTAAGGGTTTTAAAATAAGTAAATTAATAAATTCCCCCACCCCAATGCTGTCTGACTATAAAGCTAACTAAAATCCTTATTCATTTAACTTAATGTGATGAAAAGATTCTCCAAGTACATCAGTCAGCCAAGGTGGCTGACAATCTGGTAACCCTGGTATTGCCCAGAGACTAGACAAACAGCTTCAATCTTTCTCCTTCTCCAAAACTGTTATCCAGCAAAGCAGATCTACCAGCTTTTTCTTAGATATGACTTTCTAGAACAAGAAAGTAGAAACCCTCTTCAGATGGTTTTCAGAGTTCTCTCTTCCCTTTCACCATCTAAGAGTAAAGTCTCTGATATCAATCTCCAACAGCAGCCAATGTGAGAGCATGCTCACTAACTTAAGCCCAGTGAATGAGTAACCTAGTCCAACTGTGACCCAGTCAGAGGACCTCACCAACTCACAGAACCTTTTCCTGTTTTCTTCCTTCCAAATTCTGTCTCATGAACTCTACCTTGTTTGTACCCTCAGAGATCTCTTTATCAAATATCTTATTTTAATCAATATCTTAATCAATATTCTAATTTCTTTACTACACTAAATAGACAGCTAGGATCTCCCTTACTTTCCTCTACTTCAATTTATTTTTTTATTAGTTAATTTTTTTCTAATAAGGATTTATTTCCCTCACTCTCCATTGTTTTCTTTTCTATCTGTTCTAGACTTTTGTTCTTTTGATTGTGGCCCTTATAATTATTTAGTCCTTTTTTATTCTCTCTGAATTATTTGTGGAATCAAAACTTAATGTACTTACTTTGGTTCTTTCTTGTAAACTTTTTTTTTATATTTCTTTGTAGAGCTAGCTCCTGTGTCCCTTCTTTTAATTTCACTCTTAGAAAAATATCATTTGCTGCAGGTTGTAGAAAAGATACTGATCCATGGTTGGATTCTTCATATGTCTCTAATTGTACAGTTTATTACTGACTTTAGCTCTTTTCTTGGTCAATTTTCCCCTATTTGCCTCAACTCTTTAATACATTTATGCATTCTCACTCTTCTTAAAGTCTATTCCCCCAAGGAGCTCTGATTCTCCTTCTTTTGAGGCAGGATGAATAATCTCTGTAAGCACCAGATCCCTGAAGGTAATACTCAAAAGAGCCTCTCTCTAGTTTTAGAATATCACTTCACCCATAGGACAGTCATCTGCCCACTATTGAGAGGTTTCTCCTTTTTCTTTTCCTTCTTTTCAGTCCTTTCATTACCTTTTTCATCCATTCTTCTGCAGGCTTTCTTTTTGTTAAGGGGAAAAAACAGGAGTAATTTTCTTTCATCTGTGTTACTCCACCATCATTTCTATTTGACTTCTGTTTTTACTTCATCTCCTTTAGAAAGAGGTCTCATAGTCACTCTGTTCTTATTTTGTTGATATCATTGATTGCTATTTTTGCTTCTCTTATTTGTATTTGTTGTCTGTAATGTTTGAGAAGGTCTAGTTTTCTTTCTAGGATTGTTTTTTGAATGCTTCTTTGTTATTGAACATCCAACTTTTAAATTTTTAACTAAGCTCAGATTTGCAGGGTAGGTTATATTGGGCTGCATTTTGACCCCCCACTGTTCTTTGTGACACATTATTCCCATTCTCTCCTGAAATTTTTGTTGGGTATATAATAGTCTTTTGTTATTGAATTTCCTTTTCTTTATATTTGAAGGTCTTTTTCCTGAATGCTTGTAGAATTGTTATTTCTCAGTTTCTTTTTCTGAATCTATTGAAATAATCATATGGTTTCTATTGGTTTATTATTGGTATAGTTATTTGTGTAGGCAGTTTTTTCTACTTTTGAACCAGCCCTGCTACTCATAATGTATAATCATTGTGAAATATTGCTGCAATCTCCTTGCTAATATTAAATTTTTGCATCAATATTTATTAGTGAACTTGGTCTATAGTTTTCTTTCTTTGCTTTTGTTTTTCCTGATTTAGATATCAATACCATATGTAAGTCATAAAAAGAATCTAATAGGACTCCTTTGGATATTTTACTATATGCTTCATACAGTATTGGAGTTAATTGTGCTTGAAATGTTTGGTAGAATTCACTTCTGAATCCATCTGGACCTGGGGAATTTTTTTTTAATAAAGGAATTCCGTGAAGGCTTGTTCAAATTCTTTTTCTTACATGTGGGTAAGTGTTCTACTTCCTCTTCTGTTCATCAGGCAAATTACATTTTTGTAAATATTTATTCCTTTTTATTTAGATTGTTATATTTATTGGCACACAAATAGACGAAATAGCTTTAAATAATTGTTTTAATTTCCTCTTTGTTGGTGGTAAATTCATCCTTGCAACTCCTTTTGCCTTTATTATTCTCTCTCAACTTCTCTGTAGGGTTAGATAGAATTCTTAAGATAGAATATCCCCCAAAATCTGACTGTTCTTCCCTCTCAGAACTGGTTCCACTGAGAGCCTCTTCCTCTTCTTATGGCAGTATTCTTACCCCCCCCCCCCACCCCACCTATGCTCCACTTTATGTGGTATAATGTATCCTATTTTTCTTCTTCCTTCATGTACCATCCTCTATTTCCCCTTTTTTTCATATCATCTGAAATAGCTCAGTATCACAAACTCTGCCTTCTATCTACTATGACAATGAAAATAATTTTTAAGAGTTGCAGATATAATTTTCCATATAAAAATATAATCAGTTTATCCTTACTGATGCCATTAACATTTTTTCACTTTTTCTTGTTTACCTTTTTATGACTTTCTTGAATTTTGCATTTGGACATCAACATTTCCAGTTAGTTCTGGTTTTCTATTTAGGAAATTCTTGGAAATCTCCTGTTTTTTTGTTTTTGTTTTTGTTTTTGTTTTATGTGCATACTTTCTCCTGAAAGAATATAGTTAGTTTTGATGGGCAGGGAATTCTTGGTTGTAGACCCAATTCTCTTCCCTTCCTGAATATCATATTCCAAAACTTGTAGTCCTTAAGTGTGGAGGCTGACAGATCCTGCGTAATCCTGATTGGTACTCCTTGTTATCTGAATTGTCTCTTTCTGGTTGCTTGTAATATTTTCTCCTTAGCCAGGAAGCTCTTGAATTTGACTGTAACATTCCTGGGGGTTGTCTTTTGAGGATTTAATGTAGAGGGTGATCTATGGACTCTTTCAATGTCCATTTTGCCCTCTTGTTCAAAAATATCAAGGCAGTTTTCTTGGATAATTTCTTGTAATATGATGTCAAGGTTTTTATTTTTTTCCTGGCTTTCAGGTTGACCAATACTTCTCAAAAATTGTTTCTCCTGGATCTATTTTCTAGGTTAGTTGTCTTTTCTTTCTTTCTCTTAATTTGGGGCTCTGGTTTTTATTGAAAAGCATTAATACAAAGGAACCAATCCCAAAAATGTTGCACCAAAAACACAGTGTACATTTCTAGCACTTTGAAATAGAAAATTAAAGTAAACTTTTTTCATAAGAAATGTGCTATCTAGAAGACACATTAGTAATTTTTGGAAAATCATTAATGCAAAATCACCATTAAAGAATGAGAAAAATAGTTTGGTTCTGTAAATGTTCTAATTTGTTATTGCTAAGATCTTGCATATTATTATATCAACCTTTCTTATGCAGTCCTCAGCAAAATGTCCAAGCCACATAGAATTATTACATGACTATCAAAATGGCCCTGAAACAATCAATGTAATTGTTTTCTTTCGGGTTACTATTACATGTTTTTTCCTTTAGAATATTTTTCCATGGCTACATGATTCATAATTCCCTGCCCCTGCTGTTTCCTCCCTCCTCCCAAAGCTGATAAGCAGTTCCACTGGGTTATACATGTATCATCATTCAAAATCTATTTCCAGATTATTCATATATGCAGTAGAGTGAACCTTTAACATCAAAATATTTATCATATCCCTATCACACCACCTGATCTATCTAAATTCCTCTGGATTATCCTGGGTTATTGTATTGCTGCTAGAAGAAAAGTCTATTACATTTGATTGTACCACAATGTATCAATCTCTGTGTACAATGTCCTCCTAGTTCTGCTCCTTTTTCTCTTCATTATTTCCTGGAATTCACTCCATTTCACATGGAATTCCTCTAGTTCATTATTCCTTTCAGCACAAAAATATTCAATCACCAGCATATACCAAAATTTTCTGAGCCATTCCCCAATTTATGGACTCCCAGTCATTTTCCAATTTTTTTGCCACCACAAAGAACAAGGCTATGAATATTTTTGTTCAAGACTTTTTCCTTATTATGTCTTTGGGGTACAAACCCAACAGTGGTATGACTATGTCAAAGGGTAGCCATTCTTTTAAAGCCCTTTGCTCATAGTTCTAAATTGCCCTCCAGAATGGTTGGACCAATTCACGACTCCCCCAGCACTGTGTTAGTGTCCCAATTTTGCCCCATCCCTACCAAAATTTATTACTTTCTTTTGCTGCTATATTCTCCAGACTGCTAAATAAGAATTGGAACCTCAGAGTTGTTTGAATTTGCATTTCTCTAGTTAGGAGGGATATAGAATTTTTTTTCAAGTGTTATTGATAGTTTTGATTTCATCATTTGAAAACTGCCTATTCATGTCTCTTGACCATTTGTCATTTGGGGAATGGCTTGATTTTTGGTAGATTTGACTTAGTTCCTCATATATTTGGGAAATTATATCTTTGCAGAGAGTTTTGTAATAAAAATATTCTCCCAGTTTGTTGATTTCCTTCTAATTTTGGTTCCATTGGTTTTGTTTGTACAAAAACTTTTAAATTAGATATATTCAAAGTCATTAATTTAGCATTTTGCAATATTCTCTATTTCTTGCTTGATCTTAAATTCCTTCATTTCCCATAGATCCACAGGTACAGTATTCTGTGTTCACTGAATTTATTTATGATTTCACTCTTTACTTTTAAATCATTTGCCCATTTTGAATTTATTTTGTTATAGGGTGTGAAGTGTTGTTCTAAACCAAAATTTTCCTATACCGTTTTCCAATTTCTCCACCAGTTTTTGTCAAATCGTGAGTTCTTGTCTCAAAAGTCGGGGTCTTTGGGCTTATCGAACACTAGCTTACTGAGGTCATTTACCCTTACTCATTCCATTGATTCACCCTTCTGTCTCTTAGCCAGTACCATATTGTTTTGATGACCACTGCTTTATCATACAATTTAAGATCTGGTACTGCTTGGCCCTCATCCTTCACATTTTTTTCATTATTTCCCTTGATATTGTTGGTCTTTTATTCTTCCAGGTGAACTTTGTTATAGTTTTTTTCTACTTCTATAAAAATATTTTTGGTATTTTGATAGATATGGCACTGAATAAGTAGATTAGTTAGAGTAGTATTGTCATTTTTATTATGTTAGCTCATCCTACCCATGAGCAATTAATATTTTTCCAATTGTTTAGATCTTGTTTTAGTTGTGTGAAAAGTGTTTTGTAGTTGTGCTTATATAATTCCTGTGTTTGTCTTGGGAGATAGATTCCTAAATATTTTATATCAAGTAGAGTAATTTTAAATGGAGTTTCTCTTTCTAATTCCTTCTGCTGAGGTTTTTTTGGAAATATATAGAAATGCTGATGAGTTATGCGGATTTATCTTGTACCCTGCAACTTTGCTAAAGTTGTTAATTATTTCCACTAGTCTTTTAGTTGATTTTCTGTAGTTCTTTAAGTATACCATTTTATCATCTGCAAAGAGTGATAGTTTAGTTCCCTCCTTTAATCCCTTCCATTTCTTTTTGTTGCCTAATTGCTATTGCTAGTGTTTCTAGAACAATGTAGAGTAGGATTCTGATTTTTAATCCATTCTGCTATCTTCTTCCATTTAACAGGTCAGTTTACCCCATTCATATTTTGCATTATGATTATTAACTGTGTTTTGCCCTCTATAGTATATATATATATCCCTTTATATCCTGCTCTATTCCTTTTCACTCTGTTCCTCCTCCCCAATAATTTTTTTTTGGTCATCCCTCTAGTTCCCATGCCTTCAATTATTCCCCCTTCCCTTGTTTTGTTCCCCTTCTTCTCTGTAGGGTGATAGAATTCTAAATTCCACTGAGTATACTCATTTTCCCCTCTCTGAGTCATTTACAATTAGAGTAAAGTTTAAGCATTTCCAGTCACCACCCTTATCCTCCCTTCTCTGTATTGATTTTTCCCACCTCTTTATGTTATATAATTTACCCCATTTTATTTCTCCCTTTGGTTTTTCCTCAGTGCATGTCTTTCAGCCTTTGATTGATTTTTTAACACATCATTCATATGCACACTTACATCATACATATATATCATTCCATATCATCACATTTAGATACCCATCATATCATCATATATTATCCTATACATCATCCTCATAATCAACTTAGTTCTCCATCTTCTTTCTGAGTAAATTCTTGTCTTCTACTAAGAATAATTTTTGAGAATTACAGAAATCCTCTTTCCATGTAGACATATAAGCATTTTTACCTTAATGAATCCCTTAAATTTTCTCTTAATTATTTATCTTTCTGTGTTTGTCTTGTATCTTGTATTTGGCCTTCATATTTTTTGTTTAGGTCTGTCTTATTCCTCATGAATGCTTGGAAATCTATCTTATTGAATAACTATTTTTCCCCTAAAAGAATATATTCAGTTTTGCTGAATAGGTGATTCTGGGTTGTAAACCCAAATTTTTTGCCTTCATGAATATCATATTCCATGCCTTATGATCCTTTAATGTAGAAGTCGCTAAGTCTTGAGTGATCTTGATTCTTGCTTCATGGTATTTGAATGGTTTCTTTCTGGCTATTTGAAGTATTTTGACCCATGTGATTTGCTAAATTAAATACTTTACTCAAACTTAGGTGTAAGTTTTTGATCTCAGTCCAAATTTGATCAGATCAGGTGCTGAAAAAATTCTAGCCTCAGGCTTAGGCTTAAGTTTTTTGTCTTACTGTGTTCTTCATTCAATCTGGCACAACCTTGATTGCCCTGTCCTGTAGTGTTGCTCTTAGTTTTGGGCACTAAACCATGAATTATGTCCTCATCCAAATTCCAGACTGGAATTCCTGGCCTTGCTCTTGGACCATTTGGATCAGCCCCTCCCCCCAAGCCTAGCCTGCCCTGGGCTTGGACTCCAGACTTCTCCACAGGTTTGAAATCTCAAGGGGTATGAGTTGGCTTTGACCACCACTAGCCCTGGCAGAATCTCAGGGTATGCCTATTAGGTAGGGCTTAATTTCAGAACCTGTGAGAGCACATGTCGGGGAGTATGATTTTCTCTTGGCTTTCTCTTCTCTCACTGCTATGCCTCCTGTTAGCTCTTCTCTCCTCTCACCTCAGTTCCCCAGATGATATCTGTTTACCTTTTGGATTTTTCTTTTATTGAAGGTTGTTTCACTCTGTCTCCTTGTTGTATCCCTCACTCCTTTAATCACTTTATGGCAATATTTTACACTTGGTCAGAGAGCATTTTCATGGTTAAAAAGCTCTGCTCTTCCATCTTGGCTCTACCCTCGGAAGTCCTCAGTTGTCTTTTCAATGAGATATCTCAAGTATTTGTCATTTTGTCATTTTTGTCATATTTTGTCATTCTTTTGCTTTTTAATTCTTGCTGTTGCATGAGATAATTGGCTTCTACTTGCCCAATTCTGGTGTATGAAGACTGATTTTTAGCTATGATCTTTTGATTTTCCTTTTCAGTTTGGTCTATCCTGCTCTTCATCATTTTCAGCTGGTCAATTCTGGTCTCCAATTTGCTTATTACTTCATTTGATTTCAGTGTCTCTTTTTCCATGTAATTTTTGTCTTTTAAACTGTTATTTTCTTTTTGTATTACTTTCATTTTTTCCCACTTTTCTTCCCATTTTTCTTGTCTCTTTCTGAACTTGGTCCTTTAACTCCTTTTTGAGTTCCTTGAGAGTTAGTGACTAATTTCCATTTGAGGGGGAAAGTTTAGATGTGTTTGCTTTTTTGTCACTCTCTGATGTTTCTTCTCTAATTTGCTCTTTTTCTCCAAAGAAATTATCCAGGGTCAAAAGCCTTTTCTGCTGTTGCTTATTTCTTTTGTTATTTGTGGATTGCATTTCCTGTATGTTGGTGAACATTCCTTTCTTAGCTCCTGTCTCACAGGGGGCCAGTCTGTTCTTGTACTTTAAAGTGGTTTGCCCTGAGGATATTTTTCCAGCCCCAGCTGCCATGGCTAGCCCAAGATCTGTGCTCTGCTGCCCAGGCTCCAAGCTCTTCAGTCTGGGGTCCCTGGTCTCACTGCCAAGGCTATTGGCAAGACTACTTATGCTATTAATTATGCTTCCCTCTAGGGGCCCCTGCTATTTTTTCTCCTCTCTTCTTATTTTCTTTCTTCTAGCTTTTTTGAATCCATCAACCTTGCCTGTTTAGGGATTCTTGTCCTCAGGGGTACGTCTGTGGTGCCCTCAGCCAGCCCTTGAGAATTTAGAGATTGCCCAGCCCTGACTCTGCTCTGGTGTGGTAGGTGGTGATGTAGGGAGGGGTGATCAACTCGCATTTTGATAAGTGTGGTTTTCACCCTTTATAGCATGGAAACTCCCAAATACTGCCTACCTTTAAGCCTTAGCCCCAGAAAGCCCTTTTACTCATCTAATTTTGATTTATGTCCTTTTGATTTATGTTTTGTAGTGATTGGTTGGAAGGAAATTCCTAAGGTTCCTTCTACTCTGCCACCATTTTAGCTCCACCTTACATTAAAAAAAAACAAAAAACATTGGAATATGGACCTAGTAGTGGTACTAATGGGTTCAAGGATATTCACAGTTGTATAGTCCTTTGAGCATAGTTCTAAATTGTTCTATGGAATGCCTGGACCAGTTAACAACTCCACCAACAGTGCATCTGTGCCCCTATTTTTCAATATTGTCTCCAGCATTTTTTATATCATCTCCTTTTTTGTCACATTAGCCAGTCTGATGGGTGTGAGGTGGTACCTCAGCTACTCCATATTTTCAAAAAGGGTTTCATAAATGTTACAACCAAAAGAAATTAGCATTTGGTGGCTGGTCTTCTTTAGTGACGATTTTACATAATTTGGCTCAATACAATATTTTTATCATTATAATCAGTTTCCAAACACTTACAACTTGTTTGTAAGTTAGGAATATTCATAATAAAACTTAACTGGGTTTATATAGGATAGTGGCTGGACATGTGATTTAATTGATATAGGGAATTTCTGGATTAGGAAAATTACAAACTGAAACCTTCTGTGCAAGGTATAGTCTTAGTTTTGTAGAATACTGAGAGGTTAAGTAAATTTAAAAGGGTCAAGCTTTCACTCAAGCTTGGTTTTCAAATCACATCTTGACTATGAGTCACATGGAATTTCTCCAGTTTATTATTCCTTTGAGCACAATAGTATTCCACCACCAGCATATACCACAATTTGTTCAGCCATTCCCCAATTGAAGGGCATATCCTCATTTTCCACGTTTTTGCCACCACAGAAAGTGAGGCTATAAATATTTTCATACAAGTCTGTTTATCTATGATCTCTTTGGGGTACATGACCAACAATGGTATGGCTGGATCAAAGGGAAGGCATTCTTTTATAGCCCTTTGAGCATGATTCCAAATTGCCAGCCAGAATGGCTGGATCAGTTCACAACTCCACCAGCAATACATTAATGTCCCAATTTTGCCACATCCCCTCCAACATTCATTGCTCTCCCCTTCTTTCATTTTAGCCAATCTGCTAGGTGTTAGGTGATACCTCAGAGTTGTTTTGATTTGCATTTCTCTAATTATTAGAGATTTAGAACACTTTCTCATGTGCTTATTGATACTTTTGATTTCTTTATCTGAAAATTGCCTATTCACGTCTTTTGCCCATTTATCAATTGGGGAATGGCTTGATTTTTTATACAATTGATTTAACTCCTTGTATATTTGAGTAATTAGACCCCTGTCAGAGTTTTTTGTTATAAAGATTTTTTCCCAATTTGTTCTTTCCCTTCTGATTTTGACTACATTGTTTTTGTTTGTACAAAAGCTTTTTAGTTTAATATAATAAAAACCATTTAATTTGCATTTTGTAATTTTCTCTAACTCTTGCTTGGTTTTAAAATCTTTCCTTTCCCAGAGATCTGACAAGTATACTATTCTGTGTTCACTTAACTTATTTATAGTTTCCCTCTTTATATTCAAGTCGTTCACCCATTCTGAATTTATCTTGGTGTAGGGTGTGAGATGTTGTTTTCCAAATTTCCAAGCAGTTTTTGTCAAATAGTGGATTTTTATCCCAAAAGTTGGGCTGTCTTGCTGATGTCACTTAATCCAAGTCTATTCCACTGATCCTCCTCTCTGTCTCTTAGCCAGTACCATACTGTTTTGACAACCCCTGCTTTATAGTTCAGTTTAATATCTGGTACTGCTTGGCCCCCTTCCTTCACATTTTTTTTTCATTATTTCCCTTGATATTCTTGATCTTTTGTTATTCCAGATGAACTTTGTTATAGTTTTTCCTAATTCAGTAAAAAAGTTTTTTGGTAGCTTGATAGGTATAGTGCTAAATATGTGAATTAATTAGAGTAGAATGGTCATTTTTATTATGTTAGCTCTTCCTACACATGAGCAATCAAAATTTTTTGAGTTATTTAGATCTAGTTTTAATTGTTTGGAAAGTGTTTTGTAGTTGTTTTCATATAATTCTTGTGCTTGTTTTGGTAGATAGATTCCCAAGTATTTTATATTGTCTAGGTTGATTTTAAATGGTGGTTTTCTTTCTACCTCTTGCTGCTGTGATGTGTTAGAAATATATAGAAATGCTGATGATTTATGTGCATTTATTTTGTATCCTGCAACTTTGCTAAAGCTGTTGATTATTTCTACAAGCTTCTTAGTTGATTCTCTAGGATTTTTTAAGTATACCATCATATCATCTGCAAAGAGTGATAGCTTAGCCTCCTCCTTGCCTATTTTGATACTTTCAATTTTTTTCTTCTCTAATTGCTACTGCTAGAGTTTCTAGTACAATGTTAAATAACAGAGAAAATAATGGGCATCCTTGTTTTACTCCTGATCTTATTGGAAAGGCTTCTAATTTATTACCATTGCATATGATGCTTGTTGATGGTTTTAGGTATATACTGTTTATTATTTTTAGGAAAGGTCCTTCTATTCCTATACTTTCCAGTGTTTTCAATAGGAATGGGTGCTGTATTTTGTCAAAGGCCTTTTCAGCATCTATTGAGATAATCGTGTGTTTTTTGTTCGTTAGATTGTTGATATGGTCAATTATGTGGATGGTTTTCCTAATTTTGAACCATCTTTGCATTCCTGGTATGAATCCCACCTGATCATGGTGGAAGATCCTCTTGAACACTTGCTGGAGTCTCTTTGCTAGTATTCTATTTAAGGTTTTTGCATCTATGTTTATTTGGGAAATTGGTCTGTAGTTTTTTTTTTTTTTTCTGTTTTTGATCTACCTGGCTTTGGAATCAGTGCCATATTTGTGTCATGAAAGGAATTTGGTAGAACTCCTTCTTAGCTTATTATATAAAATAATTTGTATAGTATTGGGATTAGTTGCACTTTGAATGTCTGATAGAATTCATTTGTGAATCCATCGGGCCCTCACAATTTTTTCTTAGGGAGTTCTTTGATGGCTTGCTCAACTTCTTTTTCTGATATGGGATTATATAGGTATTCTATTTCTTCTGCTGTTAATCAAGGCAAATTATATTTTTGTAAATATTCATCCATGTCTCCTAGATTGCTATGTTTATTGCCATATAATTGGGCAAAATAATTTTTAATGATTGTCTTAATTTCCCCTTCATTAGTGGGGAGGACTCCCTTTTCATCTTTGATACTGTCAATTTGGTTTTCTTCTTTCCTTTTTTTATTAGATTGACCAGTACTTTGTCTATTTCATCAGTTTTTTTTTCAAAATACAAGCTTCAAGTCTTATTTATTAATTCAATAGTTCTTTTACTTTTTATTTTATTAATTTCTCCCTTGATTTTTAGTATTTCTAATTTAGTTTTCATCTGGGCATTTTTAAGTTCCTTTCTTTCTAATTTTTTAAGTTGCATGCCCAATTGATTAATCTCTGCCCTCCCTAATTTGTTTATATATGCACTCAAGGATATAAATTTCTCCCTGACTACTGCCTTGGCTACATCCCACAGAGTTTGTTAGAATGTCTCATCATTGTCATTCTCTTCAATGAAATTGCTGATTGTTTCTATGATTTTTTCTCTGAGTAGCTGGTTTTGGAGAATCATATTATTTAACTTCCAATTAGTTTTTATTTTACCTGTCCAGGTGCCCTTACTAATTATTATTTTTATTGCATTATGATCTCAGAAGGTTACATTTATTATTTCTGCTCTTTTGCATTTGTTTGCAATGTTTCTATGCCCTTATACATGGTCAATCTTTGTGAATTTACAATTTGCAGGTGAAAAGAAGTTGTATTCCTTTTTGTTCTTATTTATTTTTCTCCACATATCTATTAAATCTAATTTTTCTAGGACTTCATTCACCTCTCTTACTTCTTTCTTATTTATTTTTTGGTTTGATTTATCTAGATCTGAAAGAGGAATATTTAGATCTCCCACTAGTATGGTTTTACTATCTATTTTCTTCTTGAGATCTGCCAGTTTCTCCTTTATGAATATGGTTGCTATATCCATTTGGTGCATACATATTGAGCAATGTTATTTCCTCATTGTCTATACTGCCTTTAATCAGGATGTAATTATCTTCCCTGTCTTTTTTAATCATATCTAGTCTTAATTTGGCTTTGTCAGATATCATAATTGCCACTCCTGCCTTCTTTTTCTCATTTGATGCCCAAAGGATTTTGCTCAAGCCCTTGACCTTAAACCTGTGCATGTCCACCTGCCTCATATGTGTTTCTTGTAGACAACATATGGTAGGATTTTGGTTTATAATCCACTCTGCTATTTATTTCCTTTTTATGGGTTAGTTCATCCCATTCACATTCAGAGTTATAATTATCAGTTGCGTATTTGCTGACATTTTGGTATCCTCTCCTAGTTCTACCCCTTCTTCTTACACTATTTCCTTTTAAACCATTGGTTTGCTTTAAGTCAGTAACCCTTGTCCCCTCCCTTGATTTACTACCCTTTCTACACCCTCTCTTATTATTCCCCACTTTTTTTAAGGCCTAATGAATTCCCTCCCCTTTCTTCTCCCCTCCTTTTTATGACTGGGTCAGCTGAGTGGCTCAGTGGATTGAGAGCCAGGCCTAGAGACTGGAGGTCCTAGGTTCAAGTCCGGCCTCGAACACTTCCAGCTGTGCGACCTTGGGCAAGTCACTTGACCCCTACTGCCCACCCTTACCACTCCTGGGCCAAGGACGGTCCCTAGCCCAGATGAAAAAAGGAGGAGGGTTGGGCGTGGGGCTAGCAACCCCACCCTGTAAAAAGTACATCTGCTAAAGAAACTGCAACCTAAAGTAGGGGCAGCTGGGCTAGCTCAGTGGATTGAGAGCCAGGCCTAGAGACGAAAGGTCCTAGGTTCAAGTCCGGGCTCAGACACTTCCCAGCTGGGTGACCCTGAGCGACTCTGTGTCCCATTGCCTGCTGGTTGTGGCCCTATGCTCCTAGAATGGAGTCCCAGGATAAAAAAAAGTCTTCTCCCCTCCTTTTTATGACCTCCCCACTCCCTTGCTCCCCTTGGTTTTTCCCTTCTGACTTTTGCAATAGGGTTGGATAGAGTTTTATATCCCAATGGATAAAGCTAGCCATCCCTCTCAGGGGTTTCAATATTACCTCTTAATGCTCTATTCCTCTCCTTCTTATAATAATATTTATCCCTTCCCCTTCCCATGCTCTCTTTGTGTATAATAGAATATCCTATTTTTTTCTTATTCATTCAAGTTTCTCTTGGTGTCCTCTACTATTCACCTCCCTTTTTCCCACCCCCATATCATTTTAGACTATTTAGTATTCCAACCTCTCATGATGAATAATTCTTCTAATTACTATAATAATGAATAGAGTTCCTTAAAGAGAATTATACATGATATTTCTCCACATAGGAATTATTATATCATATTGAAGCCCTTAAAGAGGCAGATTTAAAAACAAGAGTTTTCTTTCTTTCCCCCTGTTTCTTATTTACCTTTTCATGATTCTTTTGATTTTTGTGGTTGGATATTGAACTTTCCATTTAGTCCTGGTCTTTTCTGTGCAAATACTTGGAAATCTTCTATCTTGTTGAATGCCCAAACTTTCCCTTGGAAGTATATGGTTAGTTTTGATGGGTAGGTGATCCTTGGTTGTAGACCCAGTTCTCTTGCCTTTCTGAATATCATATTCCAAGCCTTGTGGTCTTTTAGTGTGCAGGCGGCCAGATCCTATTTGATCCTGATTGTTGCTCCTTGATATCTGAATTGTCTCTTTCTGATTTCTTGTAAAATTTTTTCTTTTACTTGGAAGCTCTTGAATTTGGCTATTGTATTTCTGGGATTTGTCTTTTCTGGGTCTAGTGTAGAGGGTGATCTATGGATCCTTTCAATGTCTATATTGCCCTCTTGTAGAACTTCAGGGCAATTTTGCTGAATTATTTCTTTTAGTATGGAGTCCAAATTTCTATTAATATCTGCTTTTCAGGAAGACCAATGATTCTCAGATTGTCTATTCTAGACCTGTTTTCTTGGTCTGTCACTTTCTCATTGAGATATTTCATGTCTCCTTCTATTTTATCAGTCTTTTGACTTTGTTTTATTTGTTCTTGCTGTCTTAAGAGATCATTAGCTTCTAATTGCTCAATTCTGGCCTTTAGGGACTGGTTTTCAGCTATAATCTTTTGGTTTTCCTTTTCAATCTGGTCATTTCTGGTCTTCAATTTGCTCATCAGTTCATTTGACTTCTAAGCCTCACTTTCCAATTGCAAAATTCTACCTTTTAAACTGTTATTTTTTTGCCACATTTTGGTTTCCAATTTGCTTACCATTTAGTTTGATTTGGGGGCATCTTTCTCCAATTGGGAATTTCTGTCTTTTCACCTGTTTGTTTCCTTTTGAGCTATTTCCCCCTTCACTCGCCAAATCTCTTCCATCTTTCTCATCATCTCAGATTTGAACTATTCAGTAGCTCATGGCCAGTTTTCATTATTTTGGGAAGGTGTGGATTTGATTACTTATTTGTTCTCTTCTGCTGTTTGCTCTTTTGTGTGGATTATGTGTGTAAAGTTGTCGGGTGTTACAGATTTCTTCTTGATGATCTTTCTCTTTTGTGGTTCATGTCACTGGCTTGCCATTGTTAGCCCTGCGCCCTCTCAGGTTTATCCTCACACTCAGGGTATGTCTGTCTGTTCTCTTTAGGCTCCTGAGGTCTCAGTTGTTCTCAGGGTCAAGCCTCCTGGTGGTCCCCTTACTTGTTCCTCTTCCCGAGGCTCCTTTAAAAGTCTCAGGGTATTGCTTCCACAGTTGTGAACCCATTTTGCATTGGTTCCCCACTCAAGGTCTGTGCCTGCGCACAAGATCCTAGTCCTTGCCTGTGCTCAGGATTCGTGTCTGGGCTTGAGTCCACCCCTGTACTAGTGCCTGAGCTCAGGGTCTGCGCTCAAAATCCACATGCGTTCTTTAGCCTCTTGGGGTCCTAAGTCTTGCTGCTCTCAGGAGCAGGCCCTGGTGACCCCAGGTAGCTGCCAAGGACTTAATCTGTGCCCCACACTTGCACTAACTCTTGTGCGATGGCTTTGGCACTGTAGGTGGTGTGGGGTGGGGGAGGGAGTTGCTCAGCTCGTGTTTTAGTGAGAGCTGTTTCACCACTTTATAGCATGGAAATGCCCCGAATCCATGAACCTCCAATGCTGCACCCTGTTGTGAGGTCCCTTTGTTCCTCTGCATTTGTTTTTATGTCTTCTTGAGGAGTCCTGTATGTTTCTGTTAGGAGAGGTTAAGCAGCTGCTTTTTACTCTGCCACCATCTTAACTAGGAAACCTTGTGGCATTATTTTAATAATGGCTAGAGAAGATTCTCTTGGTGACTCTGAGCTTCTCTGCTCTACTCTGCCATCTTGCCTTCACCTCCAGAAATCCAACCTACAAGTAGTACAAATTTCCCAGAGATGAAATGTCTACATCCACTGAAACTACAAATGATGAGCATCCTCTAATGTGTATAATTTGTAATTTAATTATTAATGAAAGCTATAGAAAAAATACATCTATTGAATTAATTCTAATCTTTGTCAAATGGAACACTGAATGCTGTAGTTTTTGACTCAAAGGATTGTGTTTACTGAAATTCAAAAATATGCATTAAACTAGACTCTCCTTTGACTTTCATTATCTGTAAAGGCACAATCATTAATCCTAGGAGGATGTGACTTGAATTCTGGAATTTCTATAATTATAGAATCATATATCACCTTCTATCAGGTCTAAGGAATTCCCAAATATTGGGAAGGGGATGCAGAAGCCTTTGCCTATTCCTTAGAAAGCCTCATTATGTCAAATAAGTCAATGTGTCTGTTCCTTGGGTTATTGACCTGGGAAAAATTCTCATGCCAGTTACTTTTCATTTGTTATCAAACTTCATCATCCTGATACACACTACACATAGGAGTGGACATGTATAAAGAATACATAACAAGATCTATGTGACTTTATGCAAGTTGCTTAACTTTTCACAGTCTGGATTACCCTGTGAATTTAGAATTTTCAGAAAAATACCAGTTTCACAGAGCCTGGTCTCTGACCTTCTTGAAGTACCCAAGGAACTAACAATTATTGTTGTGACTGTTAGCCAGTGCATCCCATTGTATTGTGAGCAGAGGTGGAATTTGGAATTCTGTATCATGGGGAAAATTCAGTTGAATTGAGGTAGTATGATTTCTCCTATTAAGTAGATTGAAGTCAGAGGAAATGGTAAACAGGGAGGAAATTAATATAACAAGGTGCATACAGGGAACATATATGCTCATAGTTTACATGTGGAGTAGCAACTTTTATCTCCAGGAATGGTGGGCTATAGATAGCTTCTAGAAATGCCCTCATGTTACTTCTGGCTTGCTTCATTTTGGTCTCTTCTTATTGCTGCTCAACTATCCACAGAGTTTCCTACAGTCTCTATTGTAAGTAGCAGCACCACACCGAACATTGTGATGCATACTCCCAGGCACTTCGTATAGTGGAATTTTTTTCTGCTTCCAGTTTGAGCTTAAGTCTGTGTTTATGCTGCTTTTTCTTCCTCATGAGAAGAATAGAGGAGCTGGAGCCAATATGGCAGAGTAGAAGTAGGGAAGCTTGAAATCTCCATGAGAATTCTCTCTAACCAATCTTAAAATAATGCCACAAAATGAATACATGAGTGAAAGAATCAGGAAGGAGACAAAGTGAAGCAGCTTTCATGAAGAGAACATCTCAGAAGGTAAGCAGAGAGGTAGGGCACTGGAGAGTAAGGACAGCTAGCAGTAAGATACAGCATGGAGGAAGGAGGAAACCAACAGCAAGTGCAACACCCATTCCCCATGTAATGTTCCAAATTCTGAACCAAGGCCCAGGCCAACATGCAGAACTGGAGACATTACCTGGGCCCAACAGCAATCCAACCCAATGCACGCATTTTAAAGTTCTTTTTAAAAATTTTAAATAATTAATCATTTAAAGCAAATAAAATAAATAAAATAGAAATTTCAGATAAATAAAAATCCTTTTTTAATTTAAAATAATTTTCTATGATTATACATGATTTATGATCCCCACCCCCGAAACCTCCAACCTCCAACCCTTACCTTCCCCCTGATGGAGCTGAAAAGCAATTCCATTGGATTATATATGTATCATTGTTCAGAACCTATTTCTATGTTATTCATGTTTGCAGTAGAGTGATTTTTTAACAATAAAACCCTAATCATATCTCCACTGAACCATGTGATCAAGAAAATGTTTATCTTCTGTGTTTTACTCCCAGTTTTCTCTGGATGTGGATAGCACACTTTCTCATAAGTTCTTCAGAATTATCCTGGATCATTGCATTGTTGCTAGTAGAGAAGTCCATTACATTCAATTGTGCCATAATATATCAGTCTCTGTATACAATGTTCTCCTGATTTTGCTCCTTTCACTCTGCATCAATTCCTGGAGATCTTTCCAGTTCACATGGAATTCCTCCATTTCTTTATTTCTTTCAGCACAGTGGTATTCCATCATCATCAAATATCAGTTAGTTCAGACACTCCCCAATCGATGGACACCCCCTCATTTTCCAAATTTGCCATCACAAAGAGGACAGCTATGAATACTTTTGTACAAGTCTTTTTCCTTATTATCTCTTTGGGGTACAAGCCCAGCAATATTATGGCTGGGTCAAAGAGTGGGCAGTCTTTTAAAGGCCTTTGGGCATAGCATCAAATTGCCCTCCAGAATATTTGGATCAATTCACAATTCCACCAGCAGTGTATTATTCATAATTTTGCCACATTCCCCCCCCCCCCAACATTTATCATATTCCTTTGCTGCCATATTGGCCAGTCTGATAGGTGCAAGGTGATACTTCAGAGTTGTTTTAATTTGTATTTCTCTAATAAAGAGGGATTTAGAACACTTTTTCAAGTGCTTATTGATAGTTTTGATTTCATTTTTTGAAAAAAGCTTATTCAAGTCTGTTGACCATTTGTTGATTGGAGCATGGCTTGGTTTTTGGTAGATTTGACTTAGTTACTTATATATATGGGAAATTAAACCTTCATCAGAGAATTGTTTAAAAAATATTTATTTACTTAATTAATTCAGAATATTGTTCCATGATTACATGATTCGTTTTCCTTCCCTCCACTCCTTTCTCAACCTTCCTATAGTCAATGAGGAATTCCACTGGGTTTTACATATATCATCAATCAAGATCTATTTAAATATTATTAGTATTTGCCTAGGGCAGTGATGGGCAAACTTCTCATGCATGAGGCCCCCTGAAATGTTCCATCCAGCTGAGGGACATTATTCTTAATCTAACGAATACAATGAGTTGGATACAATACAATGAAAGAGTTGCCTTAGAAACAGACTGACAGATGAGCATTTCCTTTCCTTTGGCCCCCTATTTAAAAAGTTTGCCCATCACGAATCTAGAGTGATTTAAAATGGAATTTCTCTTTCTAATTCTTGCTGCTGAGTTGTGTTTGAAATATATAGAAATGCTGATGATTTTATTTTGTATCCTGCAACTTTGCTAAAGTTGTTGATTATTTCCACTAGCTTTTTAGTTGATTCTCTAGGATTCTCTAAATATACAATCATATCACCTGTAAAGAGTAATAGTTTAATGTCTTCATTACCTACTTCAATCCCTTCAATTCTATTTTCTTCTCTAATTGCTACTGCAAGTGTTTCTAGTAGAATGTTAAATAATAGAGGTAATAATGGGCATCCCTGCTTCACTCCTGATCTTATTGGGAAGGAATTTATCCCCTTTGCAGATGATGCTTACTGATGATTTTAAATGTATACTGTTTATAGTTTTTAGGAAAGGCCCATCTATTCTTATAATTTCTAATGTTTTCAATAGGAATCAGTGTTGTATTTTGTCAAAGGTTTTTTCAGCATCTATTGAGATAATCATGTGATTTTTGTTTGTTAGATGGTTGATATGGTCAATTATGTGGATGTTTTTCCCAATATTAAACCACACTTCCATTCCTTCGATAAATCCCATGTGATCATAGTGAATAATCCTCTTGATCACTCGCTGGAGTCTTTTTTTCTAGTATTCTTTTGAAGATTTTTGCATCTATGTTCATTAAGGATATTGGTCTGTAGTTTTTTCCTCTGTTTTTAGTCTGCCTGGCTTTGAAATCAGTACCATATTTAAGTCATAAAAGGAATTTGGTAAAACTCATTTGCTTATTTTGTCAAATAGTTTTTATAGTATTGGGATTAGTTGTTCTTTAAATGTTTGAGAGAATTCACTTTAAATGTTTGATAAAATAGGAATAATGGCCCCAGGGATTTCTTAAGGAATTCCTTGATTACTTGTTCAATTTTTTTCCTGAGACTGGATTATTTAAATATTCTGTTTCCTCTTTTGTTCTAGGCAATTTCTGTATTTTCAGATATTCACCCATTTCACCTAGATCTTCATAATTATTGCCATATCATTATGCAAAATAGTTCTTAATAATTACCTTAATTTATTTTTCTTTAGAGGTGAGGTTACCCTTTTATCTTTGATACTATTAATTTAATTTAAATTTTTTTATTAGATTAAGCAGTACTTTATTTTATTTGTTTTTTAAAACTATCAGCTCCTAGTCTTAGTTCAATAATTCTTTTCCTTTCAATTTTATTAATTTCTCCTTTGATTTTTAGGATCTCCAATTTAGTTTTTATTTGGGGATTTTTAATTTGTTCTCTTTCTAGTTTCTCAAGTTGCATACCCAATTCATTGATTTCTTCCCTCTCTGTTTTGTTGATATATGCACTCAGGGAAATACATTTACCACTGAGTACTGCTTTGGTTGCATCCCATAGGTTTTGATAAGTTGTTTCTTCATTGTCATTCTCTTCAATGAAATCAGTAATTTTTTTCTTTGATTTGTTCTATGAGCAACCAGTTTTGAAAAATTAGATTATTTATTTTCCAATTAGTTTTAAATCTACCTTTCCATGAGCCCTTATTGATTATGATCTTTATTGCATTATGGTCTGAAAAAATTGTGTTTATTATTTCTGCTTTCCTACATTTGCTTGCATTTTTTATGACTTAGTTCATGACTAATCTTTGTATATTTGCCATGTGCTGCTGAAAAGGAGGCATTTCCATTTTATCCCTATTTATTTTCTCCAGATATCTATTGGCTCTAATTTTTCTAACATTTCATTCACTTATTTCTTTCTTATTTAGATTTATCTAGTTTTGATAGAGGAAGGTTTACAGTACCCCACTAGTACAATTATACTATCTGTTTCTTCCTTAAGCTCCTTTAGTTTCTCCTTTAGAAATTTGAATGCTGTATCTTTTGTTGCATATATATTGACTGTTGATATTTCGTCATTATTTATACTGCCTTTCATCAAGATTTAATTACTTTCCTTATGTATTTTAATGAGATATGTATTTTGCTTTAGCTTTTGTCTGAAATCATTTTGCTACTCCTGCCTTTTTTGTATCAGTTGGGGCCCATTAATTCTGCTCTACCCTCTAACCTTCATCCTCTGTATGTCTATCTGCCTGAAGGGTGTTTCTTGTAGACAAGATATGGTAGGATTCTGGTTTTTAATCCATTCTATTATCTGCTTCCTTTTTATTGGTGAGTTCATCCATTTCATATTTCCAGTTATTGTCTTTGTATTTCCCTCCATTTTGACTTCCTCCTTAGATTCTGCATTTTATCTTATCCCTCTTACACTCACCTCCAACTTTTTGCTTTTAGTCAAAGCAATGTTACAAAATGTAAAATGAATTCCCAATGTTACTCTCCTTCCTAGCACCTTCCCTCTTATTGATTCCCCTCTTGCTATAGTGCCTTTTAAATGACCCCCCAACTTTCTCCCTCCCTTGTATTGCTCCTCTCTGTGCCAACCTATTTATTACCCTTCTACTTCTTTATAGTGTCATTGATCAAGATCTATTTCCATATTATTCATATTTGCACTAGCTACATCTCCAATCATATCTCTTTCCAACCATGTGATCAAGCAATTATTTTTCTTCTGTGTTTCTGCTCCCACTATTCTTTCTCTGGATGTGGATAGCATTCTTTCTCAAAAATCCCTCAGAATTGTCCTGGATCATTGCATTACTGCTAGTAGAGAAGTCCATTACATTCGATTGTGCCACAGTATATCCATCTCTGTGTATAATGTTCTCCTGCTTCTGCTCCTTTCATGTAGCATCAATTCCTGGAGGTTGTTCCAGTCCACATGGAATTCCTCCACTTCATTATTCCTTTTAGTACAATAGTATTTCATCACCAGTAGATTACACAATTTATTCAGCCATTCCCCAATAAAAGGGCATCCCCTCATTTTCTATTTTTTTTTGCTACCACAAATAGCGAGGCTATAAATATTTTTGTACAAGGTTTTTTTCCCCTTATTATCTATTTGGGGTAAAAACCCAGCAGTGGTATGACTGGATCAAAGGGCAGGCAGTCTTTTAAAGTCCTTGGGCAAAGTTCCAAATTGCCTTCCAGAATGGTTGGATCAATTCACAACTCCATCAGCAATACATTAATGTCCCAACTTTGCCACACCCCCTCCAGCATTCATCACTTTCCTTTGCTGTCATGTTAGCTAATCTGCTAGGTATGAGGTGATACCTCAGAGTTGTTTTGGTTTGCATTTCTCTAATTATAAGAGATTTAGAATACTTTTTCATGTGCTTATTGATAGTTTTGATTTTTTATCTGAAAATTGCCTATTCATGTCCCTTTCTCATTTATCAACTGGGGGATGGCTTGATTTTTTTGTGCAACTGATTTACCTCTTTATAAATTTGAGTAATTAGACCTTTGTCAAAAGATTTTGTTATAAAGGTTTTTTTTTCCCAATTTGTTGCTTCCCTTCTAATTTTGGTTGCATTGGTTTTGTTTGTACAAAACCTTTTTAAATTTAATATAATCGAAATTATTCATTTTACATTTTGTAACATTGTCTAACTCTTGCTTGGTCTTAAAATCTTTCCTTTCCCAGAGATGTGACAGGTATACTATTCTATGTTCACCTAATTTACATATAGTTTCCTTCTTTATATTTAAGTCATTCACTCATTCTGAATTTATCTTGGTGTAGGGTGTGAGATGTTGATGTAAACTTGATCTCTCCCATACTGTTTTCAAATTTTCCCAGAAGTTTTTGTCAAATACTGGATTTTTGTCCCAAAAGCTGGGATTTTGGGGTTTATTGTATGCTGTCTTGCTGAGGTCATTTACTCTGTCTATTCCACTGATCCTCCCTTCTCTTTGTTAGCCAGTAGTATATTATTTTGTGGACTACTGCTTTACAGTACGGTTTAAGATCTGGTACTACTAGGCCCCCTCCTTCACATTTTTTTCATGATTTCCCCTGATATTCTTGATCTTTTGTTCTTCCAAATGAACTTTGTTATACTTTTTTTCTAATTCAGTAAAAAAGTTTCTTCTTAGTTCGATAGGTATGACACTGAATAAATTAATCAATCTGGGTATGATTGCCATTTTGATTATGTTAGCTCATCCTAGCCATGAGCAATTAATGCATTTCCAGTTTTTTAGATCCAGTTTTTTGGCTATAACATTCCTGAGCATTGTAAATTGGGGATTAAATGTAGGAGGTGTTCTGTTGATTCTTTCTATCTCCACTTTTCCCTCTTGTTGAAGAATGTCAGGGCATTTTTCTTTGATAATTTTTTCCAGAATGGTGTCCAGGCTTTTTCTTTCATCATGATTTTCTGGTAGTCTAATAATTCTTAAATTGTCTCTCTTGGGTATATTTTCCACGCCTTTAATTTTATTAGTGAAGTATTTCATATTTTGCTCAATTTTTTCATTCTTTTGATTTTGTTTTATAGATTCTTCCTGCTTTGTGATGTCATTTGCTTCTAGTTGTTAGATTCTAATTTTTAAAGACTGAATTTCATCCCTGGCTTTCTGGTCATTCTTTTTCTTTTGATCTTTTTTTCTTTGTATGTGATCTTTAGGTTTCTTTGCCTCATTTTCAAGCTGATCAATTCTGGCCAGCAAGACTCTATTTTCTTGTTTTAGCTCATGTATCTCTGTTTCCAGAAGACTTATTTTGTTTTTTGAGTTCTTTTCTCAATTGTCTTCAGTCTCTCTTAATTTTTTTTTTAAATTGTGTTTTGAGTTCTTCCAAAACCTGTGTCCAATTCCCTGGAGTTCCTGATCTTTTGCTTGGTGTTCCTTGGCCCTCCTCTATTCCATTTGCTCTTTGTTCATTACCTGGCTAGAAGCTGTCAATCTTTTTCTTTTGTTTACTCATATTTATTCCTTCTTTCCCCCTGTCATTAGCTGTAATTTTGTTTCTCTCTTTATTTGCTGGATTTGTGAGTTTGGGCTATTCTCTCCTGAAGGGGCTTCTTCTCTGCTCTTCCCATGATTAATTAGATTAGGCTGATGGAGTATTAATGAGTTCTGAGTTCAGATCTTACCCAGGTGGCAGAAGAAGCTGAAGGTGTAGGTGAAGGTGTGGAGGCTGAAGGGAGCTGGGCTTCCTGACCTGTTATCAAAGTATTCTGTGGCAGTTGCAGCATTTGACCTCAGAGAGTTTTGTTATAAAAATGTTCTCCCCGTTTGGTATTTTCCTTCTAATTTTGGTTGCATTGGTTTTGATATTAATTTTATATAATCAAAGTCATTCACTTTACATCTTATAAAGTTCTTTGTCTTTTTCTTGATCTTAAATTCCCTGCTTTCCCACAGATATGACAAGATTCTATCAAGATTTTATGTTCACCTAATTTATTTGTGATTTCACTTTTTATATTTAAGTCATATGACCATTTGGAATTTATCCTGATAAAGGGTATGAGATGTTGATCTAAACAGAATTCTCCCCATACCGTTTCCAATTTTCCCAGCACTTTTTGTCAAATAGCAAGTTATAGTACCAAAAGCTGGGATCTTCAGGTTTATTGGAAAATAGCTTGCTGAAGTCATACTCCAAGTATATTCCAAGATTATTCTGTCTCTTAGCCACTACCATATTATTTTTTTTCCCAATTTAAAAATTTTTATTTTTTAGAAAGGTTAACATTTACATAATTCATGCTCTTACTTTCCCCTTCACCCCCTGAGATACCTCCCCCAATAGCCGATGTACATTTCCACTGGTTTTAACATGTGTCATTGATCAAAAACTATTTCCAAATTATTGATAGTTGCATTGGAGTGTTAGTTTCTAGTCTACATCCCCAATCATGTCCGCCTCAACCCATGTGTTCAAGCAGTTGCTTTTCTTCAGTGTTTCCACTCCTGCAGTTCTTCCTCTGAATGTGGGTAGCGTTCTTTACCATAAGTTCCTCAGAACTGTCCTGAGTCATTGCATTGCTGCTAGTACAGAAGTCCATTACATTCTATTTTACCAAAATGTATTGATCTCTGTGTACCATGTTCTTCTGGCTCTGCTCCTTTCTCTCTGCATCAACTCCTGGAGGTCTTTCCAGTTCACATGGAATTTCTCCAGATTATTGTTCCTTTGAGCGCAATAGTATTCCATCACAGGCATATACCACAATTTCTTAAGCCATTCCCCAATTGAAGGGTGTACACTGGTGATTTTTTCTTAGGGAGTTCTTTGATGGCTTGTTTAATTTCTTTTTCTGATATGGGATGTTTTAGGTATTCTATTTCTTCTGCTGTTAATCTAGGCAATTTGTATTTTTTTAAATATTCATCCAAATCTCCTAGATTGTTATACTTATTGCCATATAATTGGGCAAAATAGTTTTTAATGATTGCCTTAATTTCCCCTGCATTAGAGGTGAGGTCTCCCTTTTCATCTTTGACACTGTCAATTTGTTTTTCTTCTTTCCTTTTTTTTATTAGATTGACCACTACTTTGACTATTTTATCTGTTGTTTTTTTCAAAATACCAGCTTCTAGTCTTATTTATTAATTCAGTAGTTCTTTTACTTTCGATTTTATTAATTTCTCCCTTAATTTTTAGTATTTCTAATTTAGTTTTCATCTGGGGGCTTTTAATTTGCTCGCTTTCTAATTTTTTGAGTTGCATACCCAATTCATTAATCTCTGCCCTCCTTAATTTGTTAATATATGCACTCAAGGATATAAATTTCCCCTGAGTACTGCCTTGGCTGCATCCCAGAGTTTGGTAGGATGTCTCATCATTGTCATTCTCTTCAATGAAATTGTTGATTGTTTCTATGATTTCTTCTTTGACTAGCTGGTTTTGGAGAATCATATTATTTAATTTCCAATTAGTTTTTGATTTACCTCTCTAGGTGCCCTTACGAATTATTATTTTTATTGCATTATGATCTGAGAAGGTTACATTTATTATATCTGCTCTTTTGCATTTGTTTGCAATGTTTTTATGCCCTATTACATGGTCAATCTTTGTTAATGTACCATGTGCAGCTGAAAAGAAGGTGTATTCCTTTTTATCCCTACTTATTTTTCTCCAAATATCTATTAAATCTAATTTTTCCAGGATTTATTTCACCTCTCCTACCTCTTTCTTATTTATTTTTAGGTTTGATTTATCTAGATCTGAAAGAGGAATATTTAGATCTCCCACTAGTATGGTTTTACTATCTATTTCCTTCTTGAGCCCTGCCAGTTTCTCCTTTAGGAATTTGGATGCTATGCCATTTGATGCATGCATATTGAGCACTGTTATTTCTTCATTGTCTATACTGCCTTTAATCAGGATGTAATTACCTTCCCTATGTTTTTAATCATATTTATTTTTACTTTTGCTTCGTCAGAAATCATATTCGCCACTCCTGCCTTCTTTTTCTCATTTGAATATCAAAAGATCTTGCTCAAGCCCTTTACCTTAAACCTGTATATGTCTACCTGCCTCATATGTGTTTCTTGTGGACAACATATGGTAGGATTTTGTTTTCTAGTCCACTCTGCTATTTGCTTCCATTTTATGGGCAAGTTCATCCCATTCACATTCAGAGTTATAATTATCAGTTGTTTATTCCCCTCCTCTTCCCATGCCCTCTTTGTTTGTAATAGAATATCCTATTTTTCTTTTTCAATCAATTTTCTCTTGGTGTCCCCTACTATTCACCCCCTTCTTTCCAACCCCCCCATATCATCTTAGACCATTTAATATTCCAACCTCTCCCTATGAAATATTCTTCAGATTACTCTAATAGTGAATACTATAATAGTGAATAGAGTTCACTACAGAGAATTATACATAGCATTTCTTCACATAGGAATAGAGATAGTTAGATCTTATTTAAGCCCTTAAAGAGGCAAATTCAAAAAATATGAGTTTTCTTTCTTTCCCCTTTGTTTTTTATTTACCTTTTCATGTTTCTCTTGATTTTTGTGGTTGGATATCAAACTTTCCATTTAGTCTTGGTCTTTTCTGTGCAAATACTTGGAAATCTTCAATTTTGTTGAATGCCCATACTTTCCCCTGGAAATATATAGTCAATTTTGATGGGTAGTTGATCCGTGGTTGCAAGCCCAGCTCTCTTGCCTTTCTGAATATTGTATTCCAAGCCTTTTGGTCTTTTAGCGTGGAGGCTGCCAGATCCTGTGTGATCCTGATTGGTGCTCCTTGATATTTGAATTGTCTCTTTCTGGCTTCTTGTAACATTTTTTCTTTCACTTGGAAGCTTTTGAATTTGGCATGTCGAGGATGATCTATGGATCCTTTCAATGTCTATATTGCCCTCTTGTTGTAGGACTTCAGGGCAATTTTGCTGAATAATTTCTTTTAGTATAGAGTCCAGGTTTCTATTAATTTCTGGTTTTTCTGGAAGAACAATGATTCTCAAATTGTCTCTTCTAGACCGGTTTTCTTGGTCTGTCACTTTCTCATTGAGATATTTCATGTTTCCTTCTATTTTTTCAGTCTTTTGACTTTGTTTTATTTGTTCTTGTTGTCTTGAGAGATCATTAGCTTCTAATTGCTCAATTCTAGCCTTTAGGGATTGGTTTTCGGCTCTGATCTTTTGGTTTTCCTTTTCAATCTGGTCATTTCTGGTGTTCAATTTGCTTATCAGTTCATTTGATTTCTGAGCCTCACTTTCCAATTGCAAGATTCTACCTTTTAAACTGTCATTTTCATGCCAGATCTCTTCCATCTTCCTCAAAATCTCAGTTTTGAACTCTTCCATAGCTTGTGACCCGTTTTCCTTGTTTGAGTAGGGTCCGAATGCTTGTTTGTTCTCCTCCTCTGCTTGCTTGGTTATCTGGATTTTCTCTGTGTAAACGTGGTTGAGTGTTAAAGACTTTTTTTCTTGTTGTTAATCTCTCTCTTCTGAACTTCCTGAGTCTGGGTAGCCCAGCAGCTTCTCAGCTTTATCCTCGCGCTCAGCGACTGTCTGCGGTCTTTTGGCTCCTGAGGTCTGAGGTCTGGTTTTTCCCAAGGTCAAGCCCTCTGGTGGACCCCCTTGCTTGATCCTCTGCTGGAGGTTTCTTTACAAGTCTCAGGGCGCTGCTTCCATAGTTGTATACCCATCTGCACTGGTTCCCCACTCAGGGTTTCAGAGCCTTAGCTCGCGGCTGTGTCTGCGTCCACCCGAGCCTCCACCTGTGCCTACACTCTGTGTCTGCGCTCAGAGTTCATGCTCGTTGTTTACCTTTTTGGGGACCTAAATCTTGCTGCTCTCAGGAACAGGCCCTGAAGCTGCCAATGACTCGATGGGTGCCCCAAACTTGCTCTATTTCTTTTTAGCTGGCTTTGGCGCTATAGGTGGTATGTGTGGAGGGGGTGTGGGGGGGTGGTTGCTCAGCCCGCAATTTAGTGAGAGCTGTTTCACCCCTTTATAGCATGGAAATGTCCCGATTCCACGTACCTTTCACGCTGCACCCTGTTGTGGGGTTCCTCCGTTCATCTGGACTTGTTTTTATGTCCCCTTGAGGAGTCTTGTATGTTTTGGTCAGGAGAGGTTAAGAGCTGCTTTTTACTCTGCCGCCATCTTAACCTGGAACCCTAAATTGCCTCCTCTGCATCTCTTAATTGTTTTTGAAGTTATTTTGAATTTTTCCACACTCTGTGTTCAATACATAATTTTCTTTTGGACTTTGTGTATATTTCCTTTGCTTTCGCTTTCCCATTCTGTTTGTATCTTGCTCTTTGTTTTTATAAAAATTCTTTAGAGTTAGGTGCCTTTTGTTGTTTGCTTAATTTTTCTAATTGTAGGTAGGCTTGGTGGGGATGATGTGATGGTCTGAGGGCTGAGAGCTCTGGATCTGCCGTTGTGATGCTGATAGTTTAAAACCTTACCTTAGGTTTAGGTGTAAGCTTTTGATCTCACTCTGATCTTGATCTGGTCAGGGACTGATCAAATTCTAGCCTCAGGCATAGCCTAAAGTTTTTGGTCTCACGGTGTATTTGATCCAATAAGGGGCAACCTTGATTGTCCTGTCTTAGAGCTCTGCCCTGAGCTTTAGGCAAAAAGATCAATACTTAGTACTATCATCCACCCTAAGGTGTGAATTAAGCCCTTGTCCCAAGCCTAGACTAGAATTCCCTGGGATGGGTTTCAGGACTTCTCTCAGATTTGAAACTTCAAGTGATAAGTGTTGGCTTGTACCTATATTTGCTCCAGCAGGATCTCAGGGTCTGGATGTTAGCTCGGGTATAGGTTCCTGAACCTCAGTCAGCAGGTGGGGTGTGTGGGTGTGGCTTACCCTAGTGCCTCAGTTATTTGTTGCCTACCTTTTGGGTTTTTATTTTTATGAAAGTTATTTCACTCTCTATCCTTGTTGGTTCTTTCACTCCTGTATTAATTTTTCACCCCTTAAAGTTCTAAGAAAACTTGCATCGAGGTCCAGAATTCCAGCCCAGGACCATCTGTGCTATGTAGCCTAATCTGGGAAGGCTTAAGTGAGACCAGGAGTCAAAGTCCAGGTGAAGATCTGAGTCCCAGTTTGGGACAGTTGGTAGACCAAGATTTAGGTCCCTGATCCCTGGCAGAGGCAATCCCTGGAGTGTTGGCTAATTGAAGCCTGCCTGGCCCTTGCTAAAGCTCAAGGTAAAGCCCAAGGGCAAGGTAGTCTACAGTGTGTGTAATGTGCCTGACCAGATCAAGCCCAGAGTGAGCCCAAAAGCTTACACCCAAGCTAGAGGCTAGAATTTCATCCTTCAGCATTCTCAGGGGGATAGTGGGAGGTGACTCTCAGAGTTCCCAGCCTAAAGGCTATCATAATATCTTGAAAGAACTGAAACTTGCAGAAACCCAGAAATACGGTCAAAAGGAAGGCATCAATGAAGAACTGAAATTTAAGAGACTGTCCCATCCTCCCAGAGAATAGAACTAAATTTTAAAAGTGAAAGTCAAAATAATGACTGGAAAAATGAGCAAACATTTTTAAAAAACCAAACGCTTAACCATATAAAAATAGTTATAGTGACTCAGACACAGAAGGGTACAAAGCAAAGAATACAAAGCTCCAAAGAAAAATATGAATTGATTCAGATTCCATAAGAGTTCAAAAAGAATTTCAAAAATCAATTAAGAGAAGCAGAAGGAAAAATGGAGAAGAGAAATTAAAACAATGGAAGAAGAAATGACTCAAATAAAGAAAAAAATCTCTCAAAAGTGGACGGAAGAAAATAATTACTCAAGATTCAGAAGTAGGCAAGTAGAAGCTAATAATTTCATTAGAGACCAAAGAAAATATTTTAAAAAATTAAAAGAATGAAAAAAATCCAAAATATGAAATATCTCATTTAAAAACTGCCCTGGAAAATAGATACAGGAGATAATTTAAGAATTATTGGACTACCTGAAAGCCATGATCAAAAAAAAAAAAAAAAGAAAGAAAGAAAGAAAAGCCTGGACCTCATAATACAAGAAATTACCAAAGTATACTGCCCAGATAATCTGAAAAAAGAGAGTAAATTAGAAATTTAAAGAATCCACAGATCACCTCCATGAAAAGACCATACCTAAAGAGAAAATGTGAAGTTCAAACACAAGACTCAATAGAAGCCTAAGAAGGTAAATAAGAAAGAGAAAATTTAAGGATTCAATAAAGTTAAACTGTATGTATTACTACATGGAAAGGGAATATTTGTAATTCTTAAAAATTCTTATTAGAGGAGGCAGCTGGGTGGCTCAGTGGATTAAGAGCCAGGTCTAGGCTGGCTAGATATGAGAGGACCTAGGTACAGATCTAGCCTCAGACACTTCCTAGCTGTATGATGCTGGGCAAGTCACTTAACCCACATTGTCTACCCCTTACTTCTCTTCTGCCTTAGAACCAATAAGATTAGGAGTCAAACAAGAATGCCCATTATGAGTACTATTATTTAGTATTACAATATAAATGCTAGCTTTAGTAATAAGGAAAGAAAAAGAAATTGAAGTAACTAAAGTAGGCAATGAGAAAACTAAACTCTTTTTTTGCAGATGATATGATGGTATACTTAGAGAATCCTAGAGAATCAACTGAAAACTAGTTGACTAACTGAGAAAACTCAGGATACAGAATCAGTTAAACAAAAAGCCAAAATAGTAAAATAATAATCAACATTAACATACATCATCTTTTTGTATTTTAGCAATCTACTCTTGTATCAACTTATTCAATACAGCCCATTTTGGATCGCATATGTCCCATATAGCTGTCTGGTCTCTGGAAATATTTCTTCTTGGACATTCCAGGATAAACCTCTTTAGTTGGTTTGCTTTTTCTGATCCAAGTAACTTTTAGAAATTCACTATATGATCCTGCTAAAATCTCTCAAACTTTACTTCTCCAATAACTAGCTCATGTGGTGAAAATTAGTTCAAACCTTGTGGTTCTGAACTTATTAACAATAGAGCTATAAGGGGAACATCAAATTAGGAACCCACAGTTCATTTGAAACTTCAGAAAATTCAGGTTTTTACATGCCCCACTAGAATAATTTCTATTTGATATAAAGGACTATTTGATCTTGTTTATTTCTCAAAAATATCCACTCCAATTAATTCAAATTCCTTTTGGAGGATCACATGCTATTACAGGTCTAATCCTATATATGAAAATATAGATAACCACATATTTTGCAGGTGAGGCCCTCCACCCCTATGTTCAATGGTTACACAAATGAATTTTCTTATAAAAGGATGACTTTACTCAAATTTTAGTAAAAGACATGTGATGGAATGTGTGGATACATTTAAGTAATTAAATCCATATTTTATAAAGGGAATTAAAACATTTTCATTTGTTAGCTGTATTCAAATGATTAGTATGTAATGAATATTATTCCACTATGATAAGGGGTTACAGTGAAGTTTTATTCTTTAAAATTAAACAGAAGTGAGATGGATGAATATTTACAAAAATATAAATTACCTAGATTAACAGTAGAGGAAGTAGAATACTTAAATAATCCCATCTCAGAAAAAGAAATTGAACAAGCCATCAAAGAACTCCCTAAGAAAAAATCCCCAGGACCAGATGGATTCACAAGGGAATTGTATTAATCCTTTAAAGAATAACTAATTCCAATACTCTACAAACTATTTGACATAATAAGTAAAGAAGGAGTTCTACCAAACTCCTTTTATGACACAAATATGGTACTGGTCCCAAAGCGAAGTAGATCAAAAACAGAGAAAGAAAACTACAGACCAATTTCCTTAATGAACATAGATGCAAAAATCTTAAATAGAATACTAGCAAAAAGACTTCAGCAAGTGATCAAGATGGTTATTCATTATGATCAGGTGGGATTTATATCAGGAATGCAAGGATGGTTCAACATTTGGAAAACCATTCACATAATTCACCATATCAACAAGCAAACCAACAAAAAACATATGACTACCTCAATAGATGCTGGAAAAGCCTTTGACAAAATACAACATCTATTCCTACTGAAAACACTAGAAAGTATAGGAATAGAAGGACCTTTCCTAAAAATAATAAACAGTATAAACCTAAAACCATCAACAAGCATCATATGCAATGGGGATAAATTAGAAGCCTTCCCAATAAGATCAGGTGTGAAATAAGAATGCCCACTATCACCTCTATTATTTAGCACTGTACTAGAAACACTAGCAGTAGCAATTACAGAAGAAAAAGAAATTGAAGATATTAAAACAGGCAATGAGGAGACTAGGCTATCACTCTTTGCAGATGATATGATGGTCTACTTAAAAAATCCTAGAGAATCAACTAAGAAGCTTGTAGAAATAATCAACAACTTTAGCAAATTTGCAGGATACAAAATAAATGCACATAAATCATCAGCATTTCTATATATCTCCAAAACATTGCAGCATCAAGAGGTAGAAAGAGAAACACCATTTAAAATCACACTAGAAAATATAAAATACTTAGGAATCTATCTACCTAAACAAAGACAGGAATTATACGAAAACAACTACAAAACACTTTCCAAACAATTAAAACTAGATCTAAACAACTGGAAAAACATTGATTGCTCATGGATAGGACGAGTCAACATAATAAAAATGACCATTCTACCCAAATTAATTTGCCTATTTAGTGTCATACCTATCAAAATACCAAAAAATTTTGCTCTGAATTAGGAAAAACTATAACAAAGTTCATTTGGAAGAACAAAAGATCAAGAATATCAAGGGAAATAATGAAAAAATACATGAAGGAAGGCCTAGCAGTACCAGATATTAAACTATGCTATAAAGCTGCAGTCATCAAAATGATATGGTACTGGCTAAGAGACAGAAGGGAGGATCAGTGGAATAGACTTGGAGTAAGTGGCATCAGCAAGAGAGTGTATGATAAACCCAAAGAGCCCAACTTTTGGGACAAAAATCCACTACTTGACAAAAACTGTTGGTAAAATTGGAAAACAATATGGGAGAGATTAGATTTAGATCAACATCTCACACCATACACTAAGATAAATTCAGAATAGATGAATGACTTGAATATAAAGAAGGAAACTATAAGAAAATTAGGTGAACATTGAATAGTATACCTCCCAGTTCTATGGGAAAGGGATGATTTTAAAACCAAGCAAGAGTTAGAAAAAAAATTACAAAATTTAAAATAAATAATTTTGATTATATGGAATTAAAAAATTTTTGTGCAAACAAAAACAATGCAACCAAAATAGGAAGGGAAACAAATTGGAAAAAAAAATTTATAACAGAAAACTTTGACAGAGGTCTAATTACTCAAATATCCAAGGAGCTAAAACAATTGTATAAAAAATCAATCCATTCCCCAATTGATAAATGTGCAAGAGACATGAATAGGCAATTTTCAGGTAAAGAAATCAAAAGTATCAATAAGCACATGAGAAAGTGTTCCAAATCTCTAATAATTAGAGAAATGCAAATCAAAACAACGCTGAGGTATCACCTCACACCTAGCAGATTAGCTAAAATGATAGAAGGGGAGAGTAATGAATGCTGGAGGGGATGTGGCAAAATTGGGACATTAATGCATTGCTGGTGGAGTTGTGAACTGATCCAACCATTCTGGCTAACAATTTGGAACTATGCCCAAAGAGCAATAAAAGACTGCCTGCCCTTCCATCTAGCCATGACATTTCTGGGTTTGTACCCCAAAGAGATCATAGATAAACAGACTTGTATGAAAATATTTATAGCTGCACTTTTTGTGGTGGCAAAAAACTGGAAAATGAAGGGATGCCCTTCAGTTGGGGAATGGCTGAACAAACTGTGGTATATGTTGTTGATGAAGTACTATTTTGCTCAAAGGAATAATAAAGTGGAGGAATTCCATGTGAACTGGAAAGACCTCCAGAAGTTGATGCAGAGTGAAAGGAGCAGAGGCAGAAGAACATTGTATACAGATACACTAAGGTAAAATCCAATGTAATGGACTTCTGTACTGGCAGCAATACAATGACCCAGAACAATTCTGAGGGATTTATGAAAACGAATATTACCCACATTCAGAGGGAGAACTGCAGGAGTAGAAACATAGAAGAAAAACAACCGCTTGAACACATAGGTTGATGTGGGCATGGTTGGGGATGTAGACACTAAAGGACCGCATCAATGTAACTCGAAATAATATGTAAATAAGTCTTGTTTGATCACACATGTTAAAACCAGTGGAAATGTGACTTGGATATTTGGGGGGGGTATTAAAGTGTGGGGTGAAGGGGAAAGTAAAAACAAGAATCATATAACCATGGAAAATGTTTCTAAAAAATAAAATATTTAAGAAAGTAAAAAAAAATTAAAAAAAATAAAATAAAACAGAAGAGTTTCTGACTTTAAACTCATATATTAGGGTAGCTCAGTGGATTGAGAGTCAGGCCTAGAGACGGGAGGTCCTAGGTCCAAATCTGGCCTCAGACACTTCCCAGCTGTGTGACCCTGGGCAAGTCACTTGACCCCCATTGCCCACCCTTACCAATCTTTCACCTATGAGACTTAAACCAAAAAAACAAAACAAAACAAAAAAAAACAACAAAAAAATAACCCTTACATATTAGTAGTTTGACTCGATCTTTTTTCTTTTTAACTTTGTCCAACTATTCCCAAAGTATTATTAAAGAATGAGATTTAATCATGTAATTATGTAAATGTTTACTCAAGGACTAATTTATTTTGTTGTTTAGGGTATGGAATGACTACACATTCAGATCGAAGAGAAAAGGATCTTACGAAGTCATATTGGCTTCATATCTTCTACTCATCATTTGCTCTGATTATAATAATCTATTTAAAAGGAAAATGTAAAGACATAATTTCATCAAAACTGGCCCTTCAGGCCTAATGTTAAGAGCACAAAATGACTCAACACATGTATGTCAGGATAAGGCATCCTTAGTTCTGTTTGACTTTGGGTTTGACAACTAATGAAAAATAATCATCTCATAGCCAGGTTCAGATGGGAAGTATTCCTATTCACAAGTAGGTAACACAATGGGGAAATGGATTCTAAAGGATCCTACCTTCAGCTACGCCAAGGTTATTCCATTGGCATTTTTCTAGATACAGAGCTCCATTCATAACAATTCAGGATTACTCTCTATCAGTAATTTGTGGCATTTTTGTCAACCAGACAACTCTTTCTGAATTCAAGACACAAAACAAATATCAATTACAGTACCAAGAGTTTTTACCTTATATTATTAAGTTTCAGCAATCACAGGTTAGAGCTGGACACAATTAATACCACTCTAATGGTATTCCAATAAGTCATAAAAGTTTACCGTTACAATCCCACCCACACATTGGAGATTTCACTTAATTTTCACATTTCTTATTTTTCCTTTCTCCTTCTCCTCCTCTTTCTTCTCTGCTTCTTCAAGTTTATACTCATCCTGGTGTAAAGTTCAATAATTAAAAAATTACTTTTATATATTATAAACAAAGTTGTAAATGTTCAGTAACCCAATTTCATAGTTTAGGAATTCTATAATGCAATAAATTCTTTTCACAGAGCTAATATTTACCTAAACAGTTTTCTTTGTATTCACATATAGGTCTTGTTCCCAGACTCTAGCTACCACCATACAATTTCTAGATAAATAATTAGTGCCCTTAGACTTGTTTGTTTTTCTTTGAATTAAACCCACTAGGCAAGGAACTTAAATTTCTTTGCTTGAAAATTGACCTTAGATTATGGTAAGAATCCCTCGTGCCTTCATATTTTAATCCCTGGAACCTAGAACGCTTCTAGTTATCATTTATTTATGTACTACTTATTTTGACATTACAAAATAGTTTGGCAAATGAAAATTCCCAGTTTTCTAACTCCGAAACTCTTTCATTTTCCCATGTAGATGAGTGACTAAAATGAGGCTATGTGTATATGTACACATATATGCATACTTATATACATATATGGCAACATTTTATGTAGATGCACGTATGTGTATATATATATATATGTATATATATGCATATATGTGTGAATTGACAAGTTTTTTGAAAGATCATCTTGGCAACAATAATAGGTGATGACAGTATAGTTAAGTAATTAAAAATTAAATAGGAATTCATAAGGAATATCTAAACATAAGTCAGAGTGAATCCTCTGAGAGAAGCCCTGCCAGTAGTAAATAGGAAATTTATAGATGGTAATATAGATTTAAATGTGAGGACATGAAATAGCCAGAGCAACTCTGACCCCATGTTCTTAAGGACCTGGCTTGGGGCAAAGAATTTTCTGGTAGAAAGTACCTATTTCATAAAAGTACTAGAAAAACAAACTGATTAGTGAGGGAGGTGGAGTCAAGATGCCTGCTTAGAAGCAGCAAAAGTTGAGTCCTCTGTGAAAACCCTTCCACACCAATCAAAAACAAAGTGCTTATACTGAGACAGAAAACCAAGTCCAACACCAAGACAAAACCAGGGGACCCTCCTACCCTATTCAATTTAAAAGCTACACAGAGAAGGTTGAATTCTCAGGTTTAAGGGAAAAAAAGAAGGAAGGTTCCAGGACCCCTCCCCCACCTATTATGCTGAAATTCAGGTGGTTGCTGATATCTCATGGTGAGAACTACAGCGTGGAGGGAGTGCCTTGCTAAGTGAGGTTCAGGGCTCTGACCACAGCTGGCAGGGAGGTAGCTGGAGGAGAGGGGCAGAGAGGAGGGCAACCTGGTCACAGCCTTTAGTCACCACTCTCCATCTTGGGCCTCTTCCTCTGGAGGTTTTGGCCTCAGGGCACATCCAGTTCTGCACATTAGCTCAACCAGGCTTAATCTATCAATATTATAGATAAGAAGGCTTCAGAGGGCAAGGAAGCTCAGTCTTCAACACTCCTTCCCATGTACTATGCCGAGACCTTCAATAAGAATCCAGGTGACAGGGATCCCAGGGTGAAGGCTGCAACAGAGTACCTTAGTACCACCATGGGAAGCTCAGGGATCTGACCAGGCAGCTGACAGGGAGGCAGATCTTAGAAATGAGTAGAGAGGAAACAAAGGAAACTACTTTCAGTTTACACACCTTTACCTTTACCTTCAGCTTCTGCTGCCAGCTGGGGAATATCTGGTCTCAGGGCTCATTAATACAAGTTAGCTCCATCAGCCTAATCTAATTAATCAGCAGAGCAGAGAAGAAGCCCCTTCAGGACAGAATAGCCCAAACCCACAGATCCAGGAAATGAACAGAGTAACAAGATTAAAGCCAATGATAAAGGGGAAAGCAGGAATAAATATAAGTAAACAAAAGAAAAAGAAAAAAGAAATTACAACTGACAGTTTCTATCCAAGTAATGAACAAAAAACAAATGGAACAGAGGAGGACCAAACCACCAACAAAAATTCAGGAACTCCAGTGAATTGGATACAGGCTTTGGAAGAACTCAAAACATAATTCAAAAACCCATTCAAAGAGGCTGAATAAAATAAGGAAAAGAACTTAAAAAGCAAAATAGGTCATCTGGAAACAGAGGCATATGAGCTAAAACAAGAAAATAATGTCTTGAAAGCCAGAATTGACCAACTTGGAAACAAGGCAAAGAAAGCTAAAGATGACATACAAAGAAAAACAGACCAAAAGAAAAAGAATGACCAGAAAGCTAGGGATGAAATTCAGTCTTTAAAACTTAGAATCTAACAATTAGAAGCAAATGACTTCACAAGGCAGGAAGAGTCTATAAAACAAAATCAAAAAAATTAAAAAATTGAGGGAAATATGAAACACCTCATTGATAAAACTAAAGACCTGGAATATAGATCCAGGAGAGACAATTTAAGAATTAGTAGACTACCAGAAAATCATGACAAAAGAAAAAGCTTGGACATCATTATAGAGGAAATTACCCAAGAAAAATACCCTGACATTCTTCAACAAGAGGAGAAAATGGAGATTGAAAGAATCCACAAATCACCTCCTACATTTAACCCCTAATTGACAATGCTCAGGAATATTACAGCCAAATTCAAGAACTTCCAGACAAAGGAAAAGATGCTACAAGATGCTAAGAAAAAGCCATTCAGATACCATAGTACAACAGTTAGGACAACACAGGACCTGGCTGTATCTACACTGAAGGACTAGAAGGCATGGAATATGATATTCTGGAAAGCAAGGGAACTGGGTCTTTAACCAAGAATCAAGTACCCTGAAAAACTGAGTATATTGTTACAGGGGAAAGTATGGTTATTTAATAACATAGAAGACTTCCAAGCATTCATAATGAAAAGACCTGACTTAAACAGAAAATTTGATACCCAAACACAGAACTCAAAAGAATCACCAAAAGGTAATTAAGAAAGGGAAAAAAATAAAACTTTTTTAAAGAACCCAATAAGTTCAAATAATTTGTTTGATCTATAATATCTATAAGAAAAGATGATATTGATCACTCTTAAAAATTGTGATCATCAACAGGGTAGCTAGAAGAGGTATACTTAAAGTAAACAGTGACAAACTGTATAGGATGAAATGTAAATATATACATATATACATATATACATATATACATATATACATACATATATATATATATATAAACTAGGGGTAAAAAAGAGGATGACACAGTTACAATGGGGTAAATTTATATTTCATAAAGAAGTGAATGGGGGCAGGGGGTGCAGACCAATACAATGCGTGATAATTAGATTAGGTCTACACTGCCCATCTTTAGATTTAATCACCAAAGGTGAGAACACCTCTAATTCGGGTAGGTCTGTAACCCACGTGTGCTAGAGTGGGTGATGAATCAGAATCAACTGACTGCCCCCTAGGCAATACTATGAGAAGTGTCTATTGTGATTGGACATGCAAATTAGGAGGGAGGCACAGGAAGTGACACATAAGTGACCCCTTTAAAAGGAGAAGGTCCTCAGTTAGCTGGGAGCTTCTGGTGAAGAGGGCAGATGGCGAAGGAGTTCTTCTAGATCTTCTGATTCATGGAGGTGGTGAGTTTAAAGACTGACTGAATCTTCCTGAACTTCTTTTAAGGAACTTCCTTAATATACTCTGAGAATGAAGCTTTGCTTCATTCACCTCTGTTCCTCTGGCCCTCTGACTCTCGGCTGAGAGTTAATTAGATCTACTTGGATTAATTAGAGGACTGTAGTAAATTACCTGGGTTAGATTCTTATTTCCTTATTTCCCTTTCTCTTCTTAATTGTAAATAAACTTCCATAAAAGTCAATTTTGACTTGAGATTATTCTTAATTGAGGATTGATAATAGTTCAATCCTCTGGCGACCATCTTTTAGTATATTGAACCAAAAATAAACAACCCTTTTTTCCCTCTTACAAATGGAAGGATGAAAGAGGTTGGAGATGGGTAATATTTAAATTTTATGCTCATTGAAATTGATTCAGAGAGGAAAGAACAATCACATCCATTGGAGCAGAGAATTGTATCATACCATATAGAGATTAGAAGGGTAATAAATGAACAGGTAGGGAGGGGAAAAATTCAGGGAAAGGAGTGCCATTTAAAAGGCACTATAGACTTCTGGTTAAGATGGCGGCAGAGTAAGGAGCAGCTGCTTGATCTCTCCTAACTGAAGCACACAGCACTCCTCAAGGGGACATAAAAGTGAATCCAGAAGAACGAAGGGACCCCACAACAGGGCGCAGCATTGAAGGTACGTGGAATCAGGGCATTTCTAAGCTATAAAGGGGCGAAATAGCTCTCACTAAAATGCAAGAGGAAGAAGCCCCTCTCCCACCCCCCACACCACGCATAGTGGCAAGGCCAACGCACAAGAGTGAAAGCAGGATTGGGGCACCCAGTGGGTCACTGGAAGCTCCAGGGATTGTACCTGAGAGCTGCAAGATTTAGGACCCAAAGTGGCTAAAGAATGCGCACAGACTTTCCCGAGCTTCTGCACGGACGAAGGCAGAGCCCTAGGCTTGGACAAGGATTGCGAGAACAGGCTTGGATGCCAAGTGGAGACCCTGTGCAGATGGGATATCGGCTGTAGAAGCAGCCCCTGAGACTGCTGAAGGAGCCTCGGGCAGAGGGGCAGAACGGGGATGACCAGGAGGCTCGACCCCGAGGACAAGGAGACCAGAGCCCTCCTTGGAGCCTAGAAAGAGAAGACAGACCCCGAGTGTGAAGACAAAGCAGAAAAGGGGCGGGGCTAACAATGGCAAGCCGAGAACCCCAGAAGAAGAAATAGAAACTTGGACTCCATACTTAAAGAAATTATTCAGTAAAATTGTCCTGAAGTTCTACAACAAGAGGCCAATATAGGCATTGAAAGGATCCATAGATCACCCTCTACACTGGACACAGAAAAGTCAACACCTAGGAATATAATAGCCAAATTCAAGAGCTATCAAGTAAAAGAAAAAATCTTACAAGAAGCCAGAAAGAGACAATTCAAATATCAAGGAGCACCAATCAGGATCACACAGGATCCGGCTGCCTCCACTCTAAAAGACCACAAAGCTTGGAATACAATATTCAGAAAGGCAAAAGAGCTGGGCCTTCAGCCATGGATCAACTACCCATCGAAACTGACTATATACTTCCAGGGGAAAGTATGGGCATTCAACAGAATTGAAGATTTCCAAGTTTTTGCACAAAAGACACCAGGACCAAATGGAAAGTTTGAAATCCAACCACAAAAATGAAGAGAAACATGAAAAACAAGAAACAGAGGGGAAAGAAAGAAAACTCATAATTTTTTTAAATTTGACTCTTTAAGGGCTTAAATAAGATCTAATTATCTGTATTCCTATGTGGAGAAATGCTATGTATAATTCTCTGTAGTGAACTCTATTTATTATTATAATATTCACTATTATAGCAACCAGAAGAATAATTCATAGGGAGAGGACAGGATACTAAATGGTCTAAGATGACGTGGGGGATGAGAAAGAAGGGGGGGTGGATAGTAGGGGACACCAAGAGAAATCTGAGTAAATAAGAAAAATAGGATATTCTATTATACACAAAGAGGGGATGGGAAGGGGAAGGGATAAATACTATTATAAGAAGGAGAGGAAGAGAGCATTAAGTGGTAATATTTAAACCTTACTTTCAGTGTAATCAACCTGGAGAGGGAAGAGTAGCTATATTATCCATTGGGATAAAAAACTCTATCTAACCCTACTGAGAAAGTCAGAAGGGATAAACCAAAGGGAGCAGGGGAGTGGGGAGGTCAAAAAACGGCGGGGAGAAGAAGGGGTAGGGAATTCATTAGGCCTTTAAAAACAAAAAGAGGGGAATAACAAGGGAAGGGTCAGAAAGGGAAGTCAATCAAGGGAAGGGATAAGGGATACCGGCTCAAAGCAAACCACTGGTTTAAAAGAAAATAGTGTAAGAAGAAGGGGTGGGTCTAGGGGAGGATACAAAAATGTCAGTGAATGCACAACTGATAATTATAACTCTGAATGTGAATGGGATGAACTCATCATAAAATGGAAGCAAATAGCAGAGTGGATCAGAAACCAAAATCCTACCATATGTTGTCTACAAGAAACACATATGAGGCGGGTAGACATACACAAGTTTAAGGTTCAGGGCTTGAGCAAATCTTTTGGGCATCAAATGAGAAAAAGAAGGCAGGAGTGGCTATTATGATTTCTGACAAAGCCAAAGTAAAAATAGATATGATTTAAAAAGACAGGGAAGGTCATTACATCCTGATTAAAGGCAGTATAAACAATGAGGAAATAACACTGCTCAATATATATGCACCAAGTGGTATAGCATTGAATTCATAAAGGAGAAACTGGCAGAGCTCAAGAAGGAAATAGATAGTAAAACCATACTAGTGGGAGATCTAAATATTCCCCTTTCAGATCTAGATAAATCAAACCAAAAAATAAATAAGAAAGATGTAAGAGAGGTGAATGAAGTCCTAGAAAAATTAGATTTAATAGATATGTGGAGAAAAATAAATAGGGACAAAAAGGAATACACCTTCTTTTCAGCTGCTGTATAATTCTTAGAAGAAAATGTATGTTTTATAATCTATAATGTAAAGTTTAAATTCTTTTGAGAATAATTTGAGGATAAGGATCTTGCCATCTTCCCAGAATCCAGACTATGAACCTGTTTCGTGAAGACACCATGAAGATGCCTGAAAAGCCTTCACTGTACCATGAAGACCAAAATTTGAACTTTGGGGTGCAGTTAATTGAAATTATGGGAAGTGGAAATTGAATTGTATATATTGTTTTAATTGTACACTAATATGCCAATAGGGGACTGCCCCCAAATTGTTTTTTTGTTAATGCGGCTAGTTTTATCCATTTGTCCATCTATTTCTTTTATCCCCCAAATTCCTAAAATTTTAGAAGTTGTCTATGTTTATGGATCCAGCAAAGAAAAAAGACCAACTTTTTTTTTTGCCGGATCCCAGGGGGAATTGTGTAATTGGAATTTGGGAGACGCCATTTAAAAGTATATATATATATATAT